>NC_091825.1:124354343-124709343 GCF_038994185.2 Dermacentor albipictus
TTATTATTATTATTATTATTATTATTAGAAAAGTCAGTTTCTGGATGAGTCTTGTTATTGACTGCCGGGTTTCGCGTGACAAGCCACTGTGATGGCTTAGGCGAACCCGATTTCTGTACTTATACTTGCAGATTTGATAATAAATTTATTATTATTATTATTATTATTATTATTATTATTATTATTATTATTATTATTATTATTATTATTATTATTATTATTATTATTATTATTATTATTATCGCTAACGCCGCGGTCTTCAAACTTTTGCTCGCGACTGTACAAGACGGGACCCCATACTTACGTCTAAGAACATATGAATAAATTTTTCCAAGACGTCGCAGCAGTTTTGGAAGGCATGAAGATAGACACGAATCTTGTTAGGTTAGCGCAAAATTTAGTCTTCTCAAGTTGGTCAAGTACGACAGGCGACACCCGACTTTCGAGTAAGATCTACCTCCATCGTACAAAGTTCACCACAGCGTCGGTTCGCATGAATGGTGCGGGCGCCTCGTGAAGGGCGGCTTAAATGCGAACGGGTAAAATAAACACAACGAAGTGCCCATCTTCCCGAGCCAGGTGCCCCGTTTCTCCCCTGTACAGTCGGGCTCGTCTACCAGTCCTGCTCGCCGCCGCACTTCGTACACCCGCATGCCCCGCCCGTTCGTCAAGAGTTACGGATGAGCCTCTGGAAATTGGCGGACGCCGATATAACGAGGTCCTCGCGTGGCCCACTGACGGGAGCTGGGCGGCCTTGTCTCCTCCGCCTCGCCGCGTCTGTCCACACCTGCGATCCCGTGGCTTTTTCGCTCCCGTGGACGCCGTTATACGATATACGCCTCCTGGCCTGCCACCTTTGCGAGTCTTCTCATGCTGGCACGCGACGCAGGCTATTCTCGCCGCTTTTTCGCTTCTGCGGTTGACACCGGCGCCGTCGGCGTGAAGAAATTGACGACCCATCGAAGCGATGGCTGATGGTCAGTCGAACGTCGGCTGCCATTGTCTGCCTCTTTCAGAGCTACGCTCCTAGCGGGTTGCAGTGTCGACGTTGCCTCACGTCTTGGCTATACGAGGCCCTGTCAACAGCTCCTGATTGCTCTTGCAGAATATGCATGGTCGACCTGGCGAGGGAGAGCGCCAGAAGCAAGCTTCTTTTCTTTAAATACTATTTTTATTTTAGGTTTTTTGATGCTGTACGTGTAATCTGCTGTTTCGGCAGCTACTGGCGGTGGTTTCTGGAAGAAAATCGCACGCCGTGCTTAGTGCTCCTATACAGAGGGGCACACGCCACACATACAATTTCCCTATCCTGTTCCACAGACGTCTTCAAGTTTGCGAGGTCAATTTTGCTGGTGCTGGCCGAAAAATCATCTGCCTCTGCCAAAGTTACGCGTTAGTCGAAGTCAACTGACTGACCGATGAACCGATCGACCAATACAACCAACAAACTAACTGTCCATCTAAAAAAATCAGTGCCCTTGCACTCTGTGAAAAAGGATGACCAGTGAAGCTGTGTGTGTGAGTAGCGATATGGGCTTGTTGGTCGGTCATCTTCAGAGGTATCGCAACAAAACAGGTAGCGCAACAAAACAAGGACACACGACGAAACGACGCTTGTCTTCGTCTTCGTTTCTTCTTGTGTCCTTGTGTTGTTGCGCTGTATCAGATACCTCTCAATGTGTGTGTGGGCCCTTTAATGGTGAACTGCGCCTCCGCAGCGGGTGGGCCCGACATTGCACTATCTTCGGTATCGGCCCACGTATGGGGAGTTTTGTGTCTGCACACTGACACGATCCTGGGGGAACTCGCCTTCAACAGCTTCGCTGTAAAATTGGTCACATCATTGCGTTTGTTAATTAATTGACTAATTAACACTCTCGCTGTAAAATTGGTCTCGACTTTGTGTTGATTAATTGCTTAATTACGACGACGAAAGCCAGCGCACTGGCACGAGCGCGTTACTAGCCAGATGTGGAAGAAGACGACAATGCTGGAGCCAATCCTGATGATAGTTTTGTGTCTACACAAGGACATCATCCTGGGGAAAGTAGCTTAACAACTTGGCTGCAAAAAATAAACCGGAAGCCATGACCTGGACATTTCTGTGCGAAGTTCCCAATCACGCTTTCTTTTATCGGGTGAGAATCTAGTCATATTCCCTCTGATGTGCTGAAACTAAGGATTCAGGCAATGCGACATAATTGGAAAGAACCCGATAGAACAGACAAGAAGCTGAATATATATATATATATATATATATATATATATATATATATATATATATATATATATATATATATATATATATATATATATATATATATATATATATATATATATAACCTGCCAGTTATCCAACCAACACATCACTGGTCGATCAACAAAACCAACCCACCAGATAACCAGGCCGCAGACAAACCGTGTAACTCTAACCAGCGCTTGAAGAATGGGAACCGAGGGGCCCGATTTTTATTAGTCATGTAACACGCCAAGAAACAAAGACACCAAGGACAACATAGGGTAAATTACTTGCACTTATTGATGGAATTAAAGAAACGAAGAAATAATGGAAATGAAAATGGATGGAAAATTAACTCGCCGCAGGAAGGATACGAACCCACGTACGTCTTCGCGTTACGTGTGCGATGCTCTTATACCAGTTGGGCTACCACGGCGCCGTTTTCCCATGCACTTTCTGGAGTTTATGTTTTTACTAAAAGAGCTAACCCTGGGAGTGTTAGCCAGCGCCACCCCTCCAGCGCCAACCTAGCCAGCGCTTGACACATACCTAGCCTATAGAGTGTACACACGAAATGTCTTTCACCAGGTAACCGGCTGAATGTGAATACGGAATTTTTTCCAGTTGTCAACAGCTGCAGGAGTTGATGGAAACCTACACTGATGTATTGTGGTTATATCACGTACTCTCAAATAACTTGATAGCTTCGATCGTGTGAAATTATCATGCATGGAAGCTATCTTAAAGTAAGATGAATTTAAGTATAAGAAAAGAGAGGAACACTAATGAGATATTGACCCGACCTATTCCGGTTCTAAGAAGTGGTGAGGAAGCCAAGCTGTCTTCTTGCTGACAGATACACACTGTTTCAAGTATTTAAATACGAGAAAGCATGCTTTCTTAGACACCCTACTGCGTAAGTGGTCAACCGTGGCTAGCCAACGTTTTGACAAAGGGACTTGTTATCGTTACTTTGAGTTTCCGTCTGTACATGTGAGCCCTTTGTCCAGTTGGGATTGCTGAGTAAGGACATTCAGTCAGAAGAGCCACGTATTCGTGCGAGTTGCAGAAATCCTTAGCACATATATTGCGCAGAACGCAGACCGTATCATGAGCTCACACCGAACCAACTTTCAGCGCGGAAAATGACCTTTATTGACTGGCACATCAACTGTTGGTGAAATGCTTGGGACAATCACTCACGCAGAAGAAAAAAAATGCGCGGAAGTGCGGAAGAACAACGTTCATTCGCTGCACGGAACTACATACAAACTCATCATGTCATCGGCACCTCAGCCGGAAACAGCCGGCAACACGAGTGAAATTTTTCGTGCAGGCAGCTCACCAGTTAGCTCAAATGCGGTCATCGAGTTTGTCAGAAGTCAGTGTGAGAAGTAATTCGTCAAACGTTTGGTCCAGCGCCTGACAAGCCATCAAGCTTCGCGTTCGAGCCTTAAAACCACCGCTTTAATGCGTCTGTCACTTGAAATGCATCTGTCACGTCAAAGAGCACCGATTAGGTTAGGCAAGTTTTCACGGTGCAAAAGTGACCAAGACTGTATCTAATGCGCCAGACAAAGCATTCGACTACTACTACTACTACTACTACTACTACTACTACTACTACTACTACTACTACTACTACTACTACTACTACTACTACTATTATTATTATTATTATTATTATTATTATTATTATTATTATTATTATTATTATTATTACGTGCAATTCAAACCATTCACCTTCACTTCGATGCATCAGCGCCTTCGCGGTCGCGCAGACTGTATCCATTCTGACACGGTCGTTTGCGCGACCGTTAGCGCGGTGCAACGTCCCACGACTCATTGCAGCGCTGACGGACGACGGAGCGCGTGGGAAGGAAAAAAATATAAAAAGAAAAGGGACGCATCAATCACGAACCCGCTGCCAAATTGTTCCGGACAGAACATTCGATCGTGCGGGCCACGAGGCACGAAACACGCATCTCCGAGCAGTCCGCGCGGCTGGCGTAGAACGCGCGCCGCGACAGCATGCCAGTCGTTGTTCGACAACGTTCTTCGGAACTCCGAGAGGCCGAACCACGAGGAGGTGTATACACATAGGCTGCGTAGCCAAGCTCCGGGGCTGCCGCTGCCGGCTGCGTATACCCGCGAGCGAGGGAGCGAGCGAGCGACGGCAACGACGCGAGAGAGTTCGCTCGTGCGCAAAACACACTGACACTAATGCGATACACGAGCACGCCTCGCGCGCGGCGCGTCTTGCTCAAAGACAAAAGGCGACCGCGATCGGACGTCGTCGCTCGGAAGTCTCGTGAACCGCGGCGGCTCTCTCTGTCTCGCTTGCTGGGCTTGCACGAGACGGAGCGAACACGCGGACGCGTTATGTACAATGCACGCATGCATATATACGAGCGGGATACGTGCGCGTCGCTTCGATTCTCGCCGCCCTCGGGCCCGTGTAAGTATTAGGGCCGCCAGGCAAGCGCGTGTACGTGCGTGCGTGCGCGCACTTTGTCGTTTTGCGAACGAAGGCGGGACGAGGCAGGAGGAGGGGGGGTAACCACGGGCCGTTTTCTGGCAGAACTGTGACGCGGGCGCAAAGACAAGCAAAAGTGAACGAGCGGAACCCGGAAATGCTGCGGCCTCTGTGCTCGCGCCTGAAGAACGCTTGTTCTTCTGCAGGGGCAACGCGACTTCTTCCTTCGCCGTGGCTTCTCCCACTTTCGCCGCGGGCATGCAGCCTTCGCGAGTACGAAACGTGGAAGGAAAGTCAGAGGCGCGCGGCGAGGTAGAAAGTGAGAGGAACCACCGGCGGGCCTTCCTTCTTGTGCAAATTTCTGCGAGCAGCGAGTGAGTGACTGGATGGCGACGCATGTCGTTACGCACAGCGCGGAACGCGCGCGTGCTGCGTGTCGACCTTTGCATTGCAGATTTCGCGCGTCGTTTGGCTTTGGTGCTGCCGCGGCCTGTTGCTGCTGTGACACTTTATTTGAGCTCGGCCGATGCCGACCGAGGCGGGCGCGACGTCGCACGCGTGAAGGCTGCAGGCGTGAACCGGGGAGACGATGCGTGACAAATTTGCGTTTGAGGTTCGCCTGATTAACGGGACCCTCTAACCGAATTACCGCGCGGTCACTGTGGTAAAACGCTTTAACCTCCGGAACGCAACGCATTGAAATCGTCATTTTCGTGTTTGCTGAGCGTATTTGCCGAACGCCTACCCTGCACCCTTCCTCTCTATTTCTAAACGCCCGACCGTGTAAGCAGGTCGTCAGTTCAGTGCAGGGCTGATTCCTAAAGGAGCCGGTGAAGTCAAGCGCCTCAGAGGGCATGTGCAAAATTATTCGTTCTTGTGACATACCTTCAGTCTGATGCTCCGCACATCCTTTAGATGCTTCCTCGAAAATAAAGATTTCATTGACAAGCGTGCAGTGTGCCTCAAAAACGGCGCCGTCACCTGAAAGGTGTGCGGCAGAGCTACTAACGTCGGCCTTTCGTTAGGACCAGTATCGTGGCAGGCGAGCTTTGGCGAACACAGCGCCAACGAATAAGCTTGCACGTACCTGTAGACATTAGTGGCTTGTATGCTTTCGCGACAAGCTGTACGCTTACTCTTTTCGAATCGCTTCGTAACTCGCAGTTGTCTAGTCAGCTGCAACAAAAGGAAACACGCTCGAAAATCAGACGCGAAGAGAACAAGGAGTGTAAACGAAAACCCGATAGCTCTTAACGCTTGCGATTAAATTATTTGAATGACTGAGCTCTGGAATGACTTCATATAGTTCTTACTAAAAACAACTTTCCTCGGCTCCTCTGGTTTCTTTCTCGAGTGGCCGAGGTTAGAATCAGTTACAACAAATTGCAGACCACCGTGTATAGTAACATTCACTTATTTGCCAGCCTACTGGCACGCATAGGAGCCGCGGTATTGCGAATACGCGAACATTCGAACACCACTTAACGCATCGTTGTTAATTGCGAAGGAAAAAAAATTAACTCACTTAGCCTTTTGCGTAGTCGTTTGTGCAGTGATTGAGAGCTGCATGCTCCAGACTGTCAGCGAACGAATGGTTCAAGGGTATCGCAGGCGCGTAGGCACACATCCCTGCGATTTAAGGAGAGATAAAGGGAAGAGAAAAACGAATCATTTGTGAGCTACGTCATCGCTGCAGTTGTGCTCATTTTATAATCACAGGGGCCGGTGATTTGTCGCGGGAACAAAGTAAACAGCTATAGCCACAGCCGCCATTAGCTAAACGATCCATCATTGCTTCGACAAAGAGCGCCGAATACGCCCTAAGTTGCCTTGATAACGACGCCTAACGACGTTACGTCGACAGGCACGTTCCCCTTGGGACTATAGCGGGCGAATTCTCGGAAAGTTGGGAGAAAGACGTGCGTTCAACTATTTTTCAAAACACGTCCAGCTCGAAACACGTCTTGCTTATGAGATTCGCAAGCGGGGCTTGGCTGCTTGTCCGCAGTCTATACACACTAGTGAAAGTGGAGCAGGCTTCTACGATTCATTTTTATTGTGTCTCTCCTACATGACAAGACAAGCCTTCGAGGTTCTTTACGTTTGTGTGCTCTCTTAGGTGGCTCAAGTTTTTTCTGCTCACGTTATTGCACTTCGCCCTCTTCGAAATGCGGCCGCCGCAGCCAGGACTCGAACCCGCGACCTCGATCGTGCTCAGCAACCTAATGACATAGCCAGTGCAGACAAGGCGCGGTGCTTTCGATCACGTTGTCAGTGCACACTCTTTCGCACTAAGTTGGCTCTGCATCGGCTTGAAAGAGCCACCCTATAGAGTGGGCCTCTTAGGCTGTTTTTGAACCATGTTTTTGTTTTCAGCAACGCTTGCGGCTTACCTCGTGCACGCAGGGCTCGCACGTGTTACACACGGTGCAACGTGCTGTACGAATAACTTAATATAAAACTCACGGTGATTTATCAGCGCCTTCGCGAGGACATTACGACAAGCATGCGCGCACGAGGGACACCGGCAGTCCCTCGCACGCACCTATACCACGCGTGGACGCGCTGATTAGTTGAGGAAGCCGCACTTTTGACAGTGCGATGCCGCAACCGCTTCTGACAGGGAGCGGGGGAAGTGTCTGTCCGGCACCATAGGGGGTCGCCACGACGCGCACACATCGCGGGAGGAAACCGCGCACGCTATACGGGCGACGGCCATAGAAATTTCCATCACGTGCACAGCGGCACTTTAATGTCTGTGTGCACTCAGAACGTGCTTCGAGCTTAACAGAGCACTAAGTTCGTACCCGGCGCCACACACTAAACGTACAGCGCGGCGCGCGGCAGATCTTCTTGGTATGCCTGCACCATGCAAAGCCAACAAAAGAGCAGACGGCATGACGTGACCACGTTTCTCCCAAACCGAAATAAGAACGTTTCCTGCCCTCTCGGTCTCTAGTTCTCACCACACATAGTGCGGGGTATGCATGACACCACCCTGTAGACACAAGACAAGACGAGACATGCGCGTACCGCATAACCGGCTGCCGCTAGAGTCACTAGAGAGTAGGCAGCGCGGTGACGTGACTTTCGCCCATACACCAACGACCGCCGCTCGCGCGCCGTCCTCGTCGACCGTAGTCTCAGGGGGATGGGAGGACCTTCGCATGGGAGATGGGCGGGAGGTCGTTGTTTGGGTGTCAGGCGCGTGCGCCGGCTTTCGGGCGGGCAACGCAGCGGAATGTCGCTGCACGGCCTCTCACGCCTCTCTGATGCGCGAGCGCTTTGGCTTTTTTACCCGCTGTCTCCTCGTATATCCTCCGCGGAGCGCATGCCCCTTTACGCCTCTGCCGCTTCTGTTTCTCTTGTCTTTGACTCTTCGTCTCGTTGTTCTGCGCCCGGACACCTGTGCGCTGCTCGCTCGGACTCACGGGAAGAGTATACGGCTGGCTGGCCTGCTTGCTGGCTTGCGTTTTTTACGGGAGGGAGGGCTGGGCGCTGAGATATGCGGCACCAAGAAAGCTGGCCTCGCAGGCGAAAAAGAAATAAAGCGTGGAACCAACACAAGAACGTAGGAACTCCCTTGACAAGCGCGATGATGATTCCTGCGCTGTGCACGGGGAGCCAGCGTTAACTCGCCCGTGTTCTTCCCACGCATTGCCACGCGTGTTCATTCCACGCCCGCCCCGAACAAACTGCCAGCTCCGTTCTCCGGCGCTCGAACGGAAAGGCGCACGCCTCTTGCTTTTTTTTTTTTTTTGCCAAAGTTGAGCCACAGTCCAGTACTCGTGGAGGGGGAGACTGTGTACGTGAAGCGAGGCGCCGGTTCATGTGAATTGTCGTCACATGGCTATCAGTGTCGGCAATGCTGTGCTTATTACATATTTGTTGCTCTTCTTTTCAGTACGGCTGGTACGCCTATTAGTGTCTGCATTGGTGTGCTTATTATATCTTTCTTGTTCTTCTTTCAGTAGGGTTGGTACTGCTGTAAATCATTCCTTACATTTTTTTTTCGTCTTTCTTTCTTTCTTTTCCTCAAAAGCACACAACTTTTTCCGCGCGCACTAGTTCCCTTCGCGTCTCCGCTTCCTAGATGGCTGACTGTAATATCTTGCATTTGTACATCGTCGTTTTGCCGTTTGTACATCTGCAGTGAGAGACTCGTCCACAGCTGCTTCTCTGCAGGCGTGGCGCCGCTCGAAAATGAACGGTTGCATGACGAGTGACTTCCCACGCGCTAATGTTCTGGCGCTCATTCTTTCCACCAGCGCGCGTACTGACGGAAGGCTATTGTCTTTGTCTGGCCGGATCGCTCCTGCTAGCAAAAAAAAAAAAAAAATGAAAAAAAGCTGGTGCAGTCATTTTCTTTTTCTCACAGCAGCAACCTCACCCGCTGAGAAGCAAGTTTCTTGCTTCAGAATGGCCGCATTCTTACCCTTTAAAAATTGGGCCCGATTTCACTGCTCCTTTTGTTAGCAAACGCGGTGTCATTGGCCGGACGTGTTCGCCAGTGATAAGTTCACAATCACAATTGGCAGGCTCATACAAATTGCTTTGCGAATGAGGGTCTCGTGGTTTTGAGAATTGAGAGTTGCAGGGGGTAACGCACCGAAGGAGAGCAGCGGGTCAAGAGTTTGGTGAGGGATGCCATGGAGGAGTGTTCCAGATTAATCTTGACTAGGTGATGTTTAATAACATGAAACGCAGCTCAAGCCCAGGCCCTCACCTTGCGTTCAGCAATACAGAACGCCACGACTACTGAGTCATCGCGTGTAGGGGGCTCCTGACTTTTGTTGTTACTTGTCTGCAGAGTATTTTTGACGACAAAGCCAAATTCGGGCGCTTCGCACGCCCAAGCTACTAGCCGACATGAACTATTATTAGCAATAGTCTTGCTTTTGTAAATTTCAACAAATGAATCGCAGATTCCTAAAGAAATAGCACGGTCACCTTCAAGACGGTTCAACAATATATTTCGTAAACAGTATGCAGCTGCGTGTAAGCTCAAAATTCGTGATGATATTGATCACAGCTGACGCAGAAGAGCAACAAAGTTCACAATTCTATCACCCATACACACTCCGTACACTTCCTTATTACCTGCCGATGAACGTAATTATCTCCTTGGCGGTGCGTAGCCTTTTTATGGTGCGTGTGTGTGTGCGTGCGTGCCTGCGTATGCGTTTGCGTGTGTGTATGCATTCACTCGACGCATCTGAACATGACAGTACTGTAAGAGGGGCGAAAAAATTGTGTTAGGCTAAACCATTACCTCGATAAAAACTTTATTTTAATCAGTGCAACACGATGGAGAAGGTGAGAAATAAAAGCGACAGCTCGCTTGATGGATTCACCGCAACATCATGCAGGCGTTGGGCAGTACACCGGCCTTTAGCATATATACAGCTGAAAAGACTTCGCGCTGAAGGTCCATGATAGTGGCACCGAAATGTCTTAACTAAAATAACAAATCCTTTGCATTTGATCGAGCAAGTTGACCTGTATAGTGTTCCCAGCGTAAACAAGCTAACTGGCAAAATGGCGAATTTTTTCCGTTTCTTTCAGAATACATTCATCTATAGTTGCAGTCGTGCGCTTGCAGCAACGTGAGGTATCGATACGGAAGCATTAATACGGCTCGGGTATGCCGCCTTTTATGCCCTCTTGAGAAGGAGGCCAGGTTCCATTCAACAGGTCACAGGACCAGATTGCTATTGAAAACCCGACGGGCATCGAATTCGACATCCGCGTAAGAATTGTGGCCACGGTCCGTTGCGTAAGACATGCTCGTACGTCACTTATGCCGTAACTTCTCTCACGGGCGGCGCAGAGTACGAAAGCCGCGGGCTAACAATGTTTTGAATAGGGCCGTGCTGGAAGCGGCAAGCGCCAAATCCTTCCTGTTAGGCGTCTTTCTTCTCTTTTTCCGCAGGAGGAGAGAAAAGAAAAAGTATGAACAGTCTTATTCGGCACACACACAGCACTTCGATCCTTTACCGCTGGGGTTACAAAGCGCCGATACACGCACACACACAAGGGCTGGCATTTCCTCCACGAGGTTGAATAGAAGTCTTTCACTGACCGCGCACCCCTTCTCAATGGCGCAATTCAACTTCTCGTCACTGTCCTTCCTTCCGTCTCGCTCTTCGTGCGGTGTATTGGAGGTGAGCGAACGAGGTGCCGGATTTCGCAAACACATGACCAGGCGAGGGGCACCGATGCGGGAAAGCCGGTCGTTGATCCAGTCGTGGCTGTTTACGTAACGACGTATCTCGAACGAAGCATGTTATATCTTAGCTTTCTTTACCGTATACCACCTTTCTGGCCCCGTTCAATGCGTTTTCACTGCTGTGATGGCGCCAGCCCGTGAGATGTGCGGCAGAGGGGAGTTGCTGAAATGCTTGGCCGCCTGATTGGGAGCCACACTCGAGTGAGCAATGACGGTTGCGGGGCGCTTCTAGTTTGAACGAATGTGGGTGTGTAAATGACGGCATCCCAGTGCGAATTAGTAGCGGAGGTGTATTCATTTGTTCTCTATGGCAGGCGTCCTCTATGTGGTCATCTACGCTGTGCGCAAAGAGAGATGGTACTAAGAATGTTGGGCGGCGTAGCGTTAAGAGACAGGAAGACAGCGGTGTGGGTTAGAGCGCAAAACAGGGATAGCCGATATTCTGCGTAGTTCAAATTAAGAAAAAAAAAACATGGAACTGGGCAGGCCATGTAATGCCTAGAGTAGAAAACCGGTGGACGATTAGAGATATAGAATGGATGCCAAAGGAAGTGAAGCGTTGTCGAGGACGGCAGAGAACTAGGTGGGCTGATGAAATTAGGAAACTTACAGGTGCAAGTTGGAATCAGCTAGCGCAACACATGGGTAATTTAAGGTCGCTGGTAGAGGCCTTTGTCCTTCAGTGGATATAAGAATAGGCCGATTAGACGACGACGACGATGGTGATGATGATGGTGGGCATATGATTCAGCCATTTACGGGGTGCAAAAACAGCTAGGTTAACGCCAGGTCGTTATTTCCGCAGAGATTCGTTTTGAAGTAAAAGCAAATAAAAGTTCAGTAGTTATAGGCGGGCGCGCCTGGTACAAAACAGGTATAATAACAAAACCAAGGAAAGAGCTATTGCCTTGCAGTACACTTGAGCAGGATGATTATCATCTTAATTGCAATGGTGATGACGACCACGAAGATGATACGAAACCGATATGTGCAAGAGGTGAGAAGATGAGAAAGCCACGTTATCACTTTTCTGTACTCTTGTTCTGCAATCGAAGCTCCTCGGGCATTTGCCATCGGCGAGACCTGAATCAACACTCCGGAAGTTACCTTAATTACAGCAGAGGTCGTCGTCAGCCGCCTTTCTTTATATCCTAAGCATTCACACCTGAGAAATGTACTTTTCTTACGTTATTTCACAATGTACAGTCAACAGCAAAAGTTTACGGGATGCGGTTTCCCCTTCAAATGTGACAATTCGTATTTAATGAATCACTGTGCAGGTTATGAAGGCTACTACATGCTGGATCATTTATTACGAGGCTGTGTGATCACGCTCCGCGAGAATTCAGCTTCTTGGCAGATCATGCGTCCCGTAAGCTTTTGCTTTTGACTGTACGTCCACTGGGACTCGTTGGATTTCATATTCAGAAGAGTTGACGTTCGGACCGAGTCAGGCGACACAACTTTCTGCTCGGAACAAGGAGAGTGAGGGGGGAAGAGGGGAAGGGGTGGGAGAACGTCAGGGACTCTCCTGTCACTTCAGGTCATCCTGCGAATACATTCGGTGTTTTTCAGCGATTTCCAAACACCTTAAGCGCCGAGGAAGCGCCGCGCTGATTGCGACGGCAGTATATCCGCGGCCGACCGTGTCGGGCCGACGGTTTCCCCGCGAAAGGGACGGGTGGGACGAGAGAGGAGCTGAGCTGCGGAAGACGCGCCTGGGCTTCGCGTTTCTCGCCTCTTCTTTTTTTTTCTCTCTTCTGACAGTGAGGAGGGGTCAACTGGAGGGGGGGGGGGGGTCATGCCCAGCGTCAACGCCGGCCACTTATCGAGGTCAAGGAAAGTTTGCCATTGTCGTTGTCGTTTTCAAGCTCACGAGCCTAGCGCACGCGAGCACACACACACAGAGAGACGCGCAGAGGCGCGTGATCTTTCGCCAACGGCAGCGGCTGCCGTCTGCGCTTCTCTTGTACGTCAAAATAAAGAAACAAAAGAACGCCTCCCCGAAACACAGACGAAAAGAGAGGCCACGCTTAGCCTACTTTGAAGAAGCCCCTCTAAAGTCTGCAAGCTTTCTCCTTTGTCGTCGCGCACCTCCAACACGCACCTTACCACTCCTTCCACTACCTTATTCTTTATTTCTTTGTTATTGTTGTTTCTTTGGAGACGCAGTTCAAGACACAGCGGTTTCAGACAGGTAGTTGAACCCTCTTGGCGTCGTCTTCACTCCGTCTTAAGTAGAAAGAGAAACACGACAGGTGCGTAGCCGCGGACAAAGCCAGAGGAGTTCCTGGGAAACAAATATAACATGTGTTAAGGAGTTGAGGATAATGTCGAGCAGTCGCTCGTGGGTGTTCTTCAGCCGGCGTCCCACTGCAGCGCGAACCAAGAGAAGAGCTAGCGTGGCTCCTTCGCTATGTCATTAACCTCTCGTTCGCCACCCACGCGAAAGTATGCGAAAAAGGCTTTGGCCTCTGGTTGAACTATGCACACCCAAGCCGTGTGCGAGAAGTTCGACGGCTCAAGGTATAGTACACTGCCTCTGAACTGCAGAGCTGCAGGCATGCTTTCGGAAAAAGAAAAGCACGGGACAGGTTGATACACTAAAGAGGAGGTTTCGTGTTTTTATTCACTGACCCATCTCAGATTCCCTCGTTAACTAACCCATTCGACGGAGCCAATTGAGAACAAGGGGAAAGAATTGTCAAAGTTAGCGTTCTTGAGCAGTGGATTGCCCTCCAAGTGGAGAGGACGTTCTTCTTGAGCGAAGGCGCCTGCTCCCTTCGACACGTTGGCATCGCACATAGGCTCCCGTGAGAAAAAAAAAAAAAGATTATTTCCATAGTCTAGAGAAGGTCTGCTTATCATAGATACTGTGAAGTACTAAGAACTACTGAAAAAAAAGATGCCTGTAGTAATCGCTCATTCTGGTGACTGCATACTGTTTATAGACTTTCTACACACAAACTATCTTGGAATTGAGAAACCACAGTGCACTAAAATAAACACTTCCTGATCTCCTTTGTCCATACAGCTAGTGTACATAATTTCTATACAAGAGGATGACTCTACGCGAAGGCGAAACAGTCTACTTGAAATCTGTAGACAATCTACAGCCCATTTAAGACTTGTCTCTATAAGGGCACACCTCACCTTCTTTTTCTTTTTGTTCCCTTATTCATCTCCATTTCCCATGTAAACTTTGGCTTGCCGTAAATTTCTATAAGCGAAGGAGAAATCTGAGTGAGAGCACACAAAACGACGCAAACACACGTAGTGGTATGTGTAATTGAAGCTTCGGGACTGTGTGAAAGAGAATAGTCGGTCAGCTGCCCTCCTCGAGTTTGTGTGGGCGAATTATTTTTATACCTTCTTTTCTCCTCATCTTAGAGGTAACCCTTCACACAGTGCAGTGTAGCCAAATGGGCGATTACTCTATAGTTAACCTCACCATCTGCCATCTCCTATTTTCTCTCTCTCTCTCTCTCTCTGTTATCAATCTGTCAATGCGATCCTGTGCGATGTTGAAAGTTTTTATTTAACAGTGAGGAGACCAACCGACGACGAATGTCACCATCATTTCGGAATCGAGAATGCATCAAAATAACCGCTTGAAAGACAAGCTTTCTTGCTTTACGTTTTTTTTTTTGTTTTTTTTTTTGGAGCACATGCTCTCTTATTATGGAACCCACACGCCCCGCGGGGCAAGAAATATTCTAGTTGCCTTCCTGCTTCCATAGCATGAGCCATAGCACGAGAGCACCCAAAGCAGTTATTGCGAGCTAAAGTTCCGAGCAACTATTACATATTAAATTGCTGGTTTTCATAGCGTCCCGAAACTACACAGTGCGCTTTAGGGAAGCTGTAGTGGAGGGCTTTGAATTAATTTTGACCACTTAGGGATTCTTTATCGTGCACACAAAGCCTAGTAGACAAGCGTTTTTGCATTCCGTCCGTATCACAATACGGCGACTTCGGTTGGTAATCGAGTTTGCGACATCGTGCTCATCGGCAGAACCATCACAGCCGCGGACAGTAAATATATTATGTGTTTTATAAACTGTCCTTTTTTTTTATTCGGTGAGCTTGTACTGCGGCATAATATATGTAATTAAATAAAAGCGTAGATTCTCTCTTCGTGTAGAACCTGTAGTAGTAGTTCTTCACAATGTTTGTTATACCTAACTGTGTTTTACACCGCTTTTCGTAACACACACTAGGACGCGCGTCCTAGCTGAACTCCCTTTTTCATCTCCTTGTTCTCTCTCTCTCTCTCTCTCTCTCTCTATTTGTCTGAGCATTGTCTGAGCGTCGAACAAGATAAATGAACGATAAAGAAACAGGATTCAGAAAGGGTTCCTAAATCTTAGGTACAAGACTCCGCACACTTTTCCGCGCACGCTTGTCTTTTCGGCGTATAAGGGTCACTGTTGTTTGCTGTTGCCGTGTATACGGCTCGAGATATAATAGGGCGCGATAAGTCGCAGTCTTTGTTCGGGCGCTTTATTGGACAACGGCCCCGCGTAACACCCCTCGCTCGCGAAGTGGTACTGCTGACTTGAGCGCTTGTTCTTCGTCGTACATAGTTTCCCCGTTGTCTTCAAAAGTCGTCACATTGACCTCCTTGATTTCGGAACGGAGGGTATACAGCCCGCGTTGCGTGAGTGGTTGTCGTAAAGTACCTTCGCCGCATGCCGGAAGAAGGCGCGAAATGAACAAATGCGCTATAGCGAGGTCACGTGCATGCCCTCGGAAGAGAATAAGTGCACACGAAGATGTGCCGCCTCAAAGCTGACAAATTATTCATCATTATATCGTAGACGTTTAGGTCGGATTCGCAAAGCCTTTCGCACTCACAAAGTGCCACTAAGAAAAGGTTCATGCCACGCCAAATCAACCAGCGTCATTGTTTTTCGAACATCACAGATATAGCCGAGAAAATGTGCCCATATTTTTTTGGAGTTCGAAACTTGTTCTCCACGCTTATTTTTATTGCGAAATATTTTCTAGCATTCTGGCAACAATTTATTTTTTCTGCCCAGCTAAGCTGGAAGGCATCTATCAATATTTTTTTTTCAAAGGCACATTGTGAGATCCATTCGTTCAAATGGTGTGTAGGACACAAGAATGAAGCGGTGTGGCTGCCAAAATAGCCAATTTTTCGAATATTTGAAAAATTAGAGTGATTTTGGCACCGGCAAAAGCAACTATTGCAAAATTTGAAATTCTTTTTCAGAACGCAGGAAAATCCGGAAGGCCCAAAGTAAATATAGAATGGTAGCTCGATTGACATAGCATAGCCTAAAAATATTTAAAGCTTTGAAGATTGCCGATCGCCTGAAAAAAGAACTGTAAACTTCAATTTTATTGCAAAAGGCTTTGTGTTCAAGGTAAAAAAAAAAGCCTTGCTGGTCGGTGTAACAATATATGTGATAAATCTTTGGATGGTTCTACATGCATGCTATGCATGTGATAAGTCACAAAAAGGTATTTTTTAAACGCGAAAAAAAAATTCTTTCTTGAATTCTTTTGTCAGCACCGGCATTTCTCTGTCGTGCACCCATGCTTGCCGGCCTGCGATGCAGACGACAAAGCTGGCTTCATCTGCAAAGCGGATGACAGAGAAATGGTGTTATGATCTACATTTTACTGCCAAGAGACGACCACTCTAATGCAATGCGGCGTGTGCTGGATGTGTGCAAGGTGAACCATACAGCCGTATAGCACATGGAATATCACGACGCGTTAATTTCGTCAGCGAGTCCTGCAGAGTTGAACGGTACGTTTCTCGCAGCTTATAAATAGGAATATTTGCACTTAAGTGCCCAGTCAATCCAGAAAAAGCCCTTATATCGTTCACGAAAACATTTTAAACACCCTTGTATATGTCACGCTGCACCGAGGTGCGACATATCAACATGCAGTGCGACATGCAATGCAGTGCGACTTACAAGGAGTGAGACACTTTGTGCCCTGCTAGCACAAAGACTGTCATAAGACTATGCAAGTAGAAAACACCTTCATAATTACAACTGAAAGCCTACCCGAGCGTGAAGAAAATCTCCTGGTTTGGCGTGTTACCACTTTTCGACAGCCTGAACATACTTGGCTATAAAATTCATGTGTGTTAAGGCTGGTGTGCTCAGACGTGGTTAACATCCATTTTTCGCACTCAGAAATATATATATATATATATATATATATATATATATATATATATATATATATATATATATATATATATATATATATATATATATATATATATATATATATATATATATATATATATATATATATATATGCGAGTCGAGGCTGCGGCGCTTCATCTCGCTTGTCTTCGTATCGATAAAAAGAAACTGTCACAATTAGTTGAATAGTGTCTCGGGCTTATTTTATTAGCAACATCTCCTTGCTAGACGCCAAGGCTTCGTATATTCATGCTGTCTGCGCGACCACGTACGAACATCTCAAAAATATTTTTTCGAGTTAAAGAAAGACACCTTTTTCTAACTTCGCGCATGCATAGCAAACATGTAGAGCCATCTAATGATATATTACATATATATTCAGGTAGACTACCAAAGCAACACTTTTGACGTTTTAAAAACAAAGCTTCTTGGAGAAAAAAAATTGAACTGTTCAGCTATTTTTAGGCCATATACTGAACCTTCAAACCTTCAAATATGTTTAGGCTGTACTATGCCAACCGGGATAGAATTCTATAGTTAATTTGTTCCCTCTGGATTTCCTGCGATACAGGCGAAACACGACACGTTTTCCGACGTGTCTGTACGTCCTTGCACGACTGAAAAGTGTTTTTTAAAGCTGGCTTCTCCACAGCAACACTTCTCGTGTGGTAAACCCCCCACCTCTGTATCCTTTTCAGCTTCCTTTCTTTTTTTTCTTTTTTTAAGGTTTCACAGAGGATTGTTTGTCTTTTGGATTAAGGGAACGCGGTGGTCCGACGTTCGAAGATACGAAGGCATCAGGTTACTGCCTGTCCATTCTCACGCAAGACAACGTCAAGGGTTCACAGGCCTTTGAAGTTTTTGTTTGAGACAGCACGGATATAACGGTTCGCACCGAAAGAACTCCAATGAGACCACACACGATCAATTCAGCTGGCGACGCCTGTAAGTCGAGTGCAAACCACAGGAGTGGTGCTCTGGGTGCGAAATTGAACGCGCCCGCACGTCCAAGTGAGGTGCCCCGTCAAGCGTCGATAAACTTGAAGAACGATTTGTCTTACGGCTACCCACGTTCGTTGCAGCTGGATGACGTGCGTATACAGGAATGGGTCAAGAAGAAAAAGCGAACCGTTCATCGTTAAGTCCGGCTCTCATCCCGTAGGATACATTCTGCCGTTAGCCCGTCATCCGTGGGTGTGCCGCGTATCCAGATGTTTATTTCGGTGGAACCTTCTTTCTAAATTTTTAGAGTGTTCTCACGGAGATTAGGCAAAATTACTAAGGTTCTGACGTCGAACAATTTCCAAGGCGACAATACATAAAGCAGTGACAATTTTTCATCAAAGAAGCCTGTTCCTCGAAAATAGCGATGTGACATTAGAGAATTTTAGGTTAGGTGATGCAGGCGGCTTTCGTACGCAAGAACTAGGGGCATGGTATTGCGCATTCCCAGACCCAGACGTAGGGGTCTGCGCATTTGCGTTCCCTAATCTAAAGCTCAGTATTAAAGAAAGAAGATAGAGATAGAGAGACTGTAGATGACTCGGCAGCCAAGGGAACCCCTATCTCCTTCATAACGTGTACGCACACGTTCGAGAACGCATGTTTGTTCGTGTGTTTTCTTTTTTCATGAGGTACAGATCGTCTTTATAAGAAGCACCTCTTGCACATAAAGCGCCACTGGCCTCTTGATTAAGATGGGTTGTATCTGAAGAGGCAGCAGACATTGCTGTGCGACAAATTACAATGCAGTGATATTTCCACTACTTCTAGCTAGTGACGTGTCTAGCTGTTTACGTGATGACACTTATTGCTATTGCTAAGTTTAAACCAGGCAGTAATAATGTGTTATTTGCTACGCAGAAACCCTGATAATAGCAACAGTTTAGAGATATTTGTCGCAAGATGCGTTATGCAATGTACTGGCGTTCAATGTAACAGTACAACGAAAAGAAGTCGCATTCACGTACACGTCACAACTAAACTAAGTTTGACGTTAACGCGCTTATTAAAGAGTTTCTGGGGACGGATATCTCGAAACGCAATTTTTTTCAAGTAAACGCGAGGTCATTATTGGCAAGCGTCGTTTCTGCAGCCGCAACATGCGCAATATAGTGAATAATCAGAAAATTATTGCGTACAACTTCCTAATTTAGCCATCCGTGCATTGTCATCTATCTTACAAGTAATGTCTCTCTCTAGCAGTAGACCTCTTTAGAGTATGCGGGACAACGCATCTGTCACATGTGATACTACGAAAAAAAAAAACATGTTCGACATATAATATGAAAGCACACACAGACTCACAATAAGCACACACAAGCACACACAATAACACGCGGTAGTGACGTCCTCGGATCGGTCGGCAGGCCATGACATTCTCTCAGTTGTTAATGAACCCCACCGTTTAAACGTTAGGAACGGAAGGTAGTCCGTCTACGGTTTCAATGCAACCGTCCTCTAAATTACGCGCTATATAAGCTACACCACCCATGTCAGGCGATATTTACATCCGCCTCGTTAACTATCACTTCGGATTCGCACAACCACAAAAAATTGTCGCCATACTCGAGTTATCCCCTCCATGCTGGGAATTACGACGTCACGCGTAAGACGTATACCTCCACAGCATAACGTTTGCAGTTACCGAGAAATGGTAGCGTTCACGCGTCTCCTGCGGGATCCTTGACGAGCACATCTACAGCTCTCGAGAGAGCATGTGCGTGTATACGTGAAGGCTCTCGCTATAGCCCGCTGCGATGCGATGCTGCAACGATTCTGTGGGACGAGTTCTGCAGAGTTCAAATTCTGACCTCGAATACCAAGCAGACAGGCTTAGAAAAACGCACCGGGGCACTATATCATATACGCACCCACCACCATCCCTGATAGAAAGGGAAAGCGCGGAAATGCCTAATTAAATGGACCATCTGCGCACACAAAGCAGTCCGGAGAGCGTACAATGATTAAGCGGCCTCAGAGCTAGAGAGACGTTACGGTTGTCAAAAGGTACGTCCGCTTTTTCCTCCCGTACCGGCGGGAAGCCGCGTCCGCTGACCTCCGGGCGGCCGTGGCTTCAGCTCGCGAGTCACAGCGGCATGCCCGGCGCCGCGGGTGCGTACGGAAGCGAACAGCGGTATAGGAACACCTTACAGCGAGCCTCTGTACCGGCCGCAGGCATGAGCGCGAAAGACGTCTGCCGCACCTTAGCAGTGACGAGACAAGGCCGGGATCGCTCGGACAAGACAGGAGGAGGCCAAGAAGGGAGCGCCAGTTTACTCGGTCTCGAGGTTGCGTCATCGGCCCGTTTCTATGCTCTTCTTCCTGCAGTCGTGTAAGCCACCGCACAGCGGTGACCGGAACACTTTCAAAGCGCCAGGGCACGTATAGGAGCTCAGTCTTCTGGGCGCTGAGGTCGACACCCACCTACTTCGCAAACCTGACACGCGTTTTGCGTGACAGAGGACGCGAACGTTGGCGCCGCCACTCGCAGGTGCCTAGTATGGCGTCCGCTTGACTTTCCTCATGCTGAGCATGCGCGCGTTCGGCGAATTCTGTGCTCTGCTGGCAGCTAGAGAAGCGTTGCGACTCGTCTCTATTGGAAAGAGAGAGAAAGAGAGAAAAAAAGCGAGTTACAGCACTTAGCTTCACATCTATTTCAAATGATTCGCCGTTTCCTGCCCCATACATAATCATAGCCATAATCATCCTCATCAGCGTCATCTAGGCTCCCCTCAAGTTCTCTTTGAACTGTGAGAACATTTTATGTTTCAAAGAGTTCCAAAGGTTATTACTTCATCTTTGGCGTATCTCAGTCAGCAGTGGCACAAATCACCGCGGTAGAACATTTCCCGATGAGCGACTAACTTATCGCACGCGCAGGAGCTGTTCTCATCTCCTGGCGGATCGCGTCTGGTTAGGGTCGGTTAATTACGGCTAGCTGCTGTCCCGCGCTCACGTCAAACAAAGCAGATGCGCAGCAGAAAGGTGCACGAACACGCAGCACTAAACTTCCGACGCTGAAGGAAGCTAGAACTAAGGAGCTAGCCAGCTTAGTCAGAAGTTGGCCCTTTCAAATCCATGAATACTCCGAGTTGTAGAAAAGAAATTACTACCATTACTCAGTTACTAACTCACTGCGCGGTTACCTTACTCAACTGCTATAAATTATACTAACGTATACACAAAATGCGCAATTTGCCACTCATGGGCCCGGCACCCCTTCTCCTTCTTTATAACTGTTACGTTTTCGCTAGGCTCCTAGTGTTCGTAGTGCTGCACCGATTTAACAAGACGAAGCATGTGGCCGTCGCAATAACAAAATAAAAAGAGAAAAAAAGGTGCGAAAAACGTTGTTCATCGCAGCTTCAAGCGCTGCAGGACAGAATGTTGACCGCGCTGCAGAATTTGAGGGAGAGGCAGAGAAGTAAACACGAAACTGACGTGCACGTATACATCTGCCCCGTTGCACCGGAAAGAAAAATAACTACCACAAAAGCGGAATCACTCAAGTATCACGAAAGAGGGAAGATTAATTCGCTGCTTCCGGTCGATGCCGCTAAGCTATACCCACTTCCTTCAAGCAACGAACACATAGACCGTGACACAAATTATTGCGTCACACTTACATTCCGTCACTGAAACGTGCACGACAATGCTGAAACGGGACAAGAATCGCTTAGAAGTGATCCATTGCAATTAAGTAAATGGCACAGTGAAACGAAGAAACCCGACGTGCAGGCGAAAGTCTCGTTACGATTCTGACGCAGCCCGCGAAGAAGACAACTTCGTGAAGGCAGCAATCGAAGTCGATAACGATGCACGCAACTTCGGGCCGTCTAAACAAGATGGCTGCTGAGCAGCCTACCTTGAAGCTGCGTGGAAGCTTCGGATGCACACAAGAAACTGTAGCCATGCTTCCCTTTGCATATATTGAAAGGCAGCCTGTTTTCTTATGTTAACGTAAGGAAGATCTTAAAACATAGCAACAAAACTAGTTTTCTTTATTTTGTTGTCCACGCGAGATGGTGTCATGTCTCAGAGGCGCGTTTTGAAAGCATTCAAAAATGATTGGTCAACATGGGCTCGAAGCTGTTGTCGTAGATGCGCGAACATAGGGTCAGAAACGACTAGACATTGAAGACAAACCGGAATAACGGCTATCAACCCACTGGACAATTGTTCAGGAGGGAATATTGGGATGGCTTGGCCGTACGTAGCGAAACTGCTTGGTGGAATTTCACGTCTCTGAGCTCGCTGTGGGCAATGGATGGGCGCCAGATTATTCATTGACGATTTCCGTTTCTTCAACGTGCACCTGAACGTTTGGGGTACGTGAGCACACCCCGTCTCCAAAGGAAGTTCACCCCCTTTGTCAGGATTCGAACCCGCGACGTGGTGCACGCAAGAAGAACGCTGCAGCCACTCAGCGACGTCGGCGGGCGCCATTTAATCGTAAGAGACGAGACGCTGCATCTCAGAAAGAAATAAGAGCTGCAAGGCGAGACCGACCCAGGGACGGCCGATAATAACGACTAAGGTTCCAAGCAGAAGAAGTAGTGAGACGACTGCTGTCAAAATTAGCCCTAGCCTCGGGCAGTTTGCATTGACACATGCGACACAACACTTGTAATGATTTATGTGCTCAGTGCTCATGCCATTACCGACGAGCACACAAATGAGCCCCGATTGTCGTAGCGCGATGATAATGCCGCAAGCCTAAGCGACAAGTAATTAAAGGAAGGATACCCGACATCCAAGAAGGCGTAAGAAATACACCACTTCAATCAATCAAGTAGGTGTTGACAGTGCATCACCTTCGAGGCTCGCCAGTGCATGACCGTTGCCCCAACCAGCCGCCACGCTGGGTATAGGCACATTCTTCGCGTCAGGCTTATGCGGCTACCGCATGATTACCGCTCTGCGCAACGCCGTACGTACGTCATTTCCTTTATCTTTTCTGAGGGGGCTTATAAAGAGGAAAAACGAGAATTGACGCCGGCGAACGCATAGGCCGAGGCGATTTAAAAGACGCAACATAAAAAGCGATCAGCGCAACAACGCTGCGAAGAATGTAAGCCGCGACCCCGTCTCGACGTACAACAGTTCTCCATTTCTCTCTCTCTCTCTCTCTCTCTCTCTTCTATATTCTTTTTATTTCTTTTCTCATCACCGATTTCCTTCGCCAGACAAGGTCGGACGAAGACGTCCCTAAGTCACGAGCGTGTAATACGATAGGCGCAACATTTGCGCAAGGCGCACGGCGTGTCGGTGAACCGAGACATGCGCGCACACAGCCACCGTTCTGATTGGCGGCTGCGGCTGCCGCTTGCGACGTTCCGTTGCGCATCTTCGGCCACGTTGCGCACTCTCGGGACTAGCTCTGCGCACGTTCGTGTTGGACAGCGTCAGTGGGAACTACGGGGTGAAAGTGAATGGTACATAGGATTGCCCAGCTAGACTCGCTCATTCCTATTCATTTTTGTTTTTCGTCTTCCGTACCACAACAACACGCAGGCGGGGGACCACGGGGTTCAACGCTTTCGATGTTACACGATGTGTAGGGTCACGCAACAACAAACTGCATTACGACGCTGCGGCGCGTTCAGTCTTCTGTTGACCGTTCCACGGGGATTCGTGTTTGAGCCGAGAGGTGTGACGGCGCAGCTGGTGGTTTCTTGAATGCGAAAGGAACGCGCATTGTTACACGCGCTGTATACACAGAGTAACGAGAATCTTTTTAACCGCTCGCGTGAGGCGGATTGCGCGCTTTAGGGCCCGTACATGGTCGCTCCGCACGTCCGTTCCGCCCTCGCCCGGTCGCGTGCGGATAGCTCTCTACTGGTGAGCGAGGAGCGGACGCAAGTTTCCCGTCCGGCCGCCTGCTCGTCTCTCATTGGCTGGTCCGAGGCGGACGGTTTGGCTGTCGTCACAGCAAACATGGCGCGTGCTCGAAGCGAAGCGAAGCAGGGACGCAAGGCCTAGGCTACAGCCGCGTCAGAAACAGTCTATTTTTTTCTCCTGTTTGTGATTTTTACCAGAGATATGTGGCACCCACGGAGATAGTCATCGGAAGAAGCAAGCCGGTGTACGCTTTCAGACCTCATCAGTGCGTGCGATCGCCAACAGAAACAGACGGAGCGCAGGAAGTGTGTGTTGTGTTTACGAGAGCGTCGGAGGAAATATTTCAAGCCGTCGACTTCGTGATTTCTTGTGCCATGCTTCGCGTGTGCGTCGCAGACGAGAACTCCATCACATACACGTGCATTCTGAGCAGCACACCTGTTCAAGGCGTGTCGAAATAAGTAGCGTCCGATTGGCGCACCCAGCGTACACGTTTGGTTTCTGCTCTGTGTATGCCGATCGTTGCCGCGGTGTGGTGAACGCCAGCCCTTCGCAACTTACCAAAAGTAACGATACGATCAGTAGCGATAAGTTTTTATCGCCTAGTTATCGCTGCCATTCTGCGTGTGCTATACTGCGTATGAGCCGTTTTGCCGGCTGCGATGCGCCGTGGTGATCGCGACGTTCGAGCTGTGCTCTTGCCGTTATGAAGTGCGTTTGCGAGCTACAAATCGTGATATATATGTGCGATGTGTTGCAGCGTTACTGGGTGTAGAAGTGGTCGTACTACGCGATGTTCGTGTGCTCAGAACTGAGCTGAACATAAGTGTTGCCGATTGCGTTTTCTTATGTTTGTTTCAAAAGTTGTTACTGCACGGTTAAAGATGCTTCTATCGGTGGGGGGAAATTAGGGAACAACATTATAATTGCATACGTCAAGACGTTCAGCGCTGTCGTGAAATGTGGACGCGCCTGAGAGCACTAATGTCATGAATGCAATTAAAATTTCCCGAGACAGTATTAAGAGAACGGTTAAAAAAGAAAACATATGAGAAGGTAAGCACAGCAGCTTGTGAACCCGCTCCTATAATACCTCGACCCGCGTCTGTTTGTAAATGTATGTTTTCTTGCGTTTGTCAATTTTTTTTCTATTTCCCAGATTTCTTTACGTTGGAGTTCTTCTTAGTTCTCGCATTTGTGTGTGAATACGTGCCTGTTTCCATGCGTGCTTGCGCTTACCATTATTTCTGTCCTTTTATATTATATTAGCATTTGCTTTTGCTAGTTTTCTTTCAGGAAAGTCATTACACATTTTCATAAACCAATCTCATTCAAAGCACTAACTCATGTACACGGCAGGGCAGGCCTCTTCCATCTCATTAAAACCTTTCTCACTGGTCTACCTCGTCTTCTCAGTCTGCCTATTCGCTGTGTTTTCTGTCCTTGCTTCTTGTGTTGTTGCTGCAGTGTGATTAACCAACTTGCTCAAAACAGATTTTCATCGCCTATGAAAACAGAAAGGTTTAGAGATAGATTTTCTTAAAAGCGTCATGGGGGTTGCACAGCAACTTAGCCTCTTACCTCAGTTCATGTTTATGCATCAGTGCATGTGGCAGCTCGTCAGAAGTGCACATGAAAGGGTGCCATATTGTGAAACTACACCTTGCTATGCTGTTGCATTTTTCATGCAATCAGTCTTAGTAAACGGATGGTTTCGCTGCCCATCACATATGATGGCAAAAAAGTTCAACACGAATAACACTGTGCAGTGGGGTGTCATTTCCTGTCTGATGCTTTTGTCGTTGCAAAGAAATTTTTCAGTAAATGGAGCCCAGCAAAGCAGTGCACTGATAGCTTTTGCAACTTTCACCATTTATTACTTCACAAATGTCATTGTTTGAACCTGGCCGTCGATCACTATGCCGATGGCTTGTCAATTAAATAATTGCCTCAATAAAACACATTCAACTTCACTCAGAATTTTTTAGTACAAACAATGCTAGCAAAGCTATTCAGGGTGAATAATTGTGCTTACATTGGCGTTACTTGCCGTGAGATAAACAAATACAACAATGGCTGCGACATGACTGTGATTTGACGTGCAGACTGCTAATGGTGCATTTCAAGCGTGCCCTCGACTACTGCTATTAATAGCTGCCCGACTGAGTATTTTGCGCCTAACTAAGCTAATGATGTTTGATAATTGTTCTCCTATTCACATTACTTGCCTGGGCCAGGTAACCAAAATAAACAATGCCACCACATGAATGTGTATTTGCATGCAAGCTGCCAACAGTGGCTGTCATTTTCTCATTGAGTGCTGCCGTTTCACAAACAGTGGCGACGACTTGACTGCGCTTTGACGTGCAGACTGCTAATGGTGCCTTTCAAGCGTGCCCTCGACTACTGCTATGAATAGTTACCCGACTGAGTATTTTGGGCCTAACTAAGCTAATGATGTTTGATAATTGTTCTCCTGTTCGCATTACTTGCCTGGGCCAGGTAACCAAAATAAACAATGCCACCACATGAATGTGTGTTTGCATGCAAGCTGCCAACAGTGGCTGTCATTTTCACATTGAGTGCTGCCGTTTCACCAACAGTGGCGACGACTTGACTGCGCTTTGACGTGCAGACTGCTAATGGTGCCTTTCAAGCGTGCCCTCGACTACTGCTATGAATAGTTACCCGACTGAGTATTTTGGGCCTAACTAAGCTAATGATGTTTGATAATTGTTCTCCTATTCGCATTACTTGCCTGGGCCAGGTAACCAAAATAAACAATGCCACCACATGAATGTGTGTTTGCATGCAAGCTGCCAACAGTGGCTGTCATTTTCACATTGAGTGCTGCCGTTTCACCAACAGTGGCGACGACTTGACTGCGCTTTGACGTGCAGACTGCTAATGGTGCCTTTCAAGCGTGCCCTCGACTACTGCTATGAATAGTTACCCGACTGAGTATTTTGGGCATAACTAAGCTAATGATGTTTGATAATTGTTCTCCTGTTCGCATTACTTGCCTGGGCCAGGTAACCAAAATAAACAATGCCACCACATGAATGTGTGTTTGCATGCAAGCTGCCAACAGTGGCTGTCATTTTCACATTGAGTGCTGCCATTTCACCAACAGTGGCGACGACTTGACTGCGCTTTGACGTGCAGACTGCTAATGGTGCCTTTCAAGCGTGCCCTCGACTACTGCTATGAATAGTTACCCGACTGAGTATTTTGGGCCTAACTAAGCTAATGATGTTTGATAATTGTTCTCCTGTTCGCATTACTTGCCTGGGCCAGGTAACCAAAATAAACAATGCCACCACATGAATGTGTGTTTGCATGCAAGCTGCCAACAGTGGCTGTCATTTTCACATTGAGTGCTGCCATTTCACCAACAGTGGCGATGACTTGACTGCGCTTTGACGTGCAGACTGCTAATGGTGCCTTTCAAGCGTGCCCTCGACTACTGCTATGAATAGTTACCCGACTGAGTATTTTGGGCCTAACTAAGCTAATGATGTTTGATAATTGTTCTCCTGTTTGCATTACTTGCCTGGGCCAGGTAACCAAAATAAACAATGCCACCACATGAATGTGTGTTTGCATGCAAACTGCTAAAGTGGCGGTCAATTTCGCGTTGACTACTGCTGTTTCACCTACAATGGCTATGACATGGCTGCGGTTTGAAGTGCAGATGCTGAAGGTGCCTTTCAAGCATACCCCGATGACTGTTATTTCATGGTGTACTTGATGTACACAAACGTGTACAGCTATTTTAAAAATTAAAATATCACTACAACATGGGCTCATGTCATTTAGAACATACTCAAAAATTTTTAGAAGTGGAAACAAAGTTTCCAGTTACCGTATGCTCATCGGATACAAAGGCTCAACTCTTTGTATCCCAGCTGCAACACATGTCATTAGGAAGCGCTGCACCACAACTTCTGTGCGGTAGTTAGACCCCACTGAAACACGTGTTACATCAGTGCTTTGATACAGCCACACAGATTGCACAACCTGAGGAGCAGTTACCCGCCGTGATTGCTTAGTGGTTGTGGTGTTGGGCTGCTAAGCATGAGGCTACGGCATCGACTGCCAGCCACAGCGGCTGCATGCAGAGGAGGATGATTTACATATGTAACAGTTACTCATCCCTTGAAATGTGAATGACCCAAACCTTCGCGAGCATATCAGTCGCAACCATCCAGCAGCGCATAGTAGAAGTACAAGCACAAGTAGAATAGTACCAACGTCTCAGCTGGTTTGTTGTGATTACCTTGCCTGCAAGTTTCTCGTTTATATTGGATAGGCTTCCTACTTCCTACAAATAGCTTGTATACATATTTGACCTGCACCACAAAGAGCTTATGTGACAAAATATGTGTACACCGTAGTGTTATGTTGCTTTTCATGGTGTCTCAGTTTACTTAATACAGTTTTGAATTTACAGATTGCTTCACATGTTTATAGCTAAACACCACTGAAAACTACTTGCATTGTGACTGCAAGGTCACAACACGAGGATTTGTGTGGTATCTTTCCTGTTCATCGGTGTGTCCTTGCACTATAAATGTAAAATGTCACACCTGCAAACCTGAGCATCCACCCTTACATTTCAAACACTTTTTTGAATGCTCGGCAGTTATGCTTACAAGCACATTGTGACAGCAAATCTACACCACCTTAATTTAAGTGCGATGTAAAGGATTGTTTGTGCATATCCAAGCTGTTCTAGCGTGCCTGCAGGGATACAGCATTGTCCAATGGCACCGTATAGTTCAGGCGTAGTAAGGTGGCAACATATTGGGTAGCCAGGCTGGCAAGAAAGAATGCAATTGTTTGATTTCACTCAAAATAAGTTTTCTTATCAGCAATGTAAATTATATGCTTTCAAATAAGTACTCCCCTTGGAAACATATCTCATGAGTATGCATATATCTGCATAAGGTCACCGCAATACATACACATTGCTTTAAGCCAGTCATAATGAATTGTACACTCACTGCTTAACCTTCAATTCCTTGCTGCATGAAGTTAACCACTCATGCACAACTTTTTCTGCACACGGTGAGAACTTCAGACATCGCTGAGCATATCATTTAAGAAAAAGGCATTCCATGCATCCAACTGCTTTAAGCACCCTCTTAAAATTGGCAGAGTGAAAAAAAAAAAGCACGAGCAAGCGTATCAGCAAGCTGTACTCGGGGCCTCACACGCGTTCTCAGTGGTAGAAATGTGCCTCTTGGCGACCTACGCAAATGCATTCCGCGACAGATGTGCGTGTGTTCTGTATTCTTGCAAGCTGTCACTAACACTACAGAAACCGCGCCACCGCGCTTCCGGCGACAATATCAGTTTCGCGTGTCGCAGAACGGATCACGTTGGATAATTAGAGAGGTGTTGTTCAACCAGCCAAGGCAGCGTGCACTGAAAGTAATCATCCGAGAATACGTCGCGTGCTGCGACGTGATGCGATTGCAATACATCTGTAAAAGGTGGCGCAGATAAGACGACTGTGCAATGTTTCGAAGAAGGATGACGGTGCCAATGCAACACATACGGCTGCAGAACAGAATGTGGCAGCCTAGAATCGCATTTTCGCCGGAACGCGGAAAATTGAAATCACATCTGCAAAAATATGCCAGTGTCGTCTGCTGTCAAAGGTCGTTGCCAACCTTGAACACCTTTGCTCCGCCGAACGGTTGCCAGCTGTCAACAGGCCGCGTCGCCCAATAGGAGTGCGCGTGCGTTCCGCTCGTGCGGATTGAGCGTGCATCGAATTTTGCGACACCTTCCGCCTTTCGGGCTTCCGCTCGCGACCGGACGAGGGCGGAACGGACGGGCGGAGCGACCATGTACGGGCCCTTAACTGATTCTTTTTTTCTTCTTTTGTTATGGCGTTTCACACCACAGGGCTCACGAAAAGATGCACCGCATAATTTTTTTTTTTCGTTCGTAGAAGCTTCCCAGTCTTTCCCCGTTTTCGCTTATCCTCGATAAATAAGGCTGGTGCTATAGGGGATTGCACTTCGGAGTTTGTAGGAACTCTACCCGCATGCTTCTCGCTTGTAGAAGTTTTCAAAAGTTTTAAGTATGTAAGCATAATATGCATTCCCAATCCATACGTCAAAGCATTGCACATTTTGAGGTGGAGCCCTAGCAGTAAACAAAAAGAAGAACAAACTAGGAGACAACTGCGGAAGTATGAAGGTTTGAAAACACGTTTAAGACATCTTGTTCACCACGGCACCATGTCGTCTTGACACAGAGATAAATTTCCTGACGCCGTGTTGCGATCAGGCTACGTATGATGACGTTGCTCACAAAACCATTACCTATACAGTACTGCACGCGGTTCTGCCTGCGCTCGCGTTGGAGCAAGCGAGCCGGTGCAACGTTACGTCACGACACATCCCCACTGCATACAAAACTGATTCGTAGAAACCAATAGCATGGTAAATTATTTAGGATGCCCTGGCGCTTGTAAGTGTTCTCTCATAACGTTTAGAGCGGACGGACACTCAAATAATGTAAAAAATAGAAGTAAAATATGTCGTGTCAGTGCTCCTCGAAGCTGTATTCAACATTAAAGGCATTCGCTGCCTAAAAAGAAAAGGAAGAAATTGTATCAGAACTGACAAAGGGAAGGACACGACCGCAAAACGAACCGGCGATAGCTTACATGAGTATAAATATCACGATAATGACGTCAATAACAGCGATACCACTACGACATGATGAAAAAAATGATCGTGGGACGATGGCTCGCATGTTTTGAGCACGGGGTAAAATCCTCGCTGGGACAAAAAGTGTTCCTTTCATGTGAGTCTTTTAGCAAATAAAGCACGATCATAATAAACATGACCATGATATATGCATTAGGCGCCACGGAAACTGGATAAAGTAAGTACAATTACAAAAAAAAAGTTCATCAAAGATTGCTCGATTGATTGAATATTCATTGACGATATTCATGTCAGCCTTCAAATGTTGGCGGAAATTTCAAAGTGAGCACCACTTCCGTGCTATCACTCGACGAACGGTTACGTTAACAGAAAATAAACTGACACTTGCTTATGGCAGGCTTTTCCTGTCTGGCTTGTCATATACTCTCCTCACGAGCGGTGTGAAGATGATGCTCATAGAGAAACAGCGCATCGAAGGGTTAAGGAAATTATCGACGCTATTCGTGCTGTGAACTAAGACGTCACGAATTGTTCCGCAGGATCCTTCCGTCAGAGTGCGCGGTGAAGCCAACTTAAAAGAGGGTCAGAGGGCAAGGAAACTTGAGCAGTATTCTGGCATGAGAACTGCACTCCACCCCGGAATTACCTTTAGTTGTTCCAGTAATGCAACCATCAACGAACCGAAGCAGTCAGGAGCGATAAAAGGCCCGGGTAAGTATTAAAAAACTGACAGAAAGAAAATAAGGTTCTACGAGCGACTGTACGTTATGCTTTCATCCACCAGCTTTAACGCGCGTTGTGTGCAAACTCAAAAGAAGAAAGAAAGCGAAGAAAAACAACCATAATTGGCTTCGCACTCGAATGACAGCTCAATGCGCGCGCGTATGTACACACGTGCGCGCACCTGAGAAGATGGGCACGCGCATGCAAATTACCGCCGGATTTCCGCAGATCAGGCACGCTTTGGGTGAGACAGAGTTAGGTGCAACGGCAAAGGTGAGTGAGATGCGTAACACGCTACGCGAAATAAGAGGGAAAAAAAAAAGAAAGGATACAACGCAAATAAAGATAGCAGAAGGAAACGAGGTTGACGTGCGGATATGGCGGAGGGACGCGTCTAAACTTAGCTTCGTCAATTCACATCTCGCACAAAGGGAATCCCGTGGCTCATTTGAAGAGACGGCACCCGGGAACGCGGACGCGTACACGCCGAGCTAACACAACACAACCCAGCACAACGCGCGCTGGAGCTCACAATGGCGATTTCGGTGCCTGACGGGACCGAAAGCCACGTCGGACACGGACAGGTAGCTTCGCACCTGCACGCCCGAGCACCGCGGCAACCGCTGCAGGAAAAAGGTCTCGCGTGTGCGAGAATAAAAAAAACAGGAACCAATTTCGTCTCTACTGGGAGAAAGCGAAGTTGTTCCTCCCTTCTGCCAGCGTTGTTTACTCTTCAAGAAGCACTCATTCGGCTTTTCCTGCACTTTCGTTGTTGTTGAACGTCCATGCCACTTGCTTCGACGGCTGAGCATTAACCGCGGCAACACGACAACGGCGAAGAGACGAAAAGAAGTGGGGCTTTCCACGCGGACCCTTCTTCACGGTTCGTCTCGCATCTTTGTGACTTGCGGCTTTCAATCTCTCCGATCGGCGGTATTTGTTTTCTTGTTACGTCGTTCTTTTTTTCCAGGCCTGCTCGACTGTCTTCCGCTTTCAGCGTGAGCAACGCATTGGTCTGTTTTCTTTCTACTTTCTTTCTCCTTTCTTTTTTTTCTGGTACAAACCACGCTGTTCTCTCAGCAAACACTTTTCCTTTGATTAGTCAATTACGCCCTTGGCGATGGCCGCCACCACCGTGGAAGCGGGGTGTACAATTTTCGCAGCCATTTCATCGTCTTTCTGTTCTTTCTTTCTTGCCGTTCGCCACTCAATCGCTCCGTTGGAGACTGCGCAGCACTTCGGGGGCACTTAAGCCTCAGGCCGGCATTTGAACGCGTATCTTGTCGATATTTTGTTCCATATGGAATCGCCCTTTCTGTACGCGGAAGCATTCTTCGTGAGAAGCATTGCGGTCGCTGTTGTCGTAGCGAAGAGGTGCCAGCTGGCAGCTTCAGATACGCATCTTTACAGCCTTATACAGAGGCAGTAAAGTATTTACGACGGCGCTTGTAGGACAGTAGCGTGTAACATCGCGGCGCATGCGATGACATCAGTACATGCCCCCTATAGCCCTGCTGATTGTTTGTTTCAGCATCCAAAAAGACCCCGAACACTTCTCATTTCGGGCAAGAAATTATGTAGCAACTTTGTAGCTCCCGTGTGGATGTTTTCCTATGGCTTTCTTCTTGAGCAAAGCCGAGCGATATAAGGTCGCTGTTATGATGCAGGAAGTGGGTGCTACGAGATAATCTTTTTGATGGGCGATCATTCCGAAGAAATCTCGACTGTAAACGCAACACAGCGATTGCGCGGTCTTAAATGGAGCAACCGATGTCGAACGATGCCTCAGCTATAGAACGTCTGGTAGATATACGTTTTAAGATGCCGACTTTAAGGTTTAGACCTTACAACTTTACTTTCGGTTTATTCGTACTATCTCATATTCTAAAGTAATTATGCCAATTTCTTAGCATTTAAAATATCACCTATTTTCATGCAGTCACGTGTGAAGACAAGCGACGACGTGCGACGACATCAAATGTGAATTTAACGCAACGTGCATCGGAGCCCCGAAATTGCTTTGAAAAGTAATTATCAAATATATATAGAAAATAAAAGTGACTTCGCGTATACCGCACTTACATAGAACAAAACCCTCGTTGCGCCGTTCGCTTAGGCAGAAATCCTTAATTTTTTTTCCCCGTCGCGTTATATCGGCTCAACATTGGAGGACAAATGAGAGTTTGTACGGCGATGGTGGTAAAAGCTGATCGCGTGTTCTAGCAACGCCGCCTGTGTGTGGGCTCGAAGCGAGCGTTTGAGCGTAAATTCTATAGGCCTTTACGCGCCAAAACTACGTTTTTGAGACACGCCGTAGCATAGGGCACTCCGCATTACTTTTGACTCCTTTGGTTCTTTAATGTGCACCCTATGCACGGAACAGCGGTGTTCTTCCTTTTTTTTTTTTTCGCCCCCATAAAAATGGGGCCACCGCGGACGGGATTTGATCCCGCGACCTCGTGCTTAGCAGCTCAACGCCAAAGTCACCTGAGCAAACACGGCGGGCATTTGATCAGGCACGTGGACCAGCTAGGGCTTCGGTGATTAACAACCATAACTGCCAGCAAACAGCTTCGCCGCATTTCATGTGTCGATTGCCGAGATTGCCATAGACGTGTGAAGGATTTATGTTTTTCCACCTGCATATTGACTTACCCCTGTATTCATAAATGCACCTTAACTTGAAACTCGTGCATGACTTGATCTATATCACGCCTGGCGTCACGTTGGTCAGTCGCAAGATGACAGCAGCTAAAAGCTGTAATAAAAACTGTCGATGACAGACACATGAAGTGTTGAAATAGAGACTGGTCACGTTCGAAGGTAAACCCGAGAACGAGCTTCGTTAGCTGCCTCGGAGGTTGTGTTCTGAAATTCTTCTTTTCTTGTTTCTATTTCCCCTTTCCCTCACCCCCAGTCTAGGGTAGCAAACCGGACGCTCGTCTGGTTGAACTCGTCTCTCTCTCTCTCTCTTTATTTCTTTTTTTCCTCTCTCTCTCACGCTGAGCGGAGATTTTAAAACACTCGACCTTTGTTTTTGCACCCATCACTCTTCTTTTCGCTTTGACCCGCGTTCCGCAGCGCAGAAAGTGATTATACTCCTTTCGTTATTATTACTTCCGACAAGTCACGTTGAAGTTGCGCCGCCCGTTTACCGCCGCCTTTTGTCGTTCGCACAATGAGAGCCAGGGGAAGAGTTGGTCGTTGCGCAACAGGTCAAAATGGCCGTGACAGGAGGATGCACGCCGAGTCGACCCGCTAACGGCCCAAATTACTAAGCGACTCCTTTCGCTCGAGAGACCGCTTATGACAGCTCCTACACTAGTTCGTCTCTGGACAATCGCAACCTTTCCTTCCCATCAAGAATCTCCTTCTCTCTCTCTCTCTCTCTCTCTCAATCGCGCGCATGGACGCGAGGGGCGTTTCGGAAGCCCCACGCTTGCCCGGTGCATTCAGCAGCGTTGCTCGCGGCCCTGTTTTCTAGCGTCGTCCGGGTCATCTGGTAAATGCCAGTCCAGCGATTTGTTATGAAACTTGGGTTATAACGCAACAATTTAGCCACCGTGGAAGACGGAACCGATTGCTAAGTGATGGTCAGTGTTCTTCCCAGAGAGAACAATGACTCGAACCGGGGTCGCATTATTGCCCGTTTGCCGCGGCCATTTTATTGCTTCCGGATAACCCTTGCTACGGCGAGCTCTTTGGCGCTCAAGGACGAGTTCTGTTAAGGTTACTCCATTCCACATTGAGTGTAAGCTACGAGGCAGCATATGTGGTTGCGTTACATAATGTTTGGTTGCTTGAATGCAGCACAACACACTTTGCCAGTGGATAAATGGCAAGCAGTGCGCAGCAAGAATGCAGCACTGTTTCGTTCAGCGTGGCCTTGGGCAGCCACAACGACCGGATAAATGGGCATCGATTTTTCTACGAACTGTACGAGAGAGCCTTGCGTTTTACATCGGCGCGTCACCATTTCGGTCTCTTACAGCTGCCTCTGACGAGACGTTTCACATCGAAAATCATTGAGAAGAACAATATTACCGAGCACTAGCCGTCAGCGATAGATAGCGCACGCGCACGCATGCACGCACAAAGAAATGAAAGACGGCTGCGGATGACGTCATAGGTCAACTAGCACTGCACCGCGAACGGTTAGTCAGAATCACTGGTGCGCAATCCACATATCGCCAGCACATTAGAGAGTTTTAGCCCAGCGGGTTTACGGCCAGCGGAGCGGAGCGGTCTCCGCCGTTGCGCCAGCGGAGCGGCTCGCGAAAAAAGAATTTTAGCCCAGCGGATCACCCGCTCGAGCGGGGTAAAGAGCGGGGCGCTTTGCTGCCCCACCTAGTGGTTCGAATAGGAGTTACTGAGAAATGAAATTGAATTACGCTTGCTTTTATTATGCAAGAAATGTTGAATAAAGATATATTACATGTTCTCAGTGCATTATTTGTTAATAATGTACTGAGTACTAATGTACGGGTCAGCGCGGCAGTCGCCATTTTCGATGCAGAACTGCCGGCGTTCATGTTCGCGGCTGCCGTCTTGCATTTCCCATACACGCCCGCGCGCCCTTACGCACGCTCGCGCGCTGCGTATACCCTCCGCTGGGGAGTGTTTTCCAGCGGGCGTAAACGCTGCTCCGTAAAACCGCTGGCCGCCTCAGCGTGGTGCGCATGCGCAGTTGCGTCTCCGCTCGCCCGCTCCGCTCCGCTGGCCGTAAACCCGCTGGGCTAAAACTCTCTATTGTCTCTTACGTTCCAGAATTTGCTCCCACTTCGAAACAAGACTCTGACTCACAGCCTTATGCCTCTCCTAATCCTACTCCTTACCATCAAGACGAAATTCATATCTCGCGCTATGCGCGTTAGCAGTGTCCTATCACAAATCAGCATCCTGCGTTTTAACGGGCTCCTAATTGGTCCGTTTTACTTACGTATTCTTGTAATCGTTGGGACCGCGACAAAATGAATCGAAAGTCTTTAAACGACTCAAACACACGTAAATCCGCTATTCCGAGTTCTGCGTCAATAACGCATGGTCCGTTATTTGGGACTCCACGAGGAGAGACATCGGAAAGCGTCCGTCTATACCTTCGCGCACACTGGTCTCACGCAAGGCTGCCCTGCGCCAGGCCGGTCGCACCCTGACCTCAATTCGCTTATTTAGAGAGCGATCAGAGCAATCGCGGCAGCCAGCGTCGGGCCGGCCGAACTGCACCCCTCCAAAATGGCGCACCGTTATCGATAACGATGGTGGGCCGCGCGCGGAACTGCAGCGTAGTACGCTCGATGCCAGTGCGAGGGCGCGTGCGCGAATTTTGCGACCTCCTCTGGCGGACGAACCCTCGTAGGAGTAACTGTTTGCGGACGGTGAGGGTGCGGCGTATACCGAAGAACAACAATGCCGGAGGAAACTGAAGTGTTCGTACCCTCGCAAGCCATGGCATGCCTCCCCGTTTGTACAATCTGTACGACCGGCGTCAGGGAGCGATAATGTGGCGTCAGTTTATTAATGAGATTCTTTCAAAGTGCTTTGTTCGCTCGTGGCGAGTTCCGCTAATGCCGGAGCGACGGAGATCGCGACGATAGGATCGAAGAGAAGGAATATGAAAGAGAACTAGGAGAATGTTTCAGAAATACAAAAGAGAGAGCGGATTCTGAGGAGCGACACTGGCTTCGATCAGGATTGACCCCACTTATTATTTTAATCCCGGCAGCGAGTAACAAGTAAAGGTTGTTGATGCTACTCCACAAGTTTGCGACTTACGCTGTTTAATTCAGGTACATTGAAACGCGACGCGTTGTGCCTACGCGTATGCGTATATACGTCCAGTGGTACAGAGATTTGTTATTCAACGCACATTACGAAATCTATATGTAAAGCGATACTTTCGTGAATGAATTAATTAAATGCTACAAAACTGTTCATCTTCTGCATCGCGTTTTCCAGCATATATAGCGATTACGGGCGTGCACGGCAAACCAAAGAGACGCGGACACCCGCTCCCCCCCAACGCGGCCCAATCATGTGATCCACACGACCGCGCATTACACTGCCTTCGGGCTCGTTTCATTTTTCATCACGCCTATCTCCGGGATCAGCCCAGTTCGCAATTTTACTATCTCCAGAATGGGACCACCTTGCTCGTAAAGAAGCCCACGAAGCAGACGCACCAAAAACCGGGAAAGAAGGCGCAGAAACCTTTGCTTTATTACGAATACCATTCTATTTCATGTACCCGCGTGAAGGCGTATGTTTGTTGCGCTGATAATATTCAAGCACCGTTTTTTGCTTCACTGCGTAATTCCGTACAGAAGAGAGCCTGTAATCGGCAGATCTGTAGAGGTAGTACATATGGGGTTACATATGAGGGGGGCCGGTTGGTTAGATGAGTGCCGTCCTGTGTTTGAACTCTCTGACAATGCGGCAACAGCACCCAGCGGGTAGACGTAGCAAAGCCCGCACGGTCAGCAGCACCGTCAGCAAAGTTCTAGAGTATTCGTGTAGAAAACTATACTTTGAAAAAATTCGGACTAAACAATTACGGGATAAAATGTTACGTAAGTGCCAGCACAGCAGATCAACTTCGTTGCCACATTACTACCCCCTTGCATCTGTGCTACGTCCTCACAATACGGCTCACCGTTGTCGCTGTTATCGCCATTTACGGGATACAGTGACATACCCTCTAATTCTACAATCCTGTGGACCCTACCGATATGGGATAACTTTTCTCAAAAAGATGTGCGGCGGTTACCTTTTGTCTCGCACCAACTTGTATCCGGTGGACCCTTGCTAACATTCTTCTTGTCTTAATTATCCTGACATTTCCCATTTATGCAATCACTCTATACAGACAACATACAAAAAGCCATAATTGGGTCCATGTGCGCAGCGTTCGTAAAGCTCGAGCTTCCAGGCCGTGTGTACGATCAGCAACTCACACCATAGCCTGTATAATGCGGTCTCTCTGTGAGTGGATCTGACCACCAAGGCACTCGCTGAAATCTTGCTGTCACGGAGAAACCTAATTTTCTTTGATTTTGCTTTGGTGCACAGTGATCGGGCGGGACTAGATTTGGATTGCTTCCATTTCCGATGTATTTCCACCTTTGTTTGCTATCTCGCTCGTTGATTTTTTTTAGATTCTGTTTCTGATAGCTTTCCTTAGGCTCCCCCGGATCTCTGATGTCGAACCAGAAATCATTCGTAATGGCGATAAGAAGCATTCCACGCTTATCTAAGTAATTTGAGAATAAATGCACAAGACAGTCTGTTTTGCGCGTGTACTGATCATTTGTTAGTTGAGCGTGCTGTCACTTGAGCCTTTCACCTAGTCTTTTTAGTAGCACGTCAAACCTGCTTCCAAGCAAGCTGCTGGGCATCCATAAACGACATTATGCTGCCGCTGACCCACATATCAAGTTCGTGACGTTGATGCTGTTGCACCGGCCCTTACTAGAGTGTGAGAGAGAGCGTAAACTTTATTTTCAAATCAATAAGATTTGAGTCCGTGGGTCTGGGCACCCGCCGCGGACGCGGTTCCGAGACCTTGTCTCGAAGCGGCTTCCTCGGCTCGCTGGACGGCCCAGAGTTGTGCTGTCAGGTTCGAGCTGCGCAGTGCGGTCTTCCAGCGCGACGGAGACTGGCGGTGGAAGAGACGGAGGGGTCGGCACTGCCCGACTTCTTTCTTAAGTGCTGGCACTTCCATAACATGTGATTAAGTGTGGCAACCTCGCCACACGATGTGCATCTGTTTGTAGTGTACGTGTCTGGATATATGGCGTGCATGAGTCCGGGGTTTCTGCAAGAATATATTTGAATTTGTCTAAAGTATACTGCTTGCATCCTGTCTAACCTAACGTGAGGGAATGGGTGAGCGAAATATTCATTTAAAAGCAGAGATGTTTGCCGATCTATTAGTATTCGGCTACAAGCTATAAGTCATTGGTTGAATGCCACTAAAATGTAACGTCAAAAGACTAAATTTTATCGTTCGACTTGAGTCCAATTGAACATGCTTGATGTATATGGGGTTTTGTTTCTTTTTTTTCTTTTGCCATGCAGAATACAGAATTTTTTAAATATCATCTGTGGCAGATAGCATAATTCTAGTCATTAAGCTGGTTTACTCAAAGAAGCGGACATTTCTTGGAAGGGAAATCACAATGTATATTCAATTAATTAAAGAAAAGTAGCTATTTAACGTTTTACTTAATTAGTCTATGGTTCATATTGCAATTTACGAATTGTAGTCCGTGAGTTCTCAAGGGTTATTGTCCACTTGATGCTAGCTTCGAAATAATTCTCAAAGCGTAAAATAATATACATGGGCGTTACAGCTATTTTTGTGCGTCAATGTATAAAACGGCGGTTTGTTAAAAATGTAAGTGCAACAGTACTGCATTTTAACGGAAAGTTTCACAACGCATGCCTCGAAACCCCGAGATCCTTATAATTTGCTCGAAATGGGTATGCCTTGCAAACTGCCTGGCTACAATTCGTAAATTACAACATGTGGCATAAAGAAATTAAAGAAAACTTTGATTAGTGATGTTTTTGTTAATTAGTCTATTATTCATTTCGATTTCGCGTGCGAGTAATGTCCGCTGCGCGGAGTAATCTAGCTCAAGGTCTAAAATTACGCTATATGCCACAGGCGATGTTTAAAAATTCTGTATGATGCGAAAAAAAATAAAGAAAAGAAACCACGCCGAATACGCGATACCGTGCTGTGTTTGAAGGCCACATTTTCTACTTTGTGTGAACTTGCACTGTGTTCATGTCCTTTATTATTATTTAATTATATTATATTATATTATATTATACTAATTTAATTTAATAAAGGACAATTATTTATAATTAGTTGTCCTTTATTATATGATATATATGATACATATGATACATATGAGACCGTTTTTTGTAACTCTCAGCTATGAGTGGACGCTGGCACATCACCGATACATCGCGTTGTATATTGTTTAACAGGTTACGCTGTAGTTAAGTGATACTGTATTCTCCGCTATCTTCCTTCCTTACATTCCTTATTTTTCTTCATTTATTTCGTGCATTCATTAATGATTGAGGTTTATTTTTGATGATTCAGATTAGCCGGCGCTTAGGTGTCCTATTTTCCCACAGCTCGTCATTTGACGAACAACAACAAACAACAACGTGTCGAAGTCCGGCTCATTGTGTTGCGGCAGTCTCGCGAGCACGAACTGATTTAACTTGGAATGTGCACTCAGCGATACAAAAGGATGCAAACCTAATAACACTCGTAACATTATAATAACAATCTTGCGCGGTCGTAATGAGACTAATTACGAACACCCTCCGTTTCTTGGCTCATCATATGCGTGTGTCCGAGACCTTCGACCGACAAGTCCTCACCCAAGGCGTTCCTCATTTACGCAGGAATTGTATCGTAATGCGACACGTGTTTCTGCGCTATACGTGGCCTCGCTCTCCAATTTGGCCACAACTGTCGCTTGACTATGAACACGCCGCCACACCGCCGAACAAGAATGCGCAGTGAAGGCGTGCGCAGCAAAAGAAACAAAGAAAAACAATGAACGACATGAACAGGAAATCACTATAGATTCGAACATGTATTTCACTTCATTTATTATAACCGTCAAGGCCTGTGAAGGCTTTACAGAGGGGAGTGGGTTACAGGTAAATTATAGTTTAGCTTATAGTATAGTTTATTACAGTATAGTTTCATACAAATTCCTGGAGGAAACTGTGGCGCTAGTACCTGCAGGAGCTGCAAGCAGGGGCAGTTCAGCCAACATGGAAATGACGGGTCGTGCATAGATGGGTCTAAACGTCGTCCTCCTGGCTTTAACTGGCTTCGTGACTTAGCAAATTGATCATTTTCAGGAAAGTATCGCATTATAAATAATTATCATTGTCCATTGGCAGGATTCGAACGCAGGACCACAAGCAGAGAAGCCCAATATTGAAACCATTACGCCACTGCCTCAGGGACAAACGGAACCATTGCAATTAGCAACGATTATGTGTGCTTGCAGTCTCATTACCTTCTGCTATAAATAAAGTATAAATTTCATTGAAATTTAGGCCAATTTAAGCCCCGATAAAGGGTTAATATACGAAGACACAAGAATTCTTGAAGCCCCAAGCACAAAGAGCATGCAAACGAATCCATGTACTACCCATCATTCCCATGGTGGCTGAACAATCGCAGCGCCAGAGTTCCCCCTGATAATTGCGGGAAACACTGTAAGTCCGAATGCGTGCAGAGCCTCGTACTCGTTCTCCTGGCATCGATAAGACCCTAAAGAAAAAAAGAATATGCGGCGATCCGAGGGCTGAGGCTCCCGATCTGCCGGCGTGTACGGAATCACTAAAGACGAGTAAGGCAATCTCGTTCACTCTCGCGTCAACTGACACAACAATAGCACCGACGCAGAGTGCAATCTGGCATTGCTATCACTACTGACACAGTAAGAGGAAGCGACAACGAGTGTTTCATCACATCTCAGCAACCCTATATGGAGTCACGTCCACACTCCTTTATAGTTTTCGGCGAGAAAACAACAATCGGTCGCGCGCACGGCGGTTCCTGCATCCGTCGGCTCTCAGGCTACTTACTAATTCATGCGCTCCCGCGCAGGCATGCGGGTCGAATCGACCAATTAGCCGTCGCCCGGGATAAATCGACGCGCTCGACCTTCGACCGAGTGCGTCTGGCAGGGCGCTTTGCCCCGCGCCCACAATTGCGGATACATCTAGAAACTCCTCTCGAACTGCCGTATAGTATCCGCCCGTTCTCTCCCCCCTCCGCACTGCCGTAAGCTAATACACGAGCTTCGTGCGGTCGTGGTGCGGCCCGGGATCTAAATGCCGGCATGGCCGCCGACGGCGCCCCGACCTACTAACACAAAGGGAGGGGTGGTGCGCCCCTAACCTTGAGTCTCTGGGCGGGACATGTACACAGTCGAAACGCGGCCCGGCACACGAACCAGGCTATTCTGTTTAGCGGCCGCAAATGCCGCGTAATGCGGCCGGAAATCAGAGGCGCTCGGCGCCAGCTGGTTTGCTTTGCCCTCACATGTTATGCCGTGGCTTCACCGAGGGCAGTTCGCTGCAGCGCTACTGGTTTTACCGCCACTTGTACACGAAGTGCACGCTTTGTAGATCGCGCGCAACGCAGTAGCAGCAGCGGCTTCGTAATTGAGATTTGTTCCCTCACGACGTCGCTTTTATCGCCCTCATTGAGATCGCTCTACCGGCTTCCGTGCAAGTAATGACGAACGAATGGCACAGGCGTCGTACGTCAAGACCAATCACCGGGGCTCGTGGTATACACTCGTAGTTTAGTTGCGGGTGGGCAACCAACCGACGCTGCGGACTCCGTGTAATCAATCGCACGAGCCAGTGCGTGCCATTAGTACAGACGTAATCATTTGCTCCCTGTTGGTCTCTATTTGCCGAACTGCAGTATTGCAGAAAGTGTTTACTCGATTCTTCTGTTGCTACTTGCTTACGCAGGCTATGACTAGAGTCTGCGATAACCACATGCGGTTACCGTTCTGAAGCTATTACCTTGCTCTGCCGCGCACAACGAAAGATAATATATATTTAGAGAATGATACTTTAAGCATGATATTTTCATAAAGTAGTCCCTTTTTTGCCATGTGCAAGATAAAGGCATAAAAATGTAGCTGATGCAACGCGTTTCTTTGAATCAAGGGCTGGAAACATGGAAGGGTTAAGAGAAGCTAGATTCTGTGCAAAGAAACTCACGACGCGTGCAAGTCATGCAAATCCAAGGTGCACGTTGGAATGCGAAGCAAAACGTTCGTGAAGCGGTTACTTAAATGCTACATAACTTAATTCCCTACAATTGTTCTTATTTTAATCCGATGCAACGTGTAGCCTCATGTATTATTCATGTCTATGCACCCCACAGGTACAAACTTTAATGTCATGTAGTGTGTATATCTACGCACTACACGATCCACAAGCTACGGCTAAATGAAAGCAGTGGTTAATGCGGATCTACAACGTCATGCGTTGACGCAAAAATGCCAGAAAGACAAAGGAAGTGCCTTTGGCACATCTCTCACCTCGCACGCTGCGAAAGGCGCCAACGCGGCGGAACTAAGCACCGAGCTAAGAAAAGCTACCGCTTTAAAAACAAACAAACTAACTAACAAAGGCAGCACGAAGAGTGAAAGAAATCTGATTATTCGTAATAATGCAAGAGTAAATTGTCTGTTTGCTTTTCTTTTATTTAAACATCTGCAGAAAAGCTCTCGGAGTGTCTGTATATATAGCCGTGCGAAAAATGTTTATTATGTCAGGCTTCATCTGGTCGCATAAAAGGAATACACCGAAACAACGTCGCGCAGGCGTTTATACGAATAAGCACGCTGCAGTGTATAGTTCGCGTACTATCGAGCATAACGTGCGAAAGCCGCCAGAGCTGCAAGTTGCGTTCACGAGCGCTCATAATACGAGAACTACTAGCGTGCTCGCGAGTAGACGTCCGAAAGCTGAAAGAAATAACAGAGTATACGGCCATTGCGGCCAGAAATCGAGCCCGCCAACCTTGCGGCTGTGCACCAGACGAGAGCGGCCATGTGAACTCATTGGTTGTTCATCGTCAAACTAGCTATAGCTTTAGCGCAGACAGGGAACAAGGACACGACAAGGCACAAAAGCGCTTATACACTTGTCTGTATTCTTTTGTGCCTTCTCCTGCCCTTGTTCCCTGTCCGCGCTACAACTCGCTCGATTCAAGAGGTACACGTCCAGTAGAACGAAGCCGTCGAGCGAGGTTATGACGCGAGAAAGTGGATGCCCATGTGGCCCCATCTTCCGCGCGTGGAAAGACAGGAAGGCTGGTCTCTCGACTTGCATCGTATGCGGGCCTTACGTAATTACACAGCTGTGCAGGCGCCTGTTGGAGACGCGAGTGTGTGCTCTCTCGCAGCAGGTGGACAGGTCGAGACTGGGAGGTTTGGCCGGAAGCATTGTTTCCTTTGTGCCATCGAAAGACACCTTTCGCCTCTGCCGCGGGTCGGTTCCCATCAACCGCGTCTGTGCAGGCCCGCGGGCCCGTTCATCTGACCTGGCGCATGCGACGGCTTCTTTTGCTACATAGCCAGCCATTGTTGAGGGCCCGATAATTTCCGGAAAAATTGCCTTCTCCTCACGCTGCACGGTCTGTCTTCACGCGCCCGCCTGTGAGGTTTTATCGCAATGAAAGTTATTCTCGGGACCTAAGAATTAAAATGTAATTTGGTGTTGGGAACACGAGAGGGAGAAATGAAGAATCAAAATCTTCCGCCGATGTAATGCTTCGAAAAAGTTGATGGGATTGATACCAGCTGAATTGAAACAAGATGAGACCATTCAAATGTTCATTTTGCTTTCTTCCTTTTTTTTTGTAGTTCAGTGAAACACACGTGTTGAGAGCTTATCAGGGCACATTTGGACAAAAATATAACGGACCAATTTGAATTACTTAGCAGAGGCGTTGCGAACACACCCTGCAAGATGCATGGCGCACGCTTTGAATGGACGGCGCGCTTGTTGGCGTTACATGTCAGACACCTGTAAGACAAGCACGATTGCTCGAGTTCAGAGGCGAGACTTCTCGAGACTGACCTTGTATGAGGGGAAGGGAGGCGGGAGGAGGAAGAGGCGCGGCGCCACAGTTGCTTGTGCGACAGAACTTATGAAAATTGTTTACATCGCCAACTCAATGCGATTTTGCTGTCGTCGTCTTTCTGGTGCGCCGAAGCATCCACGATGTAAACAATTTTCATAAGTTCTGTCGCACAAGCGACGGTGGCGCCGCGCCTCCTCCTCCTCCCACCTCCCCTCCCCTCATACAAGGTCAGTCTCGAGAAGTCTCGCCTCTGAACTCGAGCAATCGTGCTTGTCTTACAGGTGTCTCACATGTAAAGCCAACAAGCGCGCCGTCCATTCAAAGCGTGCGCCCTGCATCTTGCAGGGTGTGTTCTCAACGCCTCTGCTAAGTAATTCAAATTAGGAAGACATGTAGACAACGCCAACTCAATGCGATTTTGCTTTCGTCGTCTTTCTGGTGCGCCGAAGCTGCCACGTTGTCTACATGTCTTCCTCTCCATGAACTCAACGCGAGCTGGACGAGTTAGAAGCCGAGCTGACCAATCCGGACCCAGTCGCGTTTAGACGAATCTTGTTAAGCGGCTTGGACGAGTCAACTTACCCTTTGAAGGCAAGCTGATCGACCTATAGCCTCGACACTCGTCTGGCGCGACCCGCTAGCGTTTACACAAAGACGAAAACCGGATTTCGGCCAGGCAAGCCGACTAGAACCGAATTTATGGGGTTTAGGTACACTTAGCTTATGTTGTGCTAAAGCCCACACGTCGTACAACTCGCCCATGCGTACATGTCTATAGTATACAGGATTATAACGACAGCATTCATACGCACAGTGAATTGAACACGGGTGAAAATTGTGAGGAAACAAACGTGAGAGGGGGACCAGACCTCAGTAACAGCTTATTTCTTATTATCTGTATTGTGTCTAAATCTCTCCGAAGGCAGCGGCTTAACAGTGTTGGTGGAGCACGCGCTACTGCAGTGAACGCGGGGTGATGGTGAGTGAGTGAGTGAGTGAGTGAGTGAGTGAGTGAGTGAGTGAGTGAGTGAGTGAGTGAGTGAGTGAGTGAGTGAGTGAGTGAGTGAGTGAGTGAGTGAGTGAGTGAGTGAGTGAGTGAGTGAGTGAGTGAGTGAGTGAGTGAGTGAGTGAGTGAAGTAACTTTATTTTGGTCCAGAGAAGACGCAGGGGAGACCTCGCGCCACCCGGCTAGTCCCACGTAGGGACCGCCAAGCCGAGCTTGAAGGCCCGGTCGCGGGCACTCTGGGCGGCCAGGGTTTGGTCGCTGAGTTCGGGGCTGCCCAAGAGCGCAGCCCACCTATCCTCGCTGAAGGAGGAGCCGATGGCTTCACACCCCCACAACACATGGTCCAATGTTGCCCTTAGTCCACAGGCAGGGCAGTCCGCACTGGTGTATCTTTCGGGGTATATGGCATGAAAAACCGCGAGGTTAGGGCGGGGTGATGGTGAAGCCGAATGTAAATTCCTGCGCACACTAGCAGCTTCATGTTTGTGGTGGCTGGTACTGCCTATTAGATTCAATGAGAAGGGAGTAAAAACGGTGAGACATACAGATAACGAAGGTCGAAAATTTGAGCTAGCGCGGTGATTTGCCCCTCCTGCGGCCTGCTGTGGACATGTGCTATTTTTCTTCTTGCCATCGTGGCCGTCAAATGTGCGTGCAATACATTGACTGTCTTGAGGACCTTCTGGCAGCTACAAAACAGTCTGACGTCGTATCGCAGAGCACGGAAAACATCACTCCCTACCGTAATAGATTTACTGACCCTTTAGAGCTCACTTCTGTTTCATGTATCTAAACCAGTGATTTCAGAGAGTGTTTGTTGCTCATTCTAACCGAAAGCAATGTATTAAAGCGACGCTTTCTTTGCCTTCGTGCCCATATAGGTGTCAATCAAGGAGCAAAAGCGCCTTGGTTACAAACAAGGATGTTTATTTGAACCATCTTCTTGATTACAACATTGCGATGACTAAGTGTGATTCGTTGCTTATTTATATTTCCTGCGTTGCCCTGAAGCAATTTTTTTTTCTCTCTCACATAGCAAAAGCTGACCCATATTCTTTAAAATAATGGGATTTTAATGTCTTTGATCTCTGTACCGGCAGTATTAGGTAAAAAGACATACGCTGGCATCAAAATAAATAGCGATTATATTTACAATTCGCCACAGTCAAAGATACTGAATATAAACTCAAACAAAAGACATGTGGGTGACCTGGGCTATCAGAGAAGCTGTGTAGAATAGTAGTTATCTAAGGCTGCCTAGAATCTTTCGGCTCCGTTCTCTCTGCTCTTGCTTCTGTCATTTCCTATGGTCTTTGCCTCTCTGTTTTCCTGTGCCATCCGTTTTGCGTAAGCTGTTATGGGGCGTCTTCTCTTTAGGAAAACTTTTCTAGACGTGGCTTATTCTAATAACCGCTTTGGTTGGCGACGGTCCGCCGCCGGTGTCAGTCGCAGCTTGTCAGGATTGGGGGCTCAATCCCATCGTCCGTGGTCCTTTGCCAAGATTGGAGTGCGGCATGAATTCGAAGGTAGCTGGCCCATGCCGTCGTCCAACTTATTTACGCTGAGATCGTTGATGAAGTGAAGAACTGTTTCTCATCGAGAACGAAGAAAAGGGTTTATTTACAGAAATTAAATCAGTCTAACATGACTGCTTGAGAAAAAGAGTAACAGTCCAACATGACTGCATGAGAGAAGTGACTCAGTCTAACATGACTGCTCAAGAGAAGTGTCTTTTGCATTCGCACAACCACAGTTTTTATACACTCGATCCGCCGGTCCTACGACGCGACGACTGTTCGTTTACTCATCACCAACTCGCCGCGGCTCTGCAGATCAGTTTACAGACACAAAGGCAACCGCGCTCTGATGCCCGACGACGGCGTTGGCGGGGTGCCGAAGCGTGAGACGCACCAAAATACGTTGTCCCCACGGCAGCTTGACCATGCGTGTCAAATCAGCTCCGCGTTGGGGAACTCCGGAATCATTGTTCACACACGCCGAACTAGTCCCGTCACAATGTCGATGGGGCGGGTGGAAGGCGGCGGATTCCAGCGCAAAGGCCGCTTCTTTGAACGCCTCCCAGCTGAAGCGACGGAGAGGGAGAGGTGCGCGTCGTGTCGCCCTGTCGTAACTGTGTGGCAATCTTGTTTCGCAGCTCGCCATTCTTGACAGCGCCTCCATGGCCCGGAAAGTCTCGACTGTCTAGCGCTGACAACCGCTAGGCAGGAAGAGAACGGCTGCTGGTCAGGGGGGGGGATTGATGTCTTGGCTCGCAGCGACCACTTGTGCATTGATGTCACCGCCCCAAAACATCCAACAAGGACAGGCAACTGCAAAATGAACTCCACAACACGGCTCTGCGCCGAGATGACGTGCATTGGCTCTCACTTTAGACTCGCTAGGCTTCAAAAAAAACAACAACAACATAAGTGCAGAAACAAAAAAAAAATGCTACATTTCACTACGCCAATTTCTGAAGCAAATTCCTGCTGACAAATTCAGCAATTAATGGAGGGAATTCTGCTGAATGAGAGGGGATTTTCTTCGCCTAAAGAAAAGCTAACACTAGTAACCCTAAAATTTAGGCGGGACCCTCAAACGCAGAATTCAAATTAGCCTGCTCAAACCATCCGCATTGCTATGCAACTTTCCCTTCTTATATCTAACGGAGAAGTTGTACTCTTGGAGAGTGAGGCTCCATCGGAGCAAGCGGCCGTTTTTATGTGACATTTGATTGAGCCACGTCAGAGGACAGTGGTCGGTCTCGAAGATGAACTTCGCTCCGTACAAGTAACACGACAACTTCTGGGCGGCCCAAACCAAACAAGCGCATTCCTTCTCTGAAGCGCTGTAGGCTTCCTCTCTTACATTTAGTTTACGGCTGGCGTAGAGGATAGGATGCTCCTCGTTATCGTCGCCGACCTGACTAAGTACCACGCCCATACCTCTGTCGCTTGCGTCGCATTGAACTATGAATTCCTTTGTGTAGTCTGGCGCGCGAAGCACAGGGCGAGAAACCAATAGCGTTTTCAAACTTTGGAAAGCGTTCTCTTTGTCCTTATCCCAGTGTACGTTACTCGGTGCTCCCTTTCGGAGGGCGTCCGTTAATGGACTTGCCAATTGCGAGTAATTCGGAATGTACCGTTGATAGTACCCCACAAGTCCCAAAAATGAACGAAGGTCCGTTTTCGTGCGCGGCTGAGAAAAATCTCCAATCGTAGCTATTTTCAGCTCAGCTGGCCACCTCATGTCCTGACCGACAACATGGCCCAGATAAGTAACCTGCGAACAACCAAACCTACACTTTTCCGCTTTCATCGTTAAGTCGACTTTAAACGTACGAAGCCTCGCATTCTTGTCGTAATAGAATTTGGCGTTCATTTGAGCTATTGCCATGTTCTTTCCGACTAATTTCTGGATTGCGCTTAGCCGTTCCAATAAAGTTAGCACGTATTCAACCACGGTTGGACTCTCCCCTCTTTCCTCCCACATCTCTCTTAACATTCTCAGTGGAGACCGGAGTGTCCTCCCATACACTAGTTCTGCTGGTGAGAACCCTGTCGCTTCATGTGGAACCGTTCGCAAAGCAAACAAAGTTGCCGGCATACAGTTCTCCCAGTCCTCCTTGTGCTCGTAACATAGCGCACGCAAAACTCGCTTAAGCACCGAATGCCACCTCTCTACACTGTTTGACTGAGGGTGATAGACAGAACTGTGTATTAACTTTACCCCGCACTTTTGCAAGAATGTGGAAGTCAGTGCGCTCGTGAATACTGACCCTTGATCTGCCTGAATTTCGGCTGGAAACCCAACTCGTGCAAACACTGTCAAAAGCGCGTCTACTACTTCGGTGGAGCTGAGCTCTTTCAAAGGGATTGCTTCTGGAAACTTCGTAGCCGGACACAGCATGGTAAACAAGTACCTGTAGCCTGATTTTGTTTTTGGAAGAGGCCCTACCGTGTCTATTACAAGCCGTCTGAAAGGCTCTGTTATTAAGGGGACTACCTTCAGTGGAGCTTTCCATGTCTCTCCTGGTTTACCAGAACGCTGGCAGGCGTCGCATGATCTTACAAAGTTTTCTACATCTTTGAAACAGCCAGGCCAGTAGTATTCCATAAGCAATCTTTCCTTTGATTTGTTTATGCCTAGGTGGCCGGACCACCCATTTCCATGACAAAGACTCAAAAGGTCCTCCCTATACTTAGTAGGTATGACTAACTGATCTAAAATCCTACCTTTTCGATCTCTGTAATGCCGATACAACAATCCTCCTCTCTCATGTATCGTTACGTTGCGCCTAGCAATGCCTTCTTTAGCTGTGTCACGTAATTTAGCTAAGCTCTCATCACTCTTTTGCTCAGCTGCCAGTGACTCTCTATCCACGCGTAAGAGTTGATCAAAGTTCTTTGAGGCCGGTGATAATAACGACCCTGTCTCGCTTGTGAGCGCGTCTGCTTGCTCTTCCTGCAGGCTAGAACTCTGACACTCTAGTGCTACGCTCTCATTGAGCATGGTCAGCTGGCAGGCTCTCCTCAACTGTTCTTTTGTCCCTCGGGCCTAGCTCGGATTCGGGTATTGAAGTTATCCCCTTTTCTGCTTCCGCTGGAGGAGCTTGAGCATTTTCAGCCGAAAGCGCCGCGATCTTACGAGCTTGGCCTCGGGTCAATGCCTGTACTATGCCCTCTCCCAGTTTGAGCCCCCTGTCACGCAGTAACTGATTCGAACGATTCGAAAAGATGTAGGGATACTGCAGTGACAAAAATTTGGAAACTGCAGCCTCAGTCTCTAGCTCCCCGAATGGTCCACTGATTTTGACTTTGGCCATGGGCAGACACACGCTGTGTTCTTCTACAACCTGTTTTATCCATGCTACTTCTCCGGTGAAGTGATCTACCATCACGTAAGACGGATGGACAATGTCCAGCGTGGCGGCACTGTCTCTTAGCACTCGGCATGGTTTTCCATTAACTTGCAGGTCGTGGAGATATGGACTTAAAAGTTCCATATTCTCATCTTTTTCCTCCACGTAGGAAAAAACTACGCTAGACTTCTCGCAGTTTACAGCTATATGTCCCAGTTTGTGGCATTTGTAACAGCGAATTGGTCTAACAGATTCGAATTTTCTTTTCTGTTCTTTTTGTGCGGTTTCTCCGTTAAATTTCTCCTCGCTCTTTTCTGCGGGCTTTTCCGCCATGTCTACAGGCTCGGATCGTCTAGTTTGCGCACCCTTTTTGAACGGAAATAGTTTCCGCGGTCCATTTCGACCGTCCCAGTTTCCCTCCTCGGCGTTCAACTTTCTACGGGTTGCGTACTCTTCGGCTAATTCAGCCGCCCTTTCCACAGTGTTTACATTACCTCTGTCTTGCACCCACAGTTTCACAGCTTGGGGGATGGTTTTGTAAAACTGCTCTAGACACATGCATTCAATGATCATGTCTCTGCTGTCGTACGCTTCCGCGCTTTTAAGCCACTCGACTAGGTTGGCCTTTAAGCTATATGCAAACTCCGGATAGCCCTCGCTATCTTTCTTGCCTGTGCTCCTAAACCTTTGCCGAAAAGCTTCGGCTGAAAGGCGGTATTTCTTCAGGAGACTAGCCTTAACTTTTGCATAATCGTATGCATCCTGCGCACTCAATCTGGCGATTACTTCCGCCGCCTCACACGGCAACATAGACAGCAACCGCTGTGGCCATGTACTCGGACCGAAGTTCATCTTCTCGCAAGTCCTTTCAAAATTGCTTAGGAACAAGCCTATGTCGGTCCCGACCTCAAATGGCTTTAATAGCCTGTCCATGCGGTACGATTCTGCCTCACTTGATCGTCCCAGAGCGCCTTCACTTCCTTGAGGCAACTCCAAACGTTTGCTTTCAAGTTCAAGTTGCATTTTCCTTAACTGAAACTCGCGATCTTTATCGCGTTCCTCTCTCTCTCGCTTTTCTCTTTCTCTTTCCCGTTCTTCTCTTTCTCTTTCCCGTTTCTCTCTCTTTTTGAGAAGTTCCATTCCCATTTCAATATCTTCCTCACTGGCCTGATTGGAAATTAGCTCCAATAATTCCGATTTGAGCATTTCCTTGCGTACATCTAGGCCCAGTTCTTCACCAACAATCAACAACTCGTCTCTCAGCAGTGTCCTTAACTCCATGACTGCTGCTTTACTGCCTTGATTCTGCTCTCTAAATCTAGCTAGGAAAACACAACCTAGCTAACACACAACAATCTAGCTTCCCTACTGTTCTAAACAGAACAACCACAAAATGAAGCCTAGAGAGTCAAAGCAAAAACCAAGCACTCACCGCAGATACAGCACCATGTCGCAAAGTCCATCTCACCGCTGTCAGCCAGTTGTCAGGATTGGGGGCTCTATCCCATCGTCCGTGGTCCTTTGCCAAGATTGGAGTACGGCATGAATTCGAAGGTAGCTGGCCCATGCCGTCGTCCAACTTATTTACGCTGAGATCGTTGATGAAGTGAAGAACTGTTTCTCATCGAGAACGAGGAAAAGGGTTTATTTACAGAAATTAAATCAGTCTAACATGACTGCTTGAGAAAAAGAGTAACAGTCCAACATGACTGCATGAGAGAAGTGACTCAGTCTAACATGACTGCTCAAGAGAAGTGTCTTTTGCATTCGCACAACCACAGTTTTTATACACTCGATCCGCCGGTCCTACGACGCGACGACTGTTCGTTTACTCATCACCAACTCGCCGCGGCTCTGCAGATCAGTTTACAGACACAAAGGCAACCGCGCTCTGATGCCCGACGACGGCGTTGGCGGGGTGCCGAAGCGTGAGACGCACCAAAATACGTTGTCCCCACGGCAGCTTGACCATGCGTGTCAAATCAGCTCCGCGTTGGGGAACTCCGGAATCATTGTTCACACACGCCGAACTAGTCCCGTCACAATGTCGATGGGGCGGGTGGAAGGCGGCGGATTCCAGCGCAAAGGCCGCTTCTTTGAACGCCTCCCAGCTGAAGCGACGGAGAGGGAGAGGTGCGCGTCGTGTCGCCCTGTCGTAACTGTGTGGCAATCTTGTTTCGCAGCTCGCCATTCTTGACAAGCTATCGCCTAGCGCGCGAAATATCACGCGATGTCATAGGCGCGCCCCGTAACGTCGATACACGCTCACTTTGCATTGCGGTTACATATTGCGGTGCGTATAAAGCCATACTTCTCGAAATGATTCGCATTTTAATGTTTCGTGCACGCGCACGCTTAACTTTCACATTGGGACCATGCATCCTTTGAAACGAAGCAAAATGCCGTGTCTGTAGTGCAGCCAGGGCGATGACGAAAAACCAATTTAGAAGAAACACAGCGAACAAGAAGTGAATAGCGCGCAATATTAGACAGTCCGTTCTTGTTGCTGTTACTATGGGCTGAGTGCTTTGGGCCCTCCAGTTTCCACTTGTATCAAATTGTGACACGTATCAAGAAATGTGACATGTGCGCCACGTAGTCTCGTTACCTGTGTGGCCTCTTCGCGACGCCTTATGGCGCCTCCTCGCAAGGTGCGAACCGCTGCTGAAGAAACGGCTGATAGAGGTACGCGCGCGGCTGCAGCCAGGCAACGTCAGGCTCAGCAAACCACTGTGCAGAGAGCAGAACAAGCCGCAGGTCGCCGTCGACGCCGGGCGGACAGCTTAGTTCGTTATCGAGAAAACGACGCAAGAAAACTTCGCGGCGAAGACCCCCTAAGTACGTGCTGCTAAAAATGCGGCCCGACATCTTCGCCGCGAAGGCCCTCATGTGCGCGCAGCAGAAAATGAGGTCCGGGAGCGTTACCGCGCAGATCCTCACATGCGAGCAGACGAAAATGAAGCCCGGAGGCTTCGTCTCGCAGACTCTCACGTGCGAGCAGACGAAAATGAGGCCTAGGAGCTTCGCCGTATGTGATAACCATCAGCGTAGACGTCATAGACGGGCTGGTCAATAATGCGGTTGCGAACCTCGCCCACACTGAGGTAGACGAGTCGGGACTCGCAAAAATACTGTGGCTCAGATTCGACTGTGGTGCCATGGGAAGTCTGGCACGACTACAGGCACCACCGTTGCGCTGTGTACTTGAGAGCGCGGTCCGCCCCCAGTGGGTACCAAATGTACAACGCACGGCGACCACAACGTTGGACCGTAAGGCTGACATCACATGTCGCCGCACACAGTTAGTTTCCCGTGCTGCAGGCTAGAGCAATAACGATTCGTAAGTCTCAGGGTGGCACATATACTAGCGTTGTTTGCGAATACAACAAACGTCACCACTAGAAACTTGTGTACGTGGCACTGAGTCGAGCCATTTCACTTGATGGTCTTTTAATCAGGAACGCTGAAGACGACTTCACGTTTTACCATGTCGCCAAAAACTCGGAACGAGCACTGCTTGACGAATTCCATAGATTAAAACAACATCGCCTTGACACAATCATGCGACGTTGCTTTCCACTGCTCGATCAGCCCCACCGATTTGTCATTTGCTCTCTCAAGGCATACGTCCTCTGGCTGCACACAGGCTTGACGTCATGCACGACTACCTAATTAATCCAAGTATTCCTACTCTGTTTCTCTGAGACCTGAGGCCGTCCACATGACATCACCGGCTACAGGTGTGTCGTGTCAGCAAGTAGAACTGCGCACCGGTGCTCGAGTGCGGCAATATACGAACGAGGAAATGAGTGTGTGCCATTCAAACTCGTAGGAGCACCGGACGTAGACTTTTACGACGTTTGCGCAGTGCGTAAATCCGAGGGTGCTGTGGATGGCTCAGTGCATGTGTCGCCAACATGGGAACATTGTGGACTTCTTGGCGAATACGTTTGTTCCTCAACACGACGTGCCCCTCATTTTTACTGGTGATTTTCAGGCAAACACGAAGGATGCCAACAACACCTGGCTCTGTTTGCAAGAAGACCTCGGCATGGAATTTGTGTCAAGTGCACAATACAGCTCTTCGCGCAGGGCTTCTTGTTTGGAGTGTATTTACAAACAGCAAAGTACACTTGTTGGCCCGCTGCATGTCCTTCTCAGCTTACATTTCCGGCCATAAAGCACACCTGAGTGTGTTTCAATAAATGTATGGAAGTAAAAACATGACTTTCAATATCTTCACTACTTGCTGTTATCCTGTTCAATCAGTTTATGACGGTCTTCTATGGAGACGCTCTTCCGGTTTACGCTGTGACGGTGGTGCGTGTGCTGCGCAGGCCGGTGCTTTTTTTTATTTCATAGAATGTTTTGCATTTTTTTGAGGCCGATCATATATATCGCGAAAGATCTATATTGGTGTATTGGCTTAGCACTGCGGGATTTATTATGGCGATAGCAATTATACTGACAGTCGAGGCGCGTTTGCGCCGTCGACGCTGCCGACATCGTGCTGCCATGGTATCGACGCACATCCCCGGAAAAACAAAATGGTTCTGGAAAGTATTGGCGCGACAAGTGCTGAAAGGGTGATATCTATATATATATATCACCCTTTACGCACTTGGCCCGGTTCCCTATGCCTCCAGGACGAGCGACATGTGACATGTGACACCAGGGTATTTTGTAAGTGTCCACCTAGTAGTGTACTAGGGGACATGTTCATTTCGTCTGCTGAGGAAGTGCTGATTTGATGGGAGCACCTGTCTCTTTGTGACGCGCCATAACCCAGCCCAGCCAATCAGAACTTCAGAATCAGCAGCAGACGAAATGTACTTTGTTCAGTACGTATACAATACGATTCAAACATGCATTGACGCACACAAACAGACGACCGTGTCTAAACACAAATTCTATAGATGGAATAGCACGAAGTAAACGACATAAAGACACACGCCCAGCGAAATGTACTAAAGCCTCAGCAGTGAGCCCTACTGCAAAACGCTTAAAAACGCACACATGGAACGCATGGGCAGTTTAGATCCTTTCAGCTCTCCCTAGCTCGCGGGAGCTCCCGCCTTGACTGAAGAACTCATTAAGGGTGTTTACATGACTTGTCGGACTCGAATATGGAGGTCGAGTTCGTGTAAACGCTAGCCGGTCGGGCTGAACGAGCGCTGAGTCAGGCTGAGTAAGCCCGATTACATGAGGCCGGTTGACCTAGCCCGACCCGGTTGCAGCTTTCATACACGGGCCGGACATGCCAACGCTGAGACTTGCGCGGGACCACTGTGACATCGCGATTTACGCGCCGGCAGTGGGAATAGTATTGGGACAAGGTAAAGACAAGCACTGTGCAGTGCAACCTCATCGAAGCGATTAGACCCATGAAATTGAACTGTTGCAGATCAACGTTTGCAGGCACTTTTTTGTCTATAAACGTTGGTTGCAGTGGGAACCGGGATCCCAGTTCGAACGCGTTGATGCGCGGCGCGACTATCGCCCCCAGAGCAGGCGAAGATGGGCTCCCGTGCAGGTAGCACGAGAATAGAACACGCTAGCGCGCGCGACCTGAGCAGCCACGGTGTCGACCGCTCCCGGGATCCCGCGGCACCATACATGGCTGGCCGGTCAAAATAAACCACGGCGACCGCGGCTACCTCTATTCGCCGGCTTCCACAAATTGGCGACCCGGTCGACCAAACCCGGTCATGCCAGCGTCAACCCGCAGTGTCTCGGCTCGACACTCTGTGCCGTCGTTGTCCAGACTCGTCAGAAGCGAGTTCATGTAAACGCGGCTCCGTCGTGCTCGGTCCGCCCGATTTCTGACTCGACTCGATCGAGTCGGCGTTCATGTAAATTTAGTCATTGACGTTCACAGACGCATAAGCGTGGTGTCACAGGCTGGCCCTCTTGCCAACGGCTTGGATCGACATTGCTTTAGGCAGCATACGCCAACACACACACACACACACACACACACACACACACACACACACACACACACACACATATATATATATATATATATATATATATATATATATATATATATATATATATATATATATATATATATATAGGCGTAACCGAGTGAACGAGTAGAACGAATGATAAATGAGCGAACGTGCAGCGGGGCAGCGGGGCAGCGAGGGATGAAAGACGCAAGGAGGAAAGCGAAGTATGAGGGTGTGGCGAATGCGTGAGAAGAAAAAAAGCGTAGTTTGTCGATGATCGCTACGAGATGGCGCCAAAGAAGCGCGCGTCGGCGCGTCGTCTGGGAGGCCTGTCTGCGGCGAATGCTGTAAAATCGCGCCCACGCGTCCCCCACACGCTGCCGCTCGCGATCTCGAGATTAGCTAGGGAGTGGCGCCACATCTGTTTGCAACGGGCCACACGAGACAAATAGTGCGCGCAAATCAATATAGCGCCAAATCAAAACACGTATAGAGGTGCGCTCAAATTTCGCGTCGGAGAGTATTGTAATCGTCGGTGAACTTTTTCCTACGTGCTTCTTTTCTTTTACATGTTTCACTACCACATCCTGTGATTTACCGCTTCACTGATACTGGGTGTTTCTACGAAGACGTTAACTAATATTTAAAAGTGGACATTCTCAAATAAAAGGACGGCTGGACGGAAGGACATGTCCTTCGGAGACATGCCATCAGCGATGCCGAACACGATGCCGACTGAAGATACGTTGTAATTACTCTAAAGGAAAAAAAAATATATGAATTAACATTTAAACTATTATTTTCAGCGGGTTCGTAGCAAATGGTAAATTGAAGCGAGCTCTCCGTGCAAACCACATAAACTTTGGATCTGGAAAAATGCGATCATCCGCGGCACAGTGACCGGACAAATTTCGACGTTCAGAGCGCGCGAACCCGAAGAAACCACAGCGAGCGCGAAGCCGTGCCCCTCGAGGCGACGTTCCGCTTACGTCACACAGCAGCGGGCAGCCACCGCGCTGCGATACAGAGGTGCACGGAGCCTAGCGTGCTGGCTGCCTGCTGCTGAGGGACGCAAGCACAACGTCAATAATATTACGTAGTATTATTAGCAGCGATGCTGTTTACGCTAATGGTTAGGCCAGCGAACGTGCGCAGCAAAACCTCGCCGAGCGATGACGTCATCGCGCGCGCCGGCACCGCTCCACCGCAGATTTGCCTCGCCACGCCGTACGGAGGCCGCGCATGCGCAGATGCGGATCTAGGCCATGACGTCACCACGGGGGTATATAAGCAGCTTCGCTCCTCCGCCGCGCCGACAGCACAGCCGGGGTGTCCGACGAAAAGAGAGAGACGGGGCAACAGAAGAAGACCGTCACTCCCGAAGAGGAAGCGTAACGCGAAAGACGCTGCGCCGCTACTCGGGATGGGTGCGACGACTTCGGTCCAATCCCGAATGTCGCGCCAGTGAAGCGGCGGCGAAACGACAGCGAATTGCAAGAAGATCCGGAGTTTACGAGCTCGCGTTACCGAGTAAAAGCGTGCGTGCAACCAGACGCGTCGACAAAACGATCCGGGCCTGCGAGCCACGGAGAACTTTCAGCGGCAAGTTGGGAAATCCAAATTGTACATACTTTAATGACCGAGTGTTCATTGCTCTTTGGGGGAGGGCTAACGACGGCACCACGCAGAAAACTTGGCCGAGTCTCCAAGCATAACCACGCATAAACTTAGCCGAACCAAGAATAACCTAGGTGGGGCTGCAAGATTCGCTGTTTGCCCAGTCTTCGCGCCACTAGTGCGAAGCTTCCCCCAATTTTTTTTTCATAACGTTTGTGTTAGGAAAAAAATTTGGCTAAAAGGCAAACGTCACGAGGAGTAAGCGTTTTCGCTGCGAACTTTCGGCGCTTTTAGCAGTTTCTAGAAGATAAATTTGAAAACGAAATCGCAGAGAAACGCTGAGCAACTTGCAAGGTTCGTCGCGACAGCATTGTGTAGCAACTTTGTTAGAACGTTGGTGCACTAAAGCATTTGGAACGCGCGGAAAGCCCAGTGGAATTCATCCGATTTCACAAGTGCACGCCTCCATACTCTGGACCCTAATTTACAGCTCCATATTCCGTCCGAGCTTCCACGACGTGACTGCACCCTTCTTATCCGTCTATGGCTTGGAGTAGCATTTTCAAATGCCTACTCTTTCCTTATCGGAATGGCCAACAGCCCACTGTGTGACTTCTGCGGGTGCAACGAAACGATCGAGCATCTTCTTTGTCAGTGCTCTCGTTTTACTCTACAAAGAACTGTCCTCTCAGCCACCTTAGACAAATTGGACAAGCGCCCAATGACAGAAGACAAGATCCTTGGAACCTGGCCTACGCGAACATCAGCGCGATCCGCTATGAAGGCGCTGCTGCGATACTTGAAAGACACGGGACTTTATGACAAATTGTGACAGTACACTGTGTGGCGCAGGACTGTACGGTGACACTGCGTAAGACTAGGAATGCCTTTGCGGGTTGCGTGACAGTGCCCACAGAAATAGTTCGTGTGTACGTGCGTGTGTGTGCTTAGGTTTTTTTTTCTTTTTCCTTTTTTTATCCTTCTTTCTTTCTCACCTATTGCATCCCCTTTCCCTTCCCCCAGAACAGGGTAGCCAACCGGAGATAATCTCTGGTTAACCTCCCTGTCTTTCCTTTGCCTTTCTCTCTCTCTCTCTCTTTTGGAACGCGCGCCTAACTGCTCGTCAAGCGTGGTTCTTTGTCCGTGCTGTGTAGTCGGATTCTTTAGCCTTGATCAGCAAACTACTCTTTTTACCCTGTACGTGACCTCTCGAAATGTACTGTTCTTCTGCGGATACTGCGAATACGCGGGGTGTTCCAGCGAACACTTCCAATTTAAAAAAAGGATGCTTGTGGCAAATAGCACATATCTAGACCATGAGCTGGTCTACGCGAAGCGGCGGACAACACTTGAACAATAAATTGTAATGCATAATTAACTAATAAACAAAATTACTAATGAAAGTTTGCACATATCGCAATTTACAAATTCTAGCGGGTGAGCCTGCAAGGCACATCATACAACTTGAGAATAATTATGTGGGTGACACCATTTACGAGATATGAGTCGTCAAACTTGCGGTAGAAATGCACTGTCGTTCCACTTACTTTCTTAACAAAACGTCGTTTTGTGAATCAAATTGTGTGTGTGTATGCGTACCCTGCATTGATAGCGCACACGTGTGAGCGTAGTGCCTCACGGTTTCGGTTCTGCAGTTTCAATGAGTGCTAGTGATATCGTCGGCCAAAGTAACTGGAACGCCAACGGATTTATCCGCAAAATTCGGGAATTAATATTTCGAAACTGGTGTCATCCTAAGAATTCGTTCCAAGTGGATCCGCCTTGCGAACTCCCCGGCTAGAGTTTGTAAATTGCAACATATGTCATAAAATAACTAGCTAAAAACTTATTTAGTGAAATTAGGCAATTATGCATCTGAATTTTTTAGCAAATAATGTCCACCTTTTCGAGTAGACCAGCACATGGACCAGAATTGTGCTATCTGCTATAGGCAATTAAAAAAAATACAAGTGTTTGCTGAGACACCCGGTGCATTTGTGACTTCTTTCACTATTCATATGGCTCTCAGCGGCCGCAGCTTCTGCGGTAACTTAGTTTACTTCAGAAATCAAATAGTTCAAATATTAAAGGAAGGCGTTCTGAATAATTAATGGCAGTTTGTGGTATCTGGATGTATTAGGTAGCTTACTGTCTCGCCTTGCTTCAATAAAAAGAAAATACTATGTCACCGATATGGGAATGTAACCTTTGCCACCGACTACAGCAGCCATGTTCTTCTCTGATACACACATCTGTTGTTCCCAAAAGCCACATCTCTCGTTCCCGATGTAACACATCGAACATCATTTTACATGTAGATAGCAAGTCCATCTTTATCATATTTTTTGTTTCAGTCTGCTAGCATTAGGATCGAGAGTGTATGTGCGTGGGAAGTAGTAAAGGTAGAGGTCGATGGCACGTATGTATGTATGTATGTATGTATGTATGTATGTATGTATGTATGTATGTATGTATGTATGTATGTATGTATGTATGTATGTATGTATGTATGTATGTATGTATGTATGTATGTATGTATGTATGTATGTATGTATGTATGTATGTATGTATGTATGTATGTATGTATGTATGCATGCATGCATGCATGCATGTATGCATGTATGTATGTATGTATGTATGTATGTATGTATGTATGTATGTATGTATGTATGTATGTATAGTCACCTGACGGTGTGCTGCTCCAGACCACCGTCATTTGCACTTCGCTCTTCGAAGAGGCAAGACGTGTGTCGAGGGAGCTCCTGAAAAATACTTTGCAATGTGGTGAATGCGGTTTACATCATGGATCCAGGAAGCCAAAGAGGTGCGACTTAATGCTAATGAGTTTCTTTCGAATTCACTGCTAAGTCACCATTGATTTTTTCCTCGGCCCTCTCAATCTCGTTCTCTCTCACAGGGTCATTCCTCCCTCCCCCTTCCCCCATGCAGAGTTGCATGTATTGCACATGCCAGCAGAAATCTCTGCGCTTCATTAAAGAGCTCTTTATCTCTCTATCCCCCCCTCTCTCTCTCTGTTCGATGGTTTCTGCACCATCCATATTATATTTGTTCCAACAAATGATTCAGTACTGCATTGACAAGAACGAGGTACGCTATTCCACTGTGAGCAAATATTCCACGGAAGCAGAAAGCAAATAATTCCTCCTAAGCATACATTTAAACGCTAAAAACAACAGATGAGGCAAGAACAACGAAGTCAGTTGTGTTCTATAGGGGCCACCGCTTGTTAACATGGCACGTGCGTCTAAGCTTTGTCCATCGCGCTTTGGCCTCGGTCCAGTGCTCCAGCGTGGTCACAGCAACCTTCTCGTCGCCTCCGTGTGAAACGGCTCCTCCAGAGTGAAACACGAGCAGGCACTTAGGAGAAGCAAGTCGATCGACCCTCGGATCAAATCACTCATTATGCGCACTTTTCTCTCGGCCGCAACGCCGCACTGACAAGAGCGGACGAGGCGTGTCCCACTGCGCCGTGACACAGCGTGTGTGTCTGTGTGTATGCGTGCCCTGCATTGATAGCGCACACGAATGAGCGTAGTGCCTCACGGTTTCGGTTCCGCAGTTGCAAATGAATGCAAGTGATATCGTCGGCCAAAGTAATGGCGAAAACGGAACCCACAATTATTGTTGCGGTGTGCCGCTAAAGAGCTCGATTATGATCACGTATAAACAGCGAGCCGCAGCGGCTTCGCAATGTGTATACGGACCGCGGGGTGAGATCCGGATAACTGAAGATAATTCGGCGTGATGGCGGCGATTCAGAATAGGTTCAACTACTCCTCGTTGTTGCCAATTAAAACAAAGTTATACGCTTGTAAGTGTGCGGGCGGAGATGGATTTATAATTAATAGTTCGATCACAGCGGTTTCTCATTTATTTGCTCAACTGGTCGATTCGGAACGGTCTGAGTGTTTCGTCATAAGTGGACTACGTAGGAGAGAAATAAACAAACAAGGAAGAAGAGAAAAGGGGGTCAACCAGACGAGCGTCCAGTTTGCTACCCTACGCCGGAGGAGGGGAGGGATAGGGTGAATAGAAAGCGGGAAAGGAGTAAGAGACTGAGGACTACGTGCACGCGGGAGGATACACGAGAAGTCTTGTAAGCAGTCCCTCAGGCTGGTGCACTTAAAGAACTGCACCAGTGCACGGATAGCGACTTCCAACGAATCCCACTGGGCTATCTAACGACTGATTAGGTCAGCAAAAAGATGTCTGCAAGTATCGGACACCAAGTGAAGCAGTGTTGGGACGTAACTTTCGGCTATAAGAAATGAGTTTTTCTCCATGAGCTTAGATATTATATATGTCTTTGATGTTACGACAACATCGAGTACTTCCGTTATCATCGGAATGCGCAACTCATGCCGAAGCAAGCTTCCAAGAAAAAGAACGTTTACGTCTTAGTTTCACGAAACCTTAACACATGTACAGTACACAATTCAACGATACGGTAGAGACATGCAAGATAAAGACGTAACAAATAGGACGATAAAACGACTGCTATTTTTTCGTTGCGATATCTACGTCGACAGTTCGTTCTGAAATACGACATAAAGTGAAATTTAGAGGGACAAAAAAAAGAAAAAAGAAAGAAAAAAAACGTACTAGCGCATGCCAGAAAGACAGTGTACGCGTGACAGAGAGATAGGAAGAAAACAGGAATGAACACAATGGGCGACTTCCGCCTTTGCGAACCTCTCTTTTGTTCGTGAACCTGTCAAAAGGAGCGGCATTTCACAGAGCGCCTGCCCGGTTCACGCCAATTTTACGTGCTTGTTCAAGCAGGACCCTGCAGTTGCGTGCACTTGGCGGCGTGAGAACAGCACACATGCCTTTCTTGTGCCCTGAACGAACAAAAAAGGCAGAGCAACAAGCACATTGAACTAAAAGCACCGCGGTTAGGTGCAGGGAAATGGTGCCGCGATGTCATTACGCTGAGCTCTAAAGAAAGCCTCGCATAAAAGCTTGGAGAGGGGGGGGGGGGAGCATTTTAGTAAGTCGTCCGAAGGCGGACGCGAGCAATTTCGTTACGTCACTGTACGCGCGTGAACTGCACACGCAAGCGCTTGAATGCCGCGTTGGGCACGGTTGTCACAGAGGCGCGTCGTGCTCCGAACTCGAGTTAAACGCGGAGTATTTTCGACGGCGAGAAAAATTTAATGTACTCGGGTTTGTTTGTGGACGAGCACCAGACGTGTTGCGTGCACGTCAAGCTGGAATCGCGCAATAACATTATGGAGGTGGAGGTGAATTCAGTTGCTGAAGCCTCCGGGGTTGCGACCTTTCTGGCTAATCCAGTAACCGCGAGCAAGAAATCGGGCAACAAAACTTGAATAGGGAGGACTTACTGACGAAGATCCTACTTTATTACTGAAAACTTCGTCGCAAGCTAGTGACCTTTTTATCGTTATGTTCTCTATAAAGACAGTCCGAAGACCCGTATAACGAGCAGGAACTTGTGAGTAAATTGCTTTAATGTTGTCGTAGAAGCATGCGTACAGATCAAAGAGAGATGATCTAGAAGCCCTAACTGACAGCCTCTATTTAAGAAGCCAATGGGCTAAGCAGCATTAATGATGGAACACTGAAGGTGTCCGCTAGTGAAGTTTCTCTTCTTCTTTGATCTTTAACCCCCGTATTCAGAAATGCAACTTAATTTGAAGCCCATGCTTGACTTGATCTAAGTGACGCCTATCGTGAATGCGCCGAAGGAAACTCAGTGAGCGTCTTTGGGCACGTTAACGCCAGGCGTCATCTAAATCAAGTCAAGCATGGGTTTGACTTAAGATGCATTTCTGAATACGGGGGTAAGTCTGCTATTCCCCATCCATAATACTGCAGAATCAGAATGACTGAAATAGCACTCACACCTCCATCAAATGAACGCCGTTATACAGTGCTCTCAGTTTTCGGTAGCTGCGTCGCACTGTCATCATCAATCTCCCAAACCATCAATGATGCAGAACAGTCCCCTTGCTATTCCTAATCTGTTAATCATGTAAAAAGAACAATTCAAGAAATCGCCCGCGAATGCGGTTGATTGCTTAGAGGCGCCGACGAGCTCTTAAGCTGTCAGCGCATTCCTTGCGGCGTTATCTACCCAACGCCATCCTCTAGAGCTATAGTCTTCCAGCAGACTATGGACTGCAGCTTTAGACAGAGCCATCGCCCGTCGGGCTGGCCCCTACGGCAGACGACGTAGACGCCGGAAGAGGCATACGCAGCTGCGAACAATGCGCGAAACGACCGCCCTGATGACTGGCTGCTTCTCGAGATCACAGGCATCCCGTCAACGCCCGAAACGGCTCCTCGGTCTGCGAGACTGGCGGGCGGGCCTTGCCCCGTCGGCAGGGATGCCATCCTAAATAATACCGCGCAGACAGCTGTAGCACGACTTACTAGTTCGTGTATACAGCCAGCCGCTTTCCGGAGCAAGCTGCATTGTCTGCCACGCTTTATTGTTCGTGCCTTCCATACGCGGCCGAGACACATATACTAAGCGCGAAAGAAAAGAAAACGCCTCGCGAGGGTCTGCGTTCGCACGCGTTAGGCGTCAGACAGGTACGCGTGAGTGGGACGGAGAAGCGGAATTCTTCGGCGCAGAACGGCTGAAACAGCGCATTTCATCCTTCGGAGAGGGATGAGAACATTTAAAAGCGAAGCATTTCATGGCGAACCTCTCCGGGTTTTCGTGAGCGTTGGTGCCGCGTCGCTGTTCTCTTGCCGAATAGGCCAACCAATCACAGCGGAGGACGCGCACGACGTCATCGCCGCTGGGTTCCTCGCAGCACCACTAGATGGCTCTCGCCTCCGCACATCCGCGGCAGCGTCGGCATCATTGCTTTAGCGTCTCTACAAGGTCCGAATAAAGCCTCTTGTGTCACTTTGTGCGGACATTCAATAAACGTAAAATCATGTTTGGACTCTGGAAATCCAACCTCCACGGATGCGCCGAGGTGGACTCATTCCAAGTGGATGCACTTTGCAAACTCCCCGGCTACAGTTTGCAAATTGCAGTAAGTGTCGTAAGGTAATTAATTAAAAAAGTAGCTAAACAGTTGTTCCTAATTTATTGAATATGTGTTTCGATCTCTCGTGTGAGTAATGTCGGCCTCTCGGAATGATCCAGCTAAAGGACTAGAATTGTGTTATCTGTAACAGGCGATTTTTTAAAATTCCGTGAGACAAAATGATTACCCCGTACCAGTGATTACGAAAAGACCGCGGGAAACCGATGAGAAGAAAACAATAGTAAAATAAATAAATTACCAGAAAAGAAAAAAAAGGAAATCAAGAACCAAGTCCGGTTGCCACATCCAAGAATGCGTTTAGCGTGCTTTGGTTGGTGGTTATATGTCGCATTGCGTTGGACTATGAGTTATGGGTGGCTCTACCCATGCCACCGGGCCTCACCCGAACGCGGGAAGCGAACCATTACTTCGAGAGTCACTTCGTCAAAGACCAGTTCGGTAACCTCGAACAGTGTCTGCGACCGCGTCTGACACAAGTGTATGCCACCAGAGGTGCAGCGCCTCAAACGCGCAGCACCTGCGTCTTCGATTATACCGAATCGCAGCGCCCGAAAGACATCGTCTCAAAACACTAGCTCTCACGAGGGAATGCAATGCGAAAATGCTCCCCTTTACCGCCGTACCAACATTGTCACCATGCAGTTTTATGTGAAGCATATTACTAGAGCTCAACCCAGCTCCTCAGGCGCGGCGGTGTCGCCTTCAATACCACGTGACACCGTGACGTCACGACAGAGGAGAAACGGGGCTCCAACTCGCGCCGTCGCTCGCGGCGTCGCCCCCCGCATCGGACTCGGTGAGCGTCGAACAACGCAGCGTTCGGCGCGACAACGATTTATTCATGAAGTGCAACGCCGCAGATACCGACACCGACGACACCGGCTTTTCTGAGACACGAGCTCCTTAACGCTGTCGCGTTAAAATAAAGGCTAGTATGCTTCGCATCCTGGGTGTAACCTTAGCTAAGCCACAGCCATTTTTTACCATTGTGTTAGGTCTTCGTGATCGAGCCCCAAGAAAACGGTATAGGGCACCAGCTGTTGGGGACTTGCAGAGACACACGACACACCCAAAAGCATTGCTCAGACTGACCGGGGGTGCTATTCTGGACATAGAGTCTGTACAGGATCGAGTACGGTTGTCTAGGTCAATTACTCACAGGGGACCCTGGTCATGAGAAGGAACCTTACAGATGAATAAAAATGGGTTGGAGTGCACACAGTAGGCATTACCAAATTCTGATTGGGAGCTTACCCCTGTCATTGAAAAGAAACGTGTATAATCATTGCATAATACCGGCGCTAACATATGGGACAGAAACTTGGAGGTTAACAAAGAAGCTCGAGAACCAGTTAAGGACCGCACAAAGGGTGATGGAGAGATAAATGTTAGGGGTAGAGTTAAGAAACAGGAGGGGAGTGGTGTCGATCAGTGAGCAAACGGGCATAGCCGATATTGTAGTAGGCATTCAGAGAGAGAAAAAAAAATGAAACTGGGCAGGCCATGCAATGCGTAGGGTAGGTCGTCGGTGGACTATTAGAGTTACAGAATGGGTGCCAAGGGAAGGGAAGCGCAGTCGAGGACGGCAGAAAACTAAGCGGGGTAATGAAATTGAGAAATTTGCACGAGCAAGTTGGAATCAGGTAGCGCAAGACAGGGTTAATTGAATATCGCAGGGAGAGGCCCTCGTACTGCAGTGGACTTAAAAATAGGCTGATAATGATGATGACTTCAGCAGGTTGATGTTGATTTCTATTCAATGTGGCACATACCTACGAAGAGGATTCACAAGCAAATGAGGAATTGAATGAGGTTGGTTAGGTGATAAAACAATGAAGTAGAGATATCTTTGAGAGAGACGGATAATAAACCTATTTAATGAAAAAAATATAGCCTACTTTTCAAAAGGTAGTCATTGAAAGAACATATAAAAAATTCAGCAATTGGAGTCAAGATTACTGTCGATCGTCACAGAGCCTTACTGGACTTCCTGCACGATGCGCGGTTATGTGCATATTTATGTCCTTCTTTAATACGCCTTATGGCAGCCCTGCTTGAAATAATCACAATAATTAAAGAACAATCAGTATCATTGGATGAAAAAATGAAAAATAAAACAGAATGGTTCGATTCTTTTTTTTTTAACAATACCAGCCAACAGGCAATAAAACCAAGGAATTAAAGTGCTAAAGAAATTGACTACTAACGAGAATTTTGAGAAATCAACGAGAATTCCGGCAACACACTCTAAAGCTTTCGTAAACAACGCTTCAAGCGCGTTCCTGGAAAGTACCATCGCCATCGGCAGTGCCTAGTCGGCAGAAAGCAGCAAGCGCTGCCGTGAACGCTTAAAATTCGACTGAAACAAAATTGACACTCCACTTGGAGCTGCGACCGAAGTTCGTCAGACGAGTATCTTCATTGGTAAGTACCATTTTTGCTCGTGCTTCTACATACAGTCATCATCGTCGCAGTGGTATCATCAACCCGACAGCGGGGCATGCTACTCCGAGCAGTGCGCAGCGTCCATTGCGCGTTGTTCCATGCTGTCTGTGTCAATTAGCTGCACGCAATATACCAACGAAACGTTGTATCACGACAAGCTAGCTTTGATAAACGAGACTGATCGCTTCTTCCAAAATGGTTCTGTTGGTTTGGTGCGAACTTCCGCGAGAAGGGGGGGGGGGGGGGGAGACGAAGTTCTGACGCTATGTAATGGTGAACAAGGGTGTCATACGGTAACTTTTTAAAATTCCGCCATATGTCGAATTCGGTATTGGCGGCATTTTGGCCCAATGAGAGAGCTGCTACGGCCTCGCTGATTGGATGAAAACACTGCCGTTACGAAATCCGACAATATATCGGAATGTGTCAATGGCCAGAATGTCACCCCAGGGAGGGGGCGGGCGGAGGTGGAATATTTTGTGTCTTCGTTGCGATTTAGGTTACAGTGGCGCTAGCTCTCCTTAACCTAATGGAACAACTTAATGTTTAGAGAAATAGCAATAGCTGCCAACAAGCAATATCACGGCCGGAAGCACTCGCGTTCCAGAAAAAGAAAAATCGCAGGTCCGCCCGAAGGGCGAAGCATTGACAACGATGACAAGGTTTAGCGTTGCGTTCGAACTCCTCAGACGGCGTTCTAACCATACGCGTGCGACACGTTGGCGAAACGCAACACTCAAGGCGACTGCTGCTATGCAGAAAGATGAGCGTTCCGGCAGCTAGCAGGCGTTTCACAAGGCGTGCTTGATGCGCAGCACCGCCAATCGCGGAGGAAGGAAAACACGTTAGGAGGGAGCATCGCGCAACGCGATTGAAGCCAAACCTGGTGGCCGAACACGTGATCGCACGTTAAAGTGCGCGGTTGGTTTTCGTGTACTCGCTCTGCAGGCAGAGCAACGGAAGGGCAGCTGAACAAGCGCGCACAGAATAAAAACTACTGGCACAGCTACTGGGTACCAAACGCCTCAGCAAATGTCGATTCTTTCTCCGTGATCTCGACGCAAGTGGTCACATGGTGTTGGGCCACCACTGAGCAAATGTATGGGCTTCACGGAGCGTTGGCTTGCCAAGGCTGGCTGCGCGACGTAACGCTCCCACCTAACTTTTCCTTCCTCTATGCCACCAGCGATGTTGTAGACGTTGCGAATTGTTTGGGTGCCCGAGATGAAACAGAATGAAAACCGTCAGCGTTCGTAGATTGGGGTGTACTGTACGTTCTCCGCGGAACATTGTACGCACCACGAAGTGGTGCATACGCACACCTCTGCTCAGCATTCGCGCGAGTGCTTGTGCGCCCAAAGCTCACGCCAGCGGCGAATTCGAAGGCAAAACGTTGCGCTGGTTCCGCTGGAGTGCCGATTGAGTGGGGCGCTGAGGAGCGTCCACATGTTTTCGTCATTTTAAAGGGGGAAGCCTTATATGTCTCATAGGAAGGTGTCCTCGAACGGCCTTGTCGCCAGGAAACGTTCAACCACGAACGCATACAGTCATGACCGTACAAAAAAAAAAAAGAAGAACCACGTGGTCACACAGACGCGCTCGTGCCACTGCTAGCGCGTTCTTCGTTCATTGTTCACAGCTGGCTTTCACCTTCGCGTCTCGTAGTATAGCTTAGAATACCTTGGAGTTTTTCGCAGGCAAGTGTCTCTCGGAAACCCAATAAGCGGCAGATTATATTTTATTGCGATAGCAATTATGCGGTCGCCGTCGTCGTGCTATCCCTCTATCGGAATGTTCAGAGTGTCTCCAGACAGGCAAAGTGCGATTATCCAAAAATAAAAAAATAAAACATAGAAAGCGAAGTAGAGGCTCCGTCAACGTACTGCCCATTTGGTTCGGTGGCGTACTGCCATCCTCTGCTGGCGTGAGCGGTGTGCGCGGCATACTAGCGTTCCTGCTGAGCTGCTGTATACCAATTAAGACATGGACTGGCCTGAGCGGAACTACCAGTAAACTTCAAGCTAGAGTTACTATTTCACTGGGTGCGGAACAACACTGACGGTTTGCTGTCGGTCTCATCTCGTGCAGCATCGAGGTGCGACGCCGCCAACACCTCTGTCTACGCTCATCACTCCTGCTTTGTAGAGTCACTAGACAAACAGTTTCTCTAGTGACTACAGCTTTGTGAGACGCCTAGTACGTCTTTCCACGCAGCATTTGCTTTGTGTGCTGCGTCGTGCCAACATGTCGAACGTGGATATAGTTAATACACCGTCCGCGGAGTATTAACGTAGCACTCGTCCGAGGATTTCGAACGCTGCGCTAAACCTTGCTGTCGTAGCCAACGCTTCGCCGTTCAAATCAAACTGACCTTTTTTTTTTACGAAGTTAAAGGTGATCACCATTCCAGGCTGATACTCTTTGTCAAATTTCTGTTACCACTGTCCACTTCGAAACAGTAGGCATCGTACTGGGCTTCAACGCCCAGCACTGTGAACGGTACTGACTAATGGACGTATGCCCATGCATGGGTCCAAAGGCTCACAGACACCACGACACGAAACCTTACGCCTTGATATCATCAACTTGGGTCATGGCACACTCTCTTGTTAGAGCCATTTTGCTGAAAAAAAATTAGCTCCAGTAGACTAAGAGGCGTAGTAATGTGTCGTTGGCCATATTTCTTTCAGAAACGCCGTATTGCGTCACACCGTTCCAATCATGGCTAAGACGATTCTCTGCAGACGTTCATGCGCAATACTTCCGAGCCTGTGCTCGCAGCTAAGGTGCCGCAGTAGTGTACGTAGAGCATTGATGAACCATAGCGCAAATATTGGTTGAACACCCAAGAAAAAACCTTCTCACCGCGTCGCAGCTATATAGCTCAAGGATGACACCTGAATACGTGTATGAAAGTATGATATACGAGGAGAAAGGGACGAGTAGCTACAGAAAAGAAGTGTTCAGTATATTCTGCAAAGTTTACACTTCGAACGTTCTTCAGGAACTGCAGTCTGTGATGTTTGCAAAAATGTAATAAGAACCTCATTACCACTGCAAGCTTTCTCGAGATAATTGTCATTTCTTTAAACAAATTCACAAGACACAGCTACAGCTTATCAACCTTCATGCTTGGACCCAGAAGAGCTAGTTCCAGCTCTTTTGACCCTATCTTTCGGTGACAGTTTCCCGTGAAAAACAGGGGCCAAGTGTGCGTCGAAATTCGAAAAACAATTCTTTTAGAGCGCAAGTGTGCCAGTTAAGCTACTGAACTCTATGGTTGTCCTCTAGAAATATGACTTCCAACTATTTGAAGGTAACTTGCAAGGAACCAGTTACTTTCACCAGTAATGAATATTATATTCAAGTACTTTTTCTTTAAATATAGTAATTCGTAATCTGCTAAGTTACATTTTCCCTTTGTACTCGGAAACGTAGCCTAACCACCTATTAGTTAGCAACTTGTACATTTCAGTAATGACATGATGGAGGCCGACACAAGCGGTGACTTTCACGGCGTGATGGACACGTGTCATCGTGTCTGGACGCTCAGTCTTTTACTTTTCGTTCCCACTGCAGTGTAGCGCGAGGCCATTTGAATGCCCAATGAAGAGTCGCCTGACTGCGACCTGCAGAATGCTATGCCACGTAGTTTAGAGCCTCAGAATGCTAACTAAGCAGGTCTTGGCATCGTCGCACGCTCGCAGCTCCTACTCTTTCAGATGCATTTGTTCTGAATTTGCAGAGAACAGCCTCGTGGCGATGATGACATAGAAACGTGGCCGAAGCTTCAAGCAGTTGAACGTGGCAAATATGATGTCATGACACTCACAAGGATAGAGAACTTGGCGAGTTGAATTACGTTCATGACGTGGCAACTCAAGTAACAGACTCAGACTGCCGTCGTCCGTTTCATTCCTTTCTGTGTCTGTTTATTGTGTTATTACATCGTGAAGAGTCGCGGCTCGTCAAACGCAAAGATTAACATTACAAGGTGTCGTTTCAAGCGCATGCTGGTGACTGCTGGTGTGACTGACGTGTGGCAGCGGGCTTTCGTTCGGGCTGCTTGGGGACACTAAAGGTGCAGTAGCAATTTCGGCAGAAATTTCCGAAATTGCCTTGGTGTGCGGAGACATATGGAAGAGACTTAGTGCTTGGCGGCTTCGCCTGGGTGGGCCTTTCTTCAGCGCTATGGTCGAAGCAGGAGACCAGTGAGCTATACATTCCGCGACAGGGGAAGAAAGACTCCGCCCCATCTTACTCTATGGCCCGCACTCTGTGCCCTACAGCTGGCTCCGCCAACGCTGAGAAGTCAGTGTGGACTAATTCACGGTTCTGGGAACACGCTATCGCTTAGTCGATGGAAATAGGGGCTTTTTCTAACAGGCTGTCGTGAAATCACTCCAGGCGGTATCGGGTGCGGTGACGATACGCCTAAGCTCTCAAAGTATTAGGTAAAAAAAAAAGAACAGTCTGAACCTCGGAAAAAGGAATGTTTGTGGTTGGAAAGGAGCCTTGCAAGACAGCCGACCACCATCAGAGAGTACCGTCCCTCCATATAATAAGAAAGCTTGGAAAGTTTTGTTCCGTGACCAGGTCACATCCTTCTATCCCATCATAAGAAAAAGAAATGAGAGAGATAGGAAAACGGCTCAACTCTCTTTTCTGATAGCTTCCCATATTTTGCGGCTCGCCAACCTTGTCACATGTAACAAATTACCCCAAAGGTTCCTGGTACGTGGCTATTCTTAAGGCTGGTATACCGATACGGAGCCACTGCGGACCTGTCGGGTGTAGCGCACTTTCGTGTTTAACGAGGGACCCTGGCCACATTGAGTAGGCGTTCCGTACGTCGTGCATGTTTTACTGAAGCCGTTGTTCAATAGTGTTGCTGGCGCCTACTTCCAATGTGCCTTCGCTTACACCGAAAACCTTTGTGCGAAGCGCGCAGGTTTCTTTTCATCTGGGCGGGACTGCAGACATGACCCGGACATGTGGACCCACCGAGGGTAACGTCGATGCCGCGAGGAGCTTGCCGAACACACATCAAAGCGGTGAGAAAGAGTTTCTTTTATTTATTTTCGCTCTCTCTCTCTCTCTCTTTGCGTGCCATTGTTATATAGCGTCGTGGATAGCGTGGAGGGACTGAAAATTACGCTTCTATACGTAAGGCCCGCGTGGCCTTCCCGAGATTTTATCACGAGGTACTACTGTAACCGCCGCGTAATTGCAGGTTCCCTAAGCCAAGACATGTATCGTGAGAGACCTTGCGTGAGGCCTATATAGTGCATATATACGCCGCATGCGCTTCTTTCCATGGAACCGGACGGAGCGTACAGAAGCAGCATTGTCTCGGAGACCACCGGATATTTTAATATAAACAATTTTCAGCAGGTTTTTTTTTTCGTCGAGTAGGTGAGCTCTTCATATGCAATCGGCCGTATAAGCATGCGGACGCTTTACATTGTTCATCGACGAATAGATCGATGGCGATCTCATTGCAGACGTTTTGACGTGTACCTCAGTGGTGTCAGGTCAAGTGACGCCTGCTGACAGCGTGATCCATTCAGGGGAAGTCGGATGTAAAATACGCAGCTGTGTTGTGACGGAGGACCGTAGATCTTCTAACTAAAATGACTACATTGAATTCGGACACAGCGTTTATTCGTCTACCATGGGAATGAAGGGTAGTAGTACCTGGATTTGTATAATACCCTCGTTCTTGTGGGCTTACTCACTAGGCTTTATCTGCGTTTATTTGCTTAAGTTTTCAGGCAGTCATAACTTTCTAAACGCACGAAGGCAACAAAAAATCATGCACACCGATAATCATATTGAATTGATGTATGTATAACGCAACGTATGATTGAATATTGCCACCTAATGTTTGGCTTAAAGCCGCACATAGATGATGAAGTAGAAGCGGAACTCAACCACACGCCATCGCCAAACCTGAGCAACCAGCAAAATTCAAAACTCACCTCTTAGTCATCCGTCTACACGACCAGATTGGTGGAGATGTGGGGTAAAACACGTATTCCATGCAGCAGACCCCGTCCAACAACCGGAACACTGCCCTACTCCTATGGATAACCCACTTCACAGAGCAAGCCGACGACAACGAAGCCTGTCGCCAGAATTGTAACTACTTAACGAGACAGCGACTACGACAACGACTCAAACCGCCATGGAATGTCTCACACGAACCCGCTGTACTTTCTTTCAGAACCCGTGGACACGGAATACCTTTCACGGATATCTATGTAAAGATGTGGAGGATAGGCTGAGTGAGCTTGAACGTGTCTCTGCTTGCAGTCATTGGGACGTCGCCACAAAACTCCGCAACGTATACGAAGCGCCAGCAAGAAAGGAAAAGAAAAGGGAGAAAGGAAACGAACAACAGTCAGCATGAGTGACACAAGGTGACACCACCAAGCTCTTCATCACCAACCATCTAAAAGCCTTAGCTCCTTTTTGGTCAGTGTAAGTGATGGCATGATTACACACCCCTCTCCTGAAGGAGCAGTCTTGACCACCTCGATAATCTCTCTGTCGCACTGATCTTTCTGTCTAGAAACAATTTCGCTTTTTCGAACTCGGGCATGCATGACTTGTTACGATGACGCGTAGACTTATCACATTTACGGCAGTGTAAGCTAAACTGGCCCGGATTACCGTCACTTATATTCTTGTTGTGCTCTTTTAGTCTGGTGTTTATGCATCTGCCTGTCTGTCCAATGTATTCGCGTCCGCAGGACAACGGCACGCGAGAAGCCGCTCCCTGGCCGCAAGAGACGAAACGTTTTTTGGTGTTGAATCTTGCATGATTTTTTTCTGTTTGCTATTGCACGGGTTTGTGTTCTTGCACAGGATTGAAAGTTTTAACGGACCTGAAAACACAACATCACCGTCTACGCGCTTTCCAATCTTTTTCAGGTTGTGGGAAGCCTGGTGAAATTAAGAAATAATGGCTATTTTCTTGCGCACAACTGAACCTGCCACATCTTGCTTCTCAGATTGCCGCACTGTTCTCATTTTTCACAACAGGCCCTCGGCCACAGAGACCACAAGAGGTTGCGGGTATCCCGCGTTAAACAGCCGTCCAATTTGAAGTGCAAGGCTTTCTTGAGCACATGTTCACAAATTACGGTATTAGTAAAGTAGCACTTAACAATGCTACATTTCACGAGCTTGGAGTGAGCAGATACAGCGGGTAATGTATTGCTCCTATTCTTAGCGACCTGTTTTTAACTATGCATGATAGAAGATCAACAAATGTCTCGAAGGAACAAGGGTAATCGAAGTTTTTAGATTTGTAGACGACTTTCTAATCATGATCATTGACAACGCCACAGTGGATTTTCATCAGACAGCTGGAAACGTGCTTGACATTTTTGAAACGAAACTTAACACCTTTAATTTTGACGCATGAATGGCCTGAGAAGAATTCCATTACGTTTTTAGAACTGCGACAAAACTTGTTTAATGATCACGTATGTTGGGGTTATGAACCAAGAGCAAGAAAAGCTCTATTAACCACGGTATCTGCTCACTCCAAGCTCGTGAAACATAACATAAAAACAGCTTAGGTTTTTAGGTGGCTTGTGATTAGGAGCTTGGTGATGTCACCTTGTTCCACTCATGCTGCTTGTTGTTCTTTTCCTTTCTCCCCTTTCTTTTACTTTCCTGCTGGTGCTTCGTACGTATACATATGCATTGCATCGACATTACACTAAACACTCGGAAGTCAGCGCTCTTTTTACTCGGTCTCTATCGTCGTCCCGTCCTCATGTTTCGCAGTGTTACATAAGTTACAATGAACCAACTAGTCCAGCAAGCAACCATCTGCAGCGTACTTCAACTTAGAGTACGGCCGCCTGCAGCTGGTTGCAAAATGAAAAAGGCGTTTAACAACCTGGCACGAATTCTGACGTCGCCCTCTCGAGCGTTACACAAGCGCTGACCGCTTAGAACGATATAAACGTGCACTCCAGTCTTGTGTTCAGCTGCCAAATGAGACCGTTACTGTGCATGTCAAACACTTGACGCACCTCTTCGTGCGAGCGGATCCTGCTCGCTTGAAAACAGTACGCAGCGCAAAAAGCTGCACCACCTTATGCGTGGCGTAAAAGAACAGCTCTTTGCTGATCTGGTGTGGAGCCCCAAAGAATGTGGCAGAGTTCTTCGCTGAAGCCGTTACGACGGAGGAAGTGCGTCGACGGTGGTCTGCCTTATTCGACCGGCAATCGAACGCAGCGTCAACTCTCTGCATGCTCGTAGCCTTCGGCAGCAGCAGCATCGGCGAGGTTCACGCACTCGTTCGCTCTGTCGCCGGCGAGGAAATTCAAAAGGTCTACGGAATGAGCCAGCCTGTGGTCGTTACGATCGCCAGTGTTGTCCGGGATGAAGTGTCCAAGGCCCACAGACACCCGTGTCCGAGATAGCGGCGTCTCTAGCTGTCCACAGACATTCAGTACCTCACATATGCTGAAGGCTTGCGACACTCCATGCCCACTTCTCGCGCTGCAGTTGCGGTCCACACTATGCCTTATCCGCGATCCAATCAGCACGTGCTGGTTTAAGCATGGACAGCCGCCGTGCGTCCACACGGAACTCTGATATCTGGCGTATATACTTCGTACAGACGATCCCGTTGTAACCACTGCGACGAGGCATGTGAGGCTCTACCGCGAGTGTCCGTACCAACAACTCGGATTACGCGGTTTTCCTTCAAGTTGCCTCGTCCGTACTGCGTCTCCGTACTCCTTCGCTGTCGCAGCGCGCTCGCTGCCCGTTGCTGTGTGACGTAACGGAACGTCGCCGCGATGGGCGTGGCCTTACGCTCGCTGCGGCCTCCCAGTTTCGGTTTCGCGCTATCTGATAGTAATACAGTGGTACCACGGGTCCGCGGTTAATCGCATTATTCCAGATTCAAAAGTTCCTATATGGCTTGAACGGAGAGCGCGCTTCAAGTTCCTGATTACCATGAGCCCGGTGAAAGTAAAGAAGAATAAAATGTTCATAAATTAATTTTTGTTAATCAGCGACTAATCACCATGCATCAGCCGCCGCCCCGTGGTCGCCACCACTGACGACATGTCTACGAAGGGACCACGCTTTTATTTCAAAACAGCTATGTTTAAATATTACTTAAGGTCTTCGTATACTTAGAAAACACCCAGGATATCGCCATCAGTATGGCACAGCACCCCCGTGAGTGCATTGTTTCCTACTAAAACTTCTAGAGGGAACTAGGACATCGCGATCGTTGAGCTGCTATATGGGAATGATGGGTGTATAGTACAGTGCGTGAATGCACAGACCACGCTGATGCGGAGCCTCCACGAGACTGGTGCGTGGCCGACTTGCTGCTGGGCCGCCGTCTGCGGGGCGTGGTGCGGGGGGCGCTGACGAGCCGGCCCCCCCGACTGCCGCCCGCGGTGCTGCCCGACCTGCAGCTGGTGACGGACCCGGAGTCCCAGTCGCGCGCGTCGACGCCAGCGCGCAGCCTGGCCAGGTCGGCCTCGTGGGAGACCATCTTTCTCTACTCGCAGTACGCCCGGCCCTTGGACGTGCTCAGCGAAAATTGGGAACGGTAGGTTGGTGCATATATGGTAGAGCCTATGGCTGTAACGCAAGTATAGTTTCCGACACGAAAATACCCGCGTTTATATACGACATTCGTCAGAGGACGTACGCAATCATATTAAAAAAGAAATCATGAACCATTTTATTCTGTGATGGTGGATGACCAGCCAAGCTGTGTAGCGCACGACAATAAGGTGATACAGAATTTGGAACAAAGGTAATAAAACATTTATTTTCTTGATCGGTGGTCATCGTGACGAAAGGCATGCACACATTTATTTTTGTAGACCCTTTACATACCAATAGCGTTTCCTGAAGATCATTGGGTAAGCCCTCAATAGCAGCACATGTTACAATAGCCTATAAATGTATAAGGCCCTCCAGCTGGCACCAGTTTTGCTGCAGAGTTGGAATGTTTAACAGGTGAATTGTAGTGTCAAGTTCAACAAAAGAAGCCCGTACATGAGCTCAACGTACGGCGCACGTTCCTTATATCTTAAAACATGAAGAATATGTGGCTAGAGTATACTATGCGACAAAATACTTCTTTTTTTCTTGGCTAACTGGACTGTCGAAAATGGCGGACCGGAAGTTCTCTGGGGTCATGAACGCACTGCTGCCACATCGCGGATGCAAAAGGCATCCGCGTTCATTCGTGTTATACATTCGTTACGTACATTCGTGTTTTCATTTCGCGACATAATGAGAAAGAATTTGAGACCGAAATCACCGCACCGACTGACAGTGAGCCAGTGCCGTCAGCGCCATCGCAGAGGGAGGGGCAGTATGGGAACGCTGGCACGATGAGCGGCTTCGGATCGAGCCCGCTGTGGAAGAAGACGACGACGAACGCACGAGCAGTGACACGAGCCATTGCTAATGATGATAGTTTTTGCTCACACAGATTTGTTGACTGACACGAAAAACGTACAGAACCCTAGCCCTAATGAAACGCAAGCGCGGTGCTTCCGACGGGCCATGGAAGATGTCTGTTCATCTTGATGGCTCGTTGTCGGTTCGTCATGCCGATACGTGGCACGTAAGCGACGCTATATTACGTACAATCGCTTCACCCGGCGCTCTTACCCACCGAGAATGAGGTCGCGGGCTCGTGTCCCGACCGCAGCACCCGCGTTGCGACGGTGTCGGAATAAGATAATGCTCGAGTGGTAGAATTTAGATGCACGTTAAAGAACCTTAACGTGGACGAAATTAACCGGGGGCCTCCCCATGCGACGTCCCTCATGGATTAGTGCGCAGTTTCAAAACGTTAAACCCTGCAATTCAAAAAAAGAAAGGAACGGAGCATGCGCATTGGTCTGCCGTTAGGTCTGGCCAACTCACATTTCCTTACTCAAATACACATAAAGCGCAGAAATGCTTTATATAACATAACCACTGGACCGGCAAGTTGAATTAAGTTTGTATCATTGGAGATAGAAAGTTATAGTCTAGTCACTCTAGGAAGCAGATTTTTATTAATAACCTGGATTTTATTACAAATATTTCTTCAAATGAGAAAGCTTAAAAGAAGTAGGTTAGAATGAAGTTTACAACCCCACAACTCCGCACCAACAACATACATTGCAGCTTTGTTAACTGTACCTGTTAGAGTATCCAAAGTGGACAATCCTGATATATGAATTTACAGCTTACGCAAACTTGTTAAACGTTTACAAGGGTTTTACAAACGTCCTGCTAGAAGGTTAGTTATATACTTTGGAGTGGCGTACAATACATCTATTTAGTCTGCCTAACATGCATTAATTATTAGGTGCGGTTTACAGAGCTATGCTATCTTTTGTTATTGCTGAGTTACAGAGTTGTAAGCTTGGTACTTGGATATATTTTTTTAAATATTTTGCGAACTTCAAGAACATTTCCCCCCCAAAAAACCGACAGCCTAAATAAAAAAAAGTCTATCTCATTGAGTCAGTAAATTTTAACTCATTGCAAATGCAACAAACCTCATTTAAAGCTTGTACAGTGGTTGCAGAGCAAAACTACTTCTTAATTCCCCAATATTTAAATACAAGCGGCCTGGCTAACGCTTCCGGTTAATACTCAGCAGTGAGTTTGGTCTGAAGACAATGCATTCTTGCGTTGCTTTACCGTCTGCAGGCCAGTCAGGCCATAGGCGTCGTCAAACTTGCGATAAAGGTGCACTGTTCTTCCACTTGCATCTTTTTTTTTTTTTTAACAAAGCGCCGTTTTTTGCGTTGACGCACAAATATAACCGGAGCGCCAATGTATATTGTTGTAAGCTTTGGAAACTAATACCTCGAAATCGGCGTCATCATGAGAATTCATTCCAAGTGCGAGCTTACCGGCTACAATTCGTAAATTGCAGTATGTGCCGTAAGGACGTTAGTTGGACAGTTAATCAGTGAAATTTTGGTAATTAGCTAATCATGCACTTCGGTCTATCATGCAAGTAAGATCCGCCTTCTTCGAGCGATTCAGCTCAACGAATAAAATTGTGGTATCTGCGTATAGGCGATTTTATGAGAATTCCATGTGATGAAAATATGTTAAAGACAACGCTCGATATGTACCGTCAACATATCGTAAACTTTTCGGTGATAACTTATATGGTGACATATGGGACCCTTTTGGCACAAAAGAAGACGAAAGCAACATCCTGTGACACGAAACCAATACCCGAGTAATCAACCTCTCCAAAGCTTCTGGCTTCTCTAACAACGTGTAAGCGCGCTTGAATTGCTGGTTTTTATATAAGCATTCGACAAGATGTGGGAAAACTGCATGAAACGCCAACTGATGCCACTCGCATACGATTATGTTCAGTTCGTATGTTCTTTCGAGTATTTCGCTTTGATTTCTAAGACTACGTCTGCCTGCAGACAGTTATTTCTTTACCACAGATAACGCGTCCCCTTTATATAGTATACTACGGTCACATTTTCTGTATTTGAAAACAGAGGTAACTAGCAGTGCATGTGTTTTGTTTTCTCTGCACAGAATGAAAGCTGCTGTTACGTCGTGGTCAGTATGCTAGATGATGACACAGGAATCTACGAAGACGAAACTCCTATATTATAGCACTGTTAATTTTTTTGGCGGGTGACACGATGTTGTGTTCTGAAACGCTTCAGGCACACCATAAATCATTATTTATTATTGTTCCTTCTAGGCATCAACGTAGGAAAGTCCTCCGCCGCCTCTTCTGCTGCTGTCCGCAATCCTGAGTCCAACATGCTGCGTCGCGAATCACCTTGTATCCACTTCAATACGGCACCGAGGAAGTCATCTTCGCGTTTGAAAATTCGGTCTTCGGTCAAAATAGTTATTCGAACGCAACATTAAAGAAGTTTTCATTTTGACTTGGGCGTCGCCTACGGTTTCGGCCCAAGGAGCTCGCCGCGTGCGACCTCCAAGGGCTTAGACCCCTCAGGACCTCAATAAAGTTCTTGACTGACTTTGCCGCAGTCTGTAACATTTAAGCACCGAAATGATAACTGAGTGAGCGTGGGCGCACTAACTTACTCATTTAACATGGTTTTTCTTTTCCGATAAACACAAGGTATTTTACCCCCCACCACCCCAACCACCACCACATCCACCATCATTACCACCACCCTGTCGAGCGTTTACCATGGACACAGCTGTTGAAGCCAGAATGCATTACTGTGGCTACCGAACGCTATCGAAATGTAGTCTGGTTTGGAAAATGTCCCATAGTAACTTGGTAGATAGCGGACATATTCAGCACCTCCTGTAAGCGTTATATTAAGGTGTTTTAATCTTGGCGATTCTGAGCACGTCCGCAGAAAAAATTTTCTTTTTGGAGCGAATCTGTTCGAGTGACAGGTCGAGACATGACTTCATGCCGAGCAGTTGTACCTCGCAATTGGCAGTCAACTGCAAGTCTGCGTGACGAAGCCCTTTATAACGACCGTCGACCGAGAGCATCCTTGCAGCACAGACAGCAAAAGACAGTAGACGAGCGCATTGTAGTTTTGCTGCAGCGATGGATAGTGATTGCGGTCACACTATCTGCTTTGAGAAAGTGACTACTAGAGAACAACCTCTGGGATTCAAGTTAGGGTGTTGTCCCGTACGACGACAAAGCATATAGCGCTTGCAGACGCGCCATCGAAGCCATATTCCTTTTGGCAACCAAATGGGCCAAAGGGACTCGTCGAGGGGCCATTTCACCATCGCTCACATAAAAAGGCGAGAGGCGAGTGTCTCAGTGATCATATATGTTCACATTTACTGAGATCACTGGAGTTCCGAAGTCAGTTCAGCATGTCACAACAGTACAACAGCCGGGTTGCGAGTTAAGCAGGGGGGTGGGGGGTGGGGTGGTCGAGGGGGCTATCCTGTAGGTTTCCACGTGGACATGTCCATTTCGCGTTCTGCTGAAATTCCGATTGGCCGGGCTGGGGTATCTGTCAGAAGGAGAAAGATGCCCCCAGCCAATCAGCAGTTGATTAGGAGAAGAAATAGACATGTCAACTAGGTGGACACTTACAGAATACGCCCCCCCCCCCCCTTCCCTCCCAGATCCGAATTGACAAAGCTTTTCGTTCGTAAGTGCTGTTTGTCGTTGGCCGGCTGCCTTCGCTAAGATGTCCAATATCCCTTTTGGCTGGCTTATGCTTTTACGAAGAGTTCTAACGTAATGTTACTTTTTTTTTCAGTAAGCACTCCATATTACTGCCTTGTTTCAAGAAGTAGGTAACAAGCGCACGTTCAGCGTGGGGAATGACATAATTTTGTATCCGGAAGTGCAAGGGCACCGTCGCTTGTTTTGATTGGACCCCGAGTGCCCCAAACGCAGATTGAGTAAGTTCTCTGCGTGGGATGACGGCGCTCTACACCATAGCTTGTGAACTGCTCTGGGTGTGCCACTATAATTCCGTATTTGTTTATTCTTTCGCTCTACAAGCCTTTTGCGATCGTTTTAGTTTGAAACTTACGCAAGTTTAATGCCGCAAAACCTGAAAGGCTTCCCTGTTCTCAGTTTTGAAACGAGTGGACTCAAGCGTCAACGGACATCACACGATGTGACAATATCAGGTAAGTATGCTTTAATTTAGTGGCGTGAGCAATGAATACGAGCCATTTCGACTAGAATAATTTGGGTTATCCTATAAGACAACCGTGAACCCAAGCTAAAAACCGGTACAAGCAAACGAGGCACAGAATTGTTTAAAACGCACCCTCAAGCAAGCCTTCGATATTAAAGGGGGTGGAGTGAGGTGTAAACTTAGCTATAACTAGCACATTCAAGAAGCCTCGAGGTAAATGGAGGGTAACCGAGTTGGTAACAGACAAACGATAAACGAGACGGTCAACTCGATCAGGCGCTGGGGATGTATCGAACGCGAAGGAACAATAAGTTCCTTCGCGTTCAACGTCACAGCAACTGTTGAGTAACATGAAACCAGTCCATCTAAGACCCTATTTTTCTTTTGGACGAAAACGACACAGCAAATGCTGAGCTGCATGAACCGAGTCCATTTGAGACCCTCTTTCTTTCGAAGCATGTCGAAACGAGACTGCATGTGCGTTGCTGAAAACACTCGTGGAGGCTGGCTTCTCCGCAACAAGAGGCATAATGTGGAAAAGCTAGCCTCTTGCATTCGTGCCATCGTCCGTGGCGCGCATGCCTGCGCGATGACGTCACAGTGGCAACAGTAAGCATCGATGCAGATAGGTAAAGGCACCTAAACTGTAATGAACAAAGAGGATATAACGCCTCACAGTGCGGTGCTCGGTCTGCAAGCTGAACGGCGATCACTATGATTGCAGTGTACAGTAGTTGCTGGTATATCTGCCAAGCGGATTCTATCATCTCCTTCTTTGCCACTTAACATTTCCACTGTATGTTGACATTGTCTGCAGTTTTCTAACGTCCTGGTATTTTGCGTTGTTTCCGCTCGACTCGTGAACCAACCAGCCCAAGTGCGTATGCATTCAGCGGCGTCGAGCATATGCTTGGTCGGCTCGCATATTCGATTCCTTCTACATTCACTTACCCTTTATTTCGAGGGATAATTCGCTGGGCCGAGTTCATTTACCTCTTACTTTCTCTCTGCTCCTTGTACACCCACACATATGCCAGCGGGAGCGCAGCGTTCGCATCTGCATTTCAACGGCAGTCTTTCACAATGTGTCTGGAAGTCGTTGACAATGCAGACTAGGATACCTGCATCTAGAGCCTGCTGCCTACGAGTGACGCCGCGCGATAACTGAGAAACCGACAGGTACCTCGGTGCGTTCGTAGGGGTCACCGCTTATGGTTTAAAATATAACGACGCCAGAAGACGGTCAGTGAGTGTGAAGCAGCGGCCTTTTGTTTTGTTCCCGGCGGCCGTGCCGAAAGAAGAAACGGCCGTGGAGGCGAGAACAAATGGCACGCGTGACCTTACCGGTTTGGAAGGGAACGTTTTCTCAGCTTACACCAGACAGGCGCACGCGCATGACCTCGACAGCCTTGACAGCGCCGCTTCGAGACAGAGTAGCCAAAAGGAGGAGCCGCGCCGCCAGCCAACGCTGCTGCGGGAAACAATAATTTCCTTTCATTCATATTCATGCTCACGCCTGCAACAGCCAAGCAGACGTCGTCTTGGGCACTAAAAGTGTAAGTGCGCCGCTCGGTCAAAGCGTGCACCATCGTACAGCAAAAGTACCGGGGACGTTTTCTGTACCGGTTTTAAACTTAATTTGCGTCTAAAGTGACGATGGTGTTACTATTACCTGCCGTAGGCTGCTTCTGGAGAGAGCAGTTATACGAAGAAGTGTAGAGTGCGCACGAAATGCTTCCCTGTGCTTCTCAAAACACCGTCACCATTTATTTTATAGGCATACGGCAGGACCGTTCACTTTTTTTCTCGTTGTCATCATCGCCCACATATTTTCTTTGCTTGCCAGAGTGTCCTTTTTCGCCGACGCGCGCTGTGTGCTTCGCAACTTTGAATGAACCAGTAACATAAAGTTATTTTTATCTTAGCCAGAAAGCCGAGATGCGAGGCAAGAACCAGTAGTATTCGAAACACCACGCGACGTATTTTCGACGCATGCTCGGTGGCCGTCTCGACTCCTTCTTGTAAGCTGCGTTGTGCCCAGGTTGTTCGAAGGCTGGTTGATGTTTAAAGCGATTATTATTTAAAGCGGCAATTATTTAAGCGCATTCCAGATGAGGCACACAATTCGCGAGTTTATCGTTTCGAGCCTATAGTACTGTATTGCGAGATTTCAGATCAGCTGTTTTCTCTTCGGCGTGGCTTCGTATAAGTGAACTCCTGTTCCTCACCATCTCTCGTGAATAGAGAGATTCAGCATTTTATAAGGAGCTGACCCAACACACACGCCTATGTCGACCAAATACCGTCCTTACTGTCGATGTCTGTGGCGCGAAGGTTAAGAAAGGAAAGAAAAAAGAAACAGACAGGCTTTCCTGTGTTAAGCTTTGCGCCAGAAACATCCACAGCTATGCACCAAGTAGCCCAACGTCGTATACTTTGCCGTCAGTGCCCTGCGAGATTCACCCGACCTACGCAGAACTTAATGCTTCACTCAGATGATCAGTTTTACGTGGGCAGTGAATACATAGAGAAGGCCCATGTCGTAAGCAAATCTTGTAACCGGTATATAACAGATAGTATCCTTAATGATTTACTGTAGTTAATACAGAACGCTTGCTCAATCCAACCAGTAGCCTGTTTTCTCGGCACTTTATTGCTACCGAAGTCAGCTCGTAGACAGTGAAGATGTCGACTCCTGGCGAAGCCGCTGTACCCTCGCGAGAGGCGACATCAGTGTACGCGCGATCAACACGCTTCCCTTTCCGACAGGAAACGATTAAAACCTCCTTACAAGCGTCAACAACCATTTACGTGGTAATGTGCTGTCTGCATGTTTGCCACACGCCGTGGGCTGCATGGCGCACGCTGCACATCTTCCACCACGAGATTAGCCACGTCTCATCAACGCTTCAGCTTCCGGGATTCGCCGCCGGCCCACCGTTCGATCCTGCACGGAAGGGTCAAGGGCCTCGCGTGTAATTCGCGTGGGGGGCATTCTCCGAGGCAACGTTTTCTTTCCGCGTTTCCTTCCGCCGGTACCGAAAACCGCTTACACGGTAGCGGGACCGGCGGGCAACGCAGGACGGATATAGCCTCTTGCGTCAGCGGCCAGAACTGCCCGCATCGGCGCGGCCGTACGGACGTTCGACATACCGGTCGCATCAAAGGCAGCCACCGCTCGCGCTCCTCCGCGGCAGGAGGTAACCCGCCCCCCCATCGGCGTTCCTGGCCGGCCGTGGAATGCCGGACTGCTTCTAGCGACGGCGGAGCCGAATGCGTGCTGCGTAGTGCCGAGCGGCTTCGCGTACTGTGGAGAGGGGGCCCTTTCATACTGCAACCTCCTTGGTCCGGCAGGGCCCAACAAAAGCGTGAGCAACGGCGGCAGCGGCGCAGCCGTGGACGAAGCTGAGGGTAACTGGCCAAACCAGTCCTCCTGGCATGGGGGAGGCTACCTGGCCAGCCGGCAAAGCCGCCATATTGAGGGGGAAGTCACCTCCTCGCTGATGGTGGCGGCACGCGCCCTCTCTTCCTTCGTTGTGCCGCTCGCAGCGTAGTGGCGGCAGCTGTGGCGTTTAATCCCTAGTGCGAGTTCACGGCGGTGTGGTGGCGCGTCTCGGTTCCCCTCCAGCTGTCTCTGTCCTTCGCCCGTTCCGCGCCAGCGTGCGATCGCAGCCGCCGCGTTCTTCGGCGGCGACGAAGCTTTCAACTGCGCCGTGCGCGAGCGACCGAGCTTCGACTTGCGCGCAGGACCTTGCCGCCGTGCGGGCAAGCATTCCGCCGTCGCTTGGGATTGTGTGCGATGAGGCAGCGGCGGTGAGGAAGGAAGAAGACGACGACGCCGTCCCGCGATTGTGCGGTGAGCCCCCGGCGCGAGCGGCGACGTGAGGGACTGTCGTGTGCGGCGAGCAGAGAGCGGTCAAGACGGCGGCGCTTAAGCCTAAAGCGATCGAAGCGGGCGCGATCATGGAGCCCAAGTACGAGTACGCCAGCGAACTAAACCTCTACCAGGCCAACTACATGCGCAACTCGAAGGCCATCGGCGTGCTGTGGGCCGTGTTCACCATCTGCTTCGCCATCATCAACGTGGTGGTGTTCATCCAGCCGCACTGGCTCGGCGACACCAAGGAGTCGCGCGGCACGGGCCACTTCGGCCTGTGGCAGTACTGCCACCTGATCCAGGACGGCCAAGACGTAACGTGCCAGGGCCGACTAGACGACTTCAGCTCGATCCCGTCGGCGGCGTTCCGCGCGGCCACGGTGTTCGTCGGATTATCGGTTGTCATGGTGTTGTTGTGCATCTGCTGCATGCTGCTGTTCTTCGTGTTCCACTCGTCCACCGTTTTCCACATCTGTGGCTGGATGCAGGTCTTCTGCGGTGAGTACAGCGCACACGGCGCCCCCTGGTCATCGCGTTATAAGGATGCGAAACCAAACTATCATACACGTTATTTTCTCCTCGAACGAACCGATACTTTTTGTGTATGCGTACATCGAACTTTCAGAATCAATGACTTTGTTCTGATCGAAACTCGATCTTGTCAGTCTACCAGTTTCATGGTCGCAAAGACTTTGTGTCTATAGTTGCTGAAGCCGACATAACACATCACTCCCAACGTCACATATCGTATGCGCATCTCTCATACACTCTGCCAACGTAGAACATGTAACATAGAACAAACATATCTAACTGACCTTCCATATTTTTGCCAGCATTTACAGCTTCTTTTTAACCGTGACAAGTTTATTGTCTTCGGTTTCATCTAAATATCTACCACTTGTGTGCGCTGCTGTGCTAGTAGGTTTGTCGATGCTAGTAAGTTCAAGGACCAGGTTATGCGCGTAAGCGCAGAGTTTGGCCAGTATGCTCATCTTGTTATGTGTGTGGCGCGGAAAACTATCTTAAATGATTTATACCTTGCCTTTCCGTTGAAATGTGTACTGCTTCTTCAACTTACACTCAGCGGTTTCAGTTACCACTCGTTTAACGATTCAGGAGAATTGCGCGTTTACAGCGGGGCACCAGGATAATACAAACAGTCATGTCCTCAATTATAAAACACATACTTTCATGCTTTACAAAAGAAATGAATCTTCTCACAACTACTACTGCTGAGTCCTGGCTGCGTGATGTCGTGCTCGTGTAACCCCTGTCGCTAGAGGGCTGTGGAGGGTGGAGAGGCGAGTTCTTTCCCTTCTCAAGAACTTTTATGCGAAGCATATTACGAGGGCTCAACCCAGCTCCTCAGGCGCGGCGGTGACCATGAAATCACGTGACACCGTGACGTCACGACAGAGGAGAAGTGGCTTTGGCTCAACTCTTGCAAGACGGGCTGGGTGGGAATCGAACCAGGGTCTCCGGAGTGTGGGACGGAGACGCTACCACTGAGCCACGAGTACAACGCTTCAAAGCGGTACAAAAGCGCCTCTAGTGAATGCGGTGTTGCCTTAGAAACGCGCTGTTTCTAAGGCGTGCGTCTCTTGCTCAGGCGCACATTTCGTTGCCGCGCCGAACGCTGCTTTGCTCGACGCTCACCGCGTCCAATGCGGGGCGCGTAGTCGCTGCCCTGTAGCCCATTGTCTTACACCCCTTGGCGGGTCGACGGGAACGCTGTCGCGTTCCACTCTTGAAGGCGAAGAAGTAATGCATGAGTTGTTTCTTCGTCTAGCCGAACCAAATATAGCCAAGCAACAGCAGTTCACCAGGCTAAACAGTGGTTCAACAACTAAAATAAAGGCTAGTATGCTTCGCATCCTGGGCTTAACCTTACCTAAGCCACAGCCATTTTTTAGCAGTGTACATGCACAACTATACATGTATAGCAGTGTACATGCACATGTATAGCACAACTAGACTTCCCGGAGTGAGCTGTGGTTATATGCACAGAGTCCCATTGACTTTTGACAAGGGCTGGGGGAAGCCGAGGGGCCCGATTTGTGGTTAGTCACAACAACATGAAGGCAAGGAAAGCATAGAGGAAATCATTTGCTGTTTTAAGAAATAACGAAAAAAAAGTGATAAGGTAAAGAAATGATGAGATAAAATAAAAATTACAGTGGAATGAAAGTTGCTTCATCGTCAGTTTTCATTTGCCTCTACCTTAGTCCTACTTTTAGGATAAAAAAAATTGATAATTTTCATTGTGCTTTCCTTGGCATCATTATCTGTTAGCTCCATATTGTTTTGACAAGGGCTGACGTTATGCTCAGAGGTGAAAAGTATGAAATTATTGATCACATGCTTATGATGTGGTATGACAGCAACTAATGATCAAGGCATGTACGACAGCATCGGAATGGCAGCTTAAGTCACACCTGCGGTTTGATTCCACCTTTTCAAAATACGTCTGTGTTGGTTCTTCATTGCATATCTACTCTTTGAGATGCCCCCTCTTCTCAGACATTCGTTGAGACAGTCTACAGCAAGTATGCAAATATTTTACAGTAAAGAATACAAAATGTGCAAAGGTAACCTGCGGTCTTAAACAATCACACTTTCATTGGCTGATGTCTACAGACTTCCTGAAAACATGCCGTTTGAAGTCTGTGGACTACAATGAGACCCAACGAAGCAGACGTCTGAATGACTATGTCTATATAGACAATGGACGTATTTTATATAATGATAAGGGCAAGTCTATAAAAAGGCAAAGCAGTCTACTTGGAGTCTACAGAAAGACAGGCTGTCTAAATTCGTTATTTCACGAGCTTTACAAGGACATAGTTTGTGTTTATTTGATTCGTAAAGAAACCTAAATTACGTACATGAGGGGACCTCCTGTCAGAAATATATTTTATATAAGAAACACGTAAGGCGACAGAAACAGCAATGTGATCGCACGGGTTAAGCGACTAATTGCTAATAATCGACTAATGTCCAAAGATTTTATGCAAACGCGTCATTTGAAGTCTGTAGACCACATTTAGACCAAACGAACCCGCCTTGTGCGCATCATTTCTCTGTAGATAAACCGGGCACTTTATTTTTCCATAACGACAAATCCGTAAGAGGCTAAGCAGTCTAATTAAAGTCTGCAGGCTGATGATTATTTGCCTTTAATTTTATCATGGAAATTAACATCTGCGTAACCCAGCGCCTGCACTAATTTCGCGAATACAAGAGCACAGACCGTCAACTTTAACAGCAGCTTTAATAGTACGCAGCCTCGTTCCACGTATCGTTCGTGTTGCGTGTACAGGAACATCTGCATTACGTATACCTCTTTCTTTTTTTACGTTCAAGAGCAGTAACCCACAACCTAGTTCCAAAGAGCGTCCGCGTGCAAACGCCGAGTTATCTAACACATGAGCAACACAGCTATGCGAAAGCTGCATGCTGAGTGACCCAAAGAAAGAAAGGAAGAAAGAAAGAAAGAAAGAAAGGAAGAAAGAAAGAGCGGTCTCCATAAAAAAAAAAAGGCCGCCGGAGAGCATCGATCCGGTTTTCAGGTTTTCCGTGTTCTTATACGACCACATATACCGCAAGGATGTTGCAGACAGCGTGGTTGATCACGTTGCGCTGGTGCACCCCGTGGTCGCCGTTTCAAGGCCGCCGTCCCAAATGCGGTGCCCGCAACAGGGCATACACGCCCGATGACCTCACGAGCCTGCTCGCCGCTTCTTTACTTTTTTTTTCCCTCGCGGAACAACTTTGGGATCTTGCGTTGGTCTTTGCTTATTCATCGCGCAATGCCTGGCTGGCCCATTATATAGCGGGTAGCTTCGAAGACACTATACGTGGGCGAACAATTTCGGTGGTCGCAGTAAATGTCGCAAAAAGCCGAGTATATACTTGCTTACGGCTATTATTAGGCGTGAACGCGTGGGTGGCCCGCGTGCAATCTCACATTTACGTTCCACATTCACATTGCCTGATATATATGGGACACAGCCACCACTATAGTCTGGACCGAAACGAGTATTTAGCTGGTAGTTTAATTGGAGTCCTAATTACACAGCAGTGCCAATGAACTGCCGCGTCTCGCTTCACCAAATGCCGGCGAGCAGTGCAGTGGCCAAGACCGTTCGTTATTTGAGGGGAGGGGGATGAATTGAGATTGTGGGCTCGATTAGCCTCTTATAGCCCCTAATACGACAATCATTCCGCGATCAGTCGTCACTGACGGAATCCTAACTGAATATAGTAGTAGTAGTAGTAGTAGTAGTTAGTAGTAGGTCTATTAAGCAATTTGATAAATAAACTAAACGGATGGAAAATTTGCTACTGGCCTTAGTAACTGTCTACCGCAGTCTGCTGACAGCTGTACAAGAGTCACCAGTGGACAAGGGAGGGTGAGTAAAATGAGAGGGAAAGAGGATATCAACGGCCGTCTTTCTTTTTTGATAGGGAAGGTCAGTGCCATTAAATATATATATTTAGACGATACGTTACTTAACTTGCGTGAGAACACGCAAGTTCAAGACGCAGTTATGGTAAATGAAACTCAGTTGATGCTCTTCATAGGCAGCCACTCTGTGAATTAGCTTATGTATAAGTTGTTACGGCCGGAAGGGAAATAACCATTACAGAAACGCATTCTTCTTTTTTTTTTAACGGAGCTCCGGTGTATCCGACAATATATTCGGGGCCACCCGATTATAGTAGATACGCGCTAATTTTTCGCAGTAATTCTTTTCACGATGTCACTGTTGTTGCGCCTGCGCGGGAGCATACTTTCTTTCTTCGGTGCACTCGGTCCCTGAAACATCAAACGTCCGCACGTCTGCCAAAAGTGCTTCAACGCTGCGAAGACTCCCTCATGTGTGGAAACCCGTCTGTGTCGCGAACAGCCCGCACACGCCAGCGCTTTCGAAGCTGGATACTACGCTCGCAAACACATTCCCGGAGCTTTGACCACACTGTTTCTCTACGAAGAACAAGACTTCCTCTTCGACAAACAATAAGGGATCGTTACAGTGCGCCCATGGAGCTCGCCAGGGCTCGCACGCCCCGTCCCGTCCGTGTCTCTGCAGCCGTTTCTCGTTTTAACGTCTGGTAACTCACGTTTCCCGCATCGGGTCTACTTTGGCCGATCCTTTGCCAGTGAGCGTGAGAAAAGCGTCTGTTTTTTAATTTCTTTTTTTCTTCTTCTTTAGTCAGTGCGGGACGTTCAAGCATTCGAAGAACTTAAGAGCAAGAAGAAGAAATAAGGAAATGCACGTGTGCCGCGGGCCGCGAAAAGCGAGCGAAACAGGAAGGTCCCGCGGCAGGAACGGGAGATCTCGTCATCGGAAGGAACGCGTCTCTGCACGGGAGAGGCTGCGGACGTAGAAGTGAAGAGGGGGGGGGGGGGGGGGGGAGGGGGGTTGGCGTGGAAGGGGGGATGTAGGCCACCGACGCTGCCGCCGCAGTGACACGCTCGCCGCGAAAGCCCCGTTTCTTTTCTCGACCGGTGTCTCGCTAATGTGGATCCCCCTTTTATATGCGGGTTCCTCGGCCGCATAAAGAGACGGAGCACGCAAGAGCACGCTCCCATGGCGACGCGGCGGGATTCCACTATAGTAATCAAGCGTACACCGCGCGACAGCTCTACACGTCGTTGCACGAGAAGTGGCACAATTCATCGGCCTGCATTAAATTAAAATGATGCGCACAGGCGCTGAGGTCAGTAGGGGAGATTTAGAAATGGTAGACCCAAAAGACAGCGTACGTTACCTTCTCTAGGTAGAGGACCCCGCGCATGCACGTGTTACGCTGCTTCTTGCTAAGCCGCTTGTTCCCGCTGTTTCTTCAACTTTCGAAAGCTGTATGCAACCCACACATTTTAAAGCGAGTGGGAAGCCGGGGGCGAACCTCATTCACACTATAGGCCAACACGACACCGATTTCGGTCTCCCGACTTTCGGCGACAGTGGCTTTTTTTTTTTTTCCTTCGTGTCGGTGCCTCTGTCACGCTGTACCGACGCCGACAATCTGCCGGCGGTTCGCAGAGAGCTCGGCGTCGGTAAAAAAAAAAAAAGAAAGAAAAAAAACGCTGCCGCCGGCATTCGGCAGACTGAAATCGGTGTCGTGTTGGCCTAGTGTGAATGAGCCTTCACCATTCGATCACAACCGCAAGCATACTTCGTTCCCGCATACTATGCCAAGTAGCTCTTTCAGACAGGTCGCGTCTCCTCACAGGTTTTCCAGCGACAAATATCGAATATCGCATCCGTCCTCATGACGTCACTCCGTCGACGCCTAACAGTGCGCCTTCACATGAAATACAGGCAGCATTTCGGCATAGCTTGTGAATAGTGTAGTGGATAAAAATAAAACATTACGTGACATTGAATGTGCGACCTGTGGGGTACACAAAGAAACATTGCACGATATTATACGTTGCGTAGGATGAGAAATACCGTTGTACGCATTGCATTTTTAAGTTAAATAACTACTTCACGAAAGCTCTGCTTCACACAGATTCCAACATTTGTGTGGGATCTGCGTATGTTTTTTCTTGTTTTTTTTTACTACTAAGAAAAACAAAGGTTTTGAAATATGCCTAGTTCTGGAGCACCGAACACGTTATACTCGATAGTTGTAATAGACAGTTGATCAGGACGAGATAACCAAGCCAGTAAAACGGTCAAGTGCCGCTCTTTATTGAGCGAATGTCGTTTTGTAATACCGCTGGTGCTTTATGTCTTGTACGAAGCCATGAATTCACACAGATTTTGCTGCAGTACAGTCAAGATTTGTAATTGTACAAGCAAGTTTTAATGTAATAACTAATATAATAAGCCTTAATTAATATTCACATGATCTTTTTTTTTTTCAGCTCCTTTGTGGTACCGCGCTTTAGTACTTGCCCGAAGTACACATATCTTAGCCAGGTTGTCGCAACAAGTACACCATGACTGCTTCATGGCGACAACCGGTTGTTTTTTTTCTCTCGCGTATCGTGGTAAGACGGGCTAAAACAGCATTTCCAATATTATAAAAATCAACCGAGCGAAGAATTCAATCGCCGGACACTTTGTTTTGATTCTTATACTACCTAATGCGATCGTCTTCTAGCGATGCGTCCGCTATTGTCGTAACGTTCGTAAAGATTTCTTTCTTTTTCCCGAACTTCGCGAAAAAAGAAGAGAGAGAGAGAAACAAAGAAAACGCAGCTTTAACCGTCGTCTTCGCCAGGCAGGTTTCTATTAACCGGGGCTGCTTCACAATAACGAGAATCTCGCACAAACAGGATTCCCCCTTCGTTCCACAGAGGTCGCCGAAGGAGAAGAGGCAAGGTTCGGCGCAGGCTACGCAGCGAGTCGCCGGCGGCAGCGGCAGGAATGCGCCTGCGCCGTCAAGTTCGGGTCGTCCTCGTATGGGTTGCTTACTGCGACTCCGTGCCAGCCTTCCCCGGTAGACCCGACACCGACGTGCCGAAAGGCCCCTGCCGGCGCGCCCAGAGAGAAATGGCGGTTTAGACGCTGGCATCGACGTTTGATCGATTCGACTGTCACGCCGAGGTTCTCTGAGGCCCGGTGCGTTGACTGGCTCTGATGGGCGACTTCCCCGCCGAGGAGGTGGAGATACTACGAATGGCGGGCGTGTGATAGAGACGCCGAGTGAGTGAATGCCTATCGTTAGCCTGGTTACCAAGTTATTCTCGGCACTTCCTACCGAGGAAATTGTCGCGTAGGGGGGGGGGGGGGGTCGTTTTTCTCTGTGGAATCGTAACGTGATTTCTTCGCGAAGTCTAGAATGGCGTTCATCGTAAATAAATGAAAAAAAAAACACAAAAGAAGAGAAAAGACTTGCAGGAAGGACCATGTGATGACTCTGTCACGGAATGCATCAGCGTGGTTATTGAGACTGGGTGCCAAAAGAAAGAGAACCGTTCTCGATAAACATTAAAGTAACTTCAAGAAATGTATAGGAAAGCTATTTAATTTCAACACGGAAGCTGCGGATCTATAGCACATTTTAGAAGGCGTCGTTGTAATCTCACTGTGCCAGCCTATAGTGGAGCCCGACATTCTGGATGTACGGCATGCTGAACCGTTCCAGCTATGAGATAAAGTTGGTAGGAAACTATATAAGGGAACAAAAGCACTTCTTGAATATGAACGAAGCGTTATGTTAAAATGAATTCGAATATCTCTCATTTTGAAGCTCTGCGAACACTGCGACTGTACATGATTGTTCGCAATAGAGGCTTCTCAGACGTAGGTTCGCGCGTGTCGTAGGTATCTCATCATCTAGACCTGAAATCAACATATCCTACCCCTCCCCCAGTTGTAAGCAAATTGGCATTAATGGCAGCACTACGTTTGTGACGAAATAGAGTTACGGCTTCCGCACTTCTACGCTGAATAGATCCAAATTGAAACATGGGTTGAGAGAGTCCAGGTTAGGAGGGAGCCCATCTATCACAAGAGGTTCATGCACTTTTGATATGCCGGATGAGATGACCTCATCGCCGCTGACATCGTAACACTTTTTTTTTCACTGCCCACGCGTGTCGATGCCGTCACTGTCAGATCCGGAGATTAAACTCACCAGGCTATCGCCGCGCCCATACGCTCACCGCATACATCAACGGGCATTGCCTCCTCCAGCTGTGCCTACGCTCATCTTCGTAAAACCGTCACCGCTCAAGAATCCGCCCACATCAACGACGACAGATGAGAAATTAAAAAACAAAAACAAAAAAACAAAACAGAAAGTATCATAGGCAAATGAGAATACTCCCACTATACGTCAATATAGAAGAGCAACGAATAAAAAGCAACACTTATGAAAGGACGATGTTTAGGGAAGATGTCATTCATAGCACACCTGATTAAGACAAGACACGAACTACGCGGTGTCGGGGTTGGAGACGGACTTCGCGGATGACAATCCCAAAACTTGGGAGGGATTTATTCTACATTATGTACAAGGAGGTGAGCGTCAATTAACAGTCGTACAGACATTACGGGCCGACAGCAACTCGGACGCTGCGGCCCGCGGCAAGAAGTTCGAGAGAGGTGAATCAGGGAACCAGGGAATGTCCCAGAATGCTCAGGTCTCTCTGGAAGGCTTCTTATAAGCCCTTCGAGCACTGCAAGTCACGTCATGTTTGACCAATGGGAGAGTCCACTCCGATGACGCCACTTGCAGCCAATGGTAGGCGCCCGTGTCGTGGTGTCACACCTGGCGGGGCTCTCTGCTGTCTTGCCTCGCAGACTGGCAATCCACTTGTAGGCTGGAGAAGGAGCGGGGTCACACCTGGCGGGGCTCTCTGCTGTCTTGCCTCGCAGACTGGCAATCCACTTGTAGGCTGGAGAAGGAGCGGGGGGGCGCCCGTGCACCTGCTTCATTGTCGGATGCCCACCTGCTCCCGGTGACTCGGCTCCGCAGTGGTGGCAAATGCCTTCTTCAAAGACGAAGGGGGTCGATTGCGCTCCATTGTCCCAGGCCCCCTTCTAATCCCGGCGACGCACGAACTTGTTGCCTTAAACTTGTTTGCTCGGCCGCTTCTCTGGAATGCGCTTTCCTGCTTCCGCATTCCTCAATTAGCTGTGCTGCCACTCGAAGCGGTTTGGGGAACTCGAAGTAGCCTCAGGAACCAGCTCCATATCTAACAGCTCGTCCTCGCCCCGGTTGTTCTGAATGGCCGGTGAACTCAATTCGCTGGCCAGGAGGAACGCTGAAAGAAGCTGCAGGGTACTGGGGTCGAGCCTCGTTTGACGAACTTCGGGATCCTAGGCCCTGGAGAACAAACGTCAAACAAACAAAACAGCACAGCGCTGCACCACGCGTAAGCGCAGGCTCTTCACCCCTGACTCGCCAGACTATTACTGAGTCAAAATCAACCCTGATCTTTTAGTTCCCCAATTTTGACAACAGTTCCAACCACCCTTCCAAACCGCTATCCATTTCTCCCCGAATGCCGACAAGACCAGAGCACTATTGTTGTTGCAAAACAAAAGGGTCGTTGACGATGCAAACAACAAATGAAAACAGCCGAACACAACTCAAGTGGCCTAACCACACGAACAGCATGTTTCCAATCTATCGCAGTGGCGTACTTATCGCACGTAATGGTGCCACTGAACAATCTGGTCAACCTCACAAGTACGTAATCACAAGTGCACCAGCCTTGTGGTCACTAAACAGAACGCGTACTTGCATTGTAGGCAAACTTTTCATTCACGCTTACTCACGTTTCTTTCCTGAAAGTCCTACAGGACACGTGACATAAACGAACAATTAAACTTGCGGGACTTACACACTCCGCAGAACCCTTAAAATAATGCGTCTTAATAACTCGTTCCACGCATACTTATCAGAGAAGTCAGAATACGGCTGCCCTAACACACACGAGCAACTCAGTCATAAAGTCTGCTTCTTTCCGTCCACACAGGACATGCGCTAATGGAACTAAGAACGCTTCTCCGTGCAAATCATGCACTCACTGAAAATCTACGCGCTTAACCTTGCAAAATTTCAAAAACACTTAAAAAGAAAGAAGGTTAAATAACACATGCGCTTTACCATAGGCCTCTGAACGATAACCTTGACCCTCAGGTTACTTACACACACAAAAAGAAAGCCTATTTACTTATTAATGAGCATCTCGCGAGACTACATGTTGACATAAAACGCATCTTTCAAATCTCGGAGCTTTCTCAAACCAAAACATAAAGGTCAAACCTTACACCTTGAAAGAAATCCTAGTCTCAAATCGCGAAAAACTTTCCGATGCTCAAAAATAAAACAAAACACTTCATTTCTACGGAAGGGCTCCTGGCCTCCCTTTCCAAACGCTTACGTCTGACTCATACTTTGAGTCGTACGCGGGGTGGACGTGGTCTGAAAGCTACTCTGGCTGCCGAGAGACAACAAAAGGGCTGATTCACTATCAGCTCCCCCAAGACGTTACGGTCTACTGCCAATTTGCGTCCCCGCGCCCCGCTTTCAACACGAACTCGATTGACCGCGTCGCCACTCCCCACCTGGTCTCGTCCTGCCACCTTGCGTTTCTTCGAACTGCACGCTGAGCTATGAGAACTACGGAACGACGAGGAGCTTAACTGCCTCGTGCCCTTTGTCCGCGTCCGTGCAGAACATTCTTCGCGGTCCCCCTTTGACCGGTGGCTCGAACGTGTTCGATGCGTCAACATCGTCCGTGACGACCGCACCTTTCTTTTCTCCGCGCCCTGCCCTCTTGGGTTTCTCGCCATTTTTGGCGGCGCTACATTAATTACCGACTTTCGGCCTTTCCCGCGCTTCTTTTTACGGCGCTTTCCCTTTGCACTCGTTTTCATGTCGCCTTCTCGTGCCTCGTGCTGGCCGGTACACATTTCGTCGGCCCGGATCGGCCTCTTACCCGCACAGTCTGAGTGATTTACATTTAAATCAACACTCTCTCTGCCTCGACTGGCGGACAGCTCAACCGACTCTGGCACAATGCAGTAGGCTTTACTCGAGTAAGACAACTCGCACTCTTGCGAACTGCCCTCTACTACATTGCCCAGCTCACGCTGTGAATCGGCACACAGCCCGTCGGTATCGCTCGCTGTCTCACGCGCACAGTCCGAATGATTAACAACTGAATCATCCCTATCTAGGCTATCTAGACTGGCGGAGAGCCGCACCGATCCCTGAACAATGCAGTTGTTCTCTCGTGAGCTACGGAGCTCGCCACCCCGAGAACTATTCTCAACTGCATCGTCCAGCTCGCACTTCACTACTGCACGCAGATCTGACCTGACATGGGTGCTCGCGTCTGTCGCGTCAACAGTACCCTTTTCTTCGCTAGCAACTTCGCTAACATTACCAGCGACGCACACACGCGGTGACTGTGCCAATTTGTTCGCAGCTGGCCTAGCTGTCTCTACAGTCATCTGTTGGCACAGCACCTCGTCGCTCTCCTTGCGGCCTTTAACGGCCTCTGTTGCCACTAAGGCATCGTTAGCAGCTAGCCTTTTCCCTTCACTTATTAATCGGCAGTCAATCTCACAGGCACTACTCTTCTCGTCGGCTTCTGGCGAAAGTCCGCTAGACACTTCCTCATTCTTTCGCTCTGTACTATCTACAGAATTCTCAGACAGCCGTTGTCTCTGTGCCAATAACTGATCACAATCCTGTATCGCTTTGATTAGTGCTGCCTTCTCTCTCTCATACTTTTCCTCTCGCTCAAGCTTACGTTGATTCTCACGTTCGCGTGCCTTCTCACGTTCGTGACGCTGACACCTAAGAGTAAGTTCTTGAAGCTCCTGCTTCCGTTCATTCTCGCGTTCTTCACGCTGACGCTTACTCCCAAGCTCACGACGCTCTCGCAAACGTACACGACGCTCTCGCTCCCGTGGCTCCTGTATCACTTCCCAAGCAAGCTCAATGCTTTTGTCATCATTGCCACTATAATTAATCGCTTTTATGATAGCTGGCGTTTCCATCCGTTCGTCCGCCTCAACTCCCAAATCGTCGCACACCAACAACAAGTCTAACCTCGTCAACCTTCTAAGATCCATGGCAGCTGCCCCGACAGGTGGTTAAAACTGTTTTCCCTAATTAATTTGTGCAAATACACAGTGCAACAAACTCCCGATTCCCAGAACTATCAAAATTGAACACACAACCTTTGAGTCTGGCGAATCATAAGGAAAAAAACCACGCGCTCACTTACGGTTGCAGCACCCTGCCATCCGGTTCGTTCGTCCGCTGTTGCCGGTTCCTTCCGGACTCCCTGGGTCGAAGGCTCGCTCCTTCTTCGATACTCCCAGTCTCTTCGGACCTCTTTCGACGAAGGCTCTCTCTTCTTCGCTCTTCCCGGTTCTTTACGATCTCTCGACGAAGGTTGATTCGTAGCGCTGCCACCAGCTGATGTATTCGGAGGCGATCCCACCGCTGCCAACCAGATGTAGGGGTTGGGGGGACGGACTTCGCGGATGAAAACCCCACAAACTTGGGAGGATTTATTTACATATTATGTACAGGGATGTGAGCGACAAGTATCAGACGTACTGTCATTACGGGCCGGCAGCAACTCGGACGCTGCGGCCCGCGGCAAGAAGTTCGAGAGAGGTGAATCAGGGAACCAGGGAATGTCCCAGAATGCTCAGGTCTCTCTGGAAGGCTTCTTATAAGCCCTTCGAGCACTGCAAGTCACGTCATGTTTGACCAATGGGAGAGTCCACTCCGATGACGCCACTTGCAGCCAATGGTAGGCGCCCGTGTCGTGGTGTCACACCTGGCGGGGCTCTCTGCTGTCTTGCCTCGCAGACTGGCAATCCACTTGTAGGCTGGAGAAGGAGCGGGGTCACACCTGGCGGGGCTCTCTGCTGTCTTGCCTCGCAGACTGGCAATCCACTTGTAGGCTGGAGAAGGAGCGGGGGGGCGCCCGTGCACCTGCTTCATTGTCGGATGCCCACCTGCTCCCGGTGACTCGGCTCCGCAGTGGTGGCAAATGCCTTCTTCAAAGACGAAGGGGGTCGATTGCGCTCCATTGTCCCAGGCCCCCTTCTAATCCCGGCGACGCACGAACTTGTTGCCTTAAACTTGTTTGCTCGGCCGCTTCTCTGGAATGCGCTTTCCTGCTTCCGCATTCCTCAATTAGCTGTGCTGCCACTCGAAGCGGTTTGGGGAACTCGAAGTAGCCTCAGGAACCAGCTCCATATCTAACAGCGGCAGGTATCACATGGGAGCCCTCGTCTTCCCGATTCGCGAGATTCTCCGGCGCCCCGCTGGGCCTTGTCAATCCCCCATTCAGGGCAGGCAACTTCACAGCAGCTAGGCGCCATTCTGCTTAGATTAAAGCCCCGATCAACAAACGACCTACTCCGCACCCAGGTGTGGACATAACAGCAGGCTCCTCGGCTGTAGCTGCTCTTTTACTTTTCTTCGCACTTCCAACCGTTAGTTGTTTTTTTTTTTCGTTCTTCTTTATCTCTGTAAATCTCAACACCATGACATCATCGCCGACAGTGTGTGTTCGTGCGATACACTTTCTCCCTTCCTCGGGAACACTCGCTTACACGGCTGTTTTCCGCTCTCCCCCCTTTCTCGGCCGCACGCTGTACACAGTCTCATCACGGACTCACTCCATCGCCCGCGTACCGGTTTCCCCCGGCAATTTGAATTTCAAACACCCCGCTGCGACGACGCGTTGGATGGACGACGAGCGTGGGAGCGCAGCGAGCGGGCGAACGCGCTCGCTCGCGTCCGAGAGTGCTTTCGCTGATTGTGCGCGCGCTCCCAGCAAGACGCGCGCCTCTGCAACAACAGGACGCGCCCTCGGAAGCCTCGCGCACGCTGGGAGGCTCGGTCCAGCCGGAAGTCACCGGAAGTTACTTCCTTCCTTCCTTCCTCGGCTCGCTATTCGCGGCGGGAAATTGGGGTCGCGCGCGCACGAGGGTTAAATGCCGCAGGCCCGGCGAGCGATACCCGTGTGTATCTCACCGCTCCGGAACAGCCTATATAGGATGCGATAGAGGAGCGTGAGTTGACGCGGTAGCCCCGCGATAGGTAGGTGAGTGGGTGTGGTCGGTAGGTGCGTTTCTTTCTGGCCCTGCGCGAGTAACAGCGCGGAAGCTGTCTGTTTATGCGTCAGGCGAGGTTGAAGAATGAGAAAGCGTCGCGGTGTGCGAAAACAGCGGTGACCACCGCGGCATGTGCGGCGCGTTCTGCTCTTTATAATTCCACGCAAAAAAAGAAATTGTGCGGTAATTCATCGATGATGATTGCCAATGTAAGGGAATGGCCCGAACGAGCGAGCGGGCGAGCGAATGAACGAAAGAACGAACGATTATTTTCCTTGCCGATTACGACTTGCCTACCAACCACGAAAACGGGTGAGAGAAGCGAGGGAACCCATTCGCTTTGAAAATTACGAACTGATGACGTACCGTCGGACAACAATGTCCGGGGTCACAGCCAGGGGCGTAGCCAGGGGGGGGGGGGGCTTATGGGGCTTCAGCCCCCCCCCGAAATTTTTTCGTGCTGTCCATTGTCAGGATTGGGGGCTCAATCCCATCGTCCGTGGTCCTTTGCCAAGATTGGATTACGGCATGAATTCGAAGGTAGCTGGCCCATGCCGTCGTCCAACTTATTTACGCTGAGATCGTTGATGAAGTGAAGAACTGCTTCTCATCGAGAACGAGGAAAAAGGGTTTATTTACAGAAATTAAATCAGTCTAACATGACTGCTTGAGAAAAAGAGTATTAGTCCAACAGGACTGCATGAGAGAAGTGACTCAGTCTAACGTGACTGCTCAAGGGAAGTGTCCTCAGCATTCGCACAACCACAGTTTTTATACACTCGATCCGCCGGTCATACGAGGCGGCGACTGTTCGTTTACTCATCACCAACTCGCCGCTGCTCTGCAGAACAGTTTACAGACACAAAGACACACACATTCCGAAGCCCAAAGGACGGCGTTGGAGGGGTGCCGTTCCGGGAACTATCGGTGCCGATCGAGGGTCGCTCGTTGTTCTGCGCCACGCCGAAGCGTGAGAAGCACAAAAATACGTCGTTCCCGCGGCAGCTTGTCCATGCGTGTCAAATCAGCTCCGCGTTGGGGAACTCCGGAATCATTGTTCACACACCGAACTAGTTCCGTCACAATGTCGAAGGGGCTGGAGGAAGGAGGCAGTTTTCAGCACAAAGGCCGCTTCTTCGAACGCCTCCTAGCTGCAGCGACGGTGAGGGGGAGGTGCGCGTCGTGTCGCCCTGTCGTAACTGTGTGGCAATCTTGTTTTGCAGCTCGCCATTCTTAACAGCGCCTCCATGGCCCGGAAAGTCTCGACTGTCTAACGTTGACAACCGCTAGGCAGGAAGAGAACGGCTGCTGGTCAGGGGGGGGGGGGGGGAGGATTGACGTCTTGGCTCGCAGCGACCACTTGTGCATTGATGTCACCGCCCCAAAACAACCAAGGACAGGCAACTGCAAAACGAACCCCACAACACGGCTCTGCGCCGAGATGACGTGCATTGGCTCTCACTTTAGACTCGCTAGGCTTCAAAAAAGAACAACATAAGTGCAGAAACAAAAAAAAATGCTGCATTTCGCTATGCCAATTTCTGAAGCAAATTCCTGCTGACACATTCAGCAATCATGGAGGGAATCCTGCTAAATGAGAGGGGATCTCCTTCGCTTAATAAAAGTTAACACTAGTAACCCTAAAATTTAGGCGGCACCCTCAAACGCAGAATTCAAATTAGCCTGCTCAAACCATCCGCATTGCTATGCAACTTTCCCTTCTTATATCTAACGGAGAAGTTGTACTCTTGGAGAGTGAGGCTCCATCGGAGCAAGCGGCCATTTTTGTGTGACATTTGAATGAGCCACGTCAGAGGACAGTGGTCGGTCTCGAAGATGAACTTCGCTCCGTACAAGTAACACGACAACTTCTGGGCGGCCCAAACCAAACAAGCGCATTCCTTCTCTGAAGCGATGTAGGCTTCCTCCCTTACATTTAGTTTACGGCTGGCATAGAGGATAGGATGCTCCTCGTTATCGTCGCCGACCTGACTAAGTACCACGCCCATACCTCTGTCGCTTGCGTCGCGTTGAACTATGAATTCCTTTGTGTAGTCTGGCGCGCGAAGCACAGGGCGAGAAACCAATAGCGTTTTCAAACTTTGGAAAGCGTTCTCTTTGTCCTTATCCCAGTGTACGTTACTCGGTGCTCCCTTTCGGAGGGCGGCTGTTAATGGACTTGCCAATTGCGAGTAATTCGGAATGTACCGTTGATAGTACCCCCAAGTCCCAAAAATGAACGAAGGTCCGTTTTCGTGCGCGGCTGAGAAAAATCTCCAATCGTCGCTATTTTCAGCTCAGCCGGCCGTCTCATGCCCTGACCGACAACATGGCCCAGATAAGTAACCTGCGAACAACCAAACCTACACTTTTCCGCTTTCATCGTTAAGCCGGCTTCCCTCAACCGTGAGAACACCTGTTTCAGGTGCGATACGTGTTGTTCCCAGCTGTCCGAAAAAATGGCCACATCATCAAGATAAGGCAAGGCGAACTCCTGCAAGTCCTTTAGGACAATATCCATTAACTTAGAGAAGCTAAACGGCGCGTTCTTCAGCCCGAAGCTGAGTGCGAGAGGGCGAAAAGTGCCTACAGGCGAGATGAATGCGGCATAGCGGCTGGCACTTTCTGAAAGGGGAACTTGCCAGTACCCCCGCACGAGATCTATAGTTGAAATGTATTTAGCAGCGCTAACTCTTTCAATTCGTTCCTCAATGTTGGGTATCGGGTACAGCTGATCCCTAGTGATGGCATTTAACTTCCTGTAGTCAACACACGGACGAGGGTCCTTGTTAGGGGTTTCTACGAGTATTAGCGGTGACGTGTAGTCACTCTCAGCGGGCTCAATAACTCCCAACTCTAGCATGCGCTGTATCTCTGCCTCCATAATCTCTCTCTGTCTTGGAGACACCCTGTAAGGTTTTGATCTTACTGGTTCGGTTGATGTCAGCTCAATTTCATGCGTTATCAGTTCGGTTCGACCCGGCCGATTGCTGAATCTGTCGAGATATTCCCCTAACACCCCTTTTAGCTCATCTAGCTGCTCGGGTCTTAGAGCGTGCGAGCTTACCGAGTGTTCTCCAACTTCTTCTAGGCCGATTTCAGAGTTGGAGGTTGCCCTATACTCCTTAAACTTGGTACCAATGCCATCCGGCTCTTTGACGGTATAGTTAACGACTCCGCTCCGCTCTACATACGGCTTCATCAAATTACAGCGATATATCGTCACTTCCTTCCTGCGACCGGGCATCCTCAAAGCATAGTTAGTATCTGAAAGTTTGTGCAACACTTTAACGGGCCCGTCCCAGTGAACTTCAAGCTTGTTCTTTCTTGAAGGTTTGAGGATCATTACCTTGTCTCCGGCGTTAAACGTACGAAGCCTCGCATTCTTGTCGTAATAGAATTTGGCGTTCTTTTGAGCTAGTGCCATGTTCTTTCCGACTAGTTCTTGGGTTGCGCTTAGCCGTTACAGTAAATTTAGCACGTATTCAACCACGGTTGGACTCTCCCCTCTTTCTTCCCACATCTCTCTTAACATTCTCAGTGGAGACCGGAGTGTCCTTCCATACACTAGTTCTGCTGGTGAGAACCCTGTCGCCTCATGTGGAACCGTTCGCAAAGCAAACGAAGTTGCCGGCAGACAGTTCTCCCAGTCCTCCTTGTGCTCGTAACAGAGCGCACGCAAAACTCGCTTAAGCACCGAATGCCACCTCTCTACACTGTTTGACTGAGGGTGATAGACAGAACTGTGTATTAACTTTACCCCGCACTTTTGCAAGAATGTGGAAGTCAGTGCGCTCGTGAATACTGACCCTTGATCTGCCTGAATTTCGGCTGGAAACCCAACGCGTGCAAACACTGTCAAAAGCGCGTCTACTACTTCGGTGGAGCTGAGCTCTTTCAAAGGGATTGCTTCTGGAAACTTGGTAGCCGGACACAGCATGGTAAACAAGTACCTGTAGCCTGATTTTGTTTTTGGAAGAGGCCCTACCGTGTCTATTACAAGTCGTCTGAAAGGCTCTGTTATTAAGGGCACTACCTTCAGTGGAGCTTTCCATGTCTCTCCTGGTTTACCAGAACGCTGGCAGGCGTCGCATGATCTTACAAAGTTTTCTACATCTTTGAAACAGCCAGGCCAGTAGTATTCAATAAGCAATCTTTCCTTTGATTTGTTTATGCCTAGGTGGCCGGACCACCCATTTCCATGACAAAGACTCAAAAGGTCCTCCCTATACTTAGTAGGTATGACTAACTGATCTAAAATCCTACCCTTTCGATCTCTGCAATGCCGATACAACAATCCTCCTCTCTCATGTATCGTTACGTTGCGCCTAGCAATGCCTTCTTTAGCTGTGTCATGTAATTTAGCTAAGCTCTCATCATTCTTTTGCTCAGCTGCCAGTGACTCTCTATCCACGCGTAAGAGTTGATCAAAGTTCTTTGAGGCCGGTGATAATAACGACCCTGTCTCGCTTGTGAGCGCGTCTGCTTGCTCTTCCTGCAGGCTAGAACTCTGACACTCTAGTGCTACGCTCTCATTGAGCTGGTCAGCTGGCAGGCTCTCCTCAACTGTTCTTTTGTCCCTCGGGCATAGCTCGGATTCGGGTATTGAAGTTATTCCCTTTTCTGCTTCCGCTGGAGGAGCTTGAGCATTTTCAGCCGAAAGCGCCGCGATCTTACGAGCTTGGCCTCGGGTCAATGCCTGTGCTATGCCCTCTCCCAGTTTGAGCCCTCTGTCACGCAGTAACTGATTCGAACGATTCGAAAAGATGTAGGGATACTGCAGTGACAAAAATTTGGAAACTGCAGCCTCAGTCTCTAGCTCCCCGAATGGTCCACTGATTTTGACTTTGGCCATGGGCAGACACACGCTGTGTTCTTCTACAACCTGTTTTATCCATGCTACTTCTCCGGTGAAGTCATCTACCATCACGTAAGACCGATGGACAATGTCCAGCGTGACGGCACTGTCTGTTAGCACTCGGCATGGTTTTCCATTAACTTGCAGGTCGTGGAGATATGGACTCAAAAGTTCCATATTCTCATCTTTTTCCTCCACGTAGGAAAAAACTACGCTAGACTTCTCGCAGTTTACAGCTATATGTCCCAGTTTGTGGCATTTGTAACAGCGAATTGGTCTAACAGATTCGAATTTTCTTTTCTGTTCTTTTTGTGCGGTTTCTCCGTTAAGTTTCTCCTCGCTCTTTTCTGCGGGCTTTTCCGCCATGTCTACAGGCTCTGATCGTCTAGTTTGCGCACCCTTTTTGAACGGAAATGGTTTCCGCGGTCCATTTCGACCGTCCCAGTTTCCCTCCTCGGCGTTCAACTTTCTGCTGGTTGCGTACTCTTCGGCTAATTCAGCCGCCCTTTCCACAGTGTTTACATTACCTCTGTCTTGCACCCACAGTTTCACAGCTTGGGGGATGGTTTTGTAAAACTGCTCTAGACACATGCATTCAATGATCATGTCTATGCTGTCGTACGCTTCCGCGCTTTTAAGCCACTCGACTAGGTTGGCCTTTAAGCTATATGCAAACTCCGGATAGCCCTCGCTATCTTTCTTGCCTGTGCTCCTAAACCTTTGCCGAAAAGCTTCGGCTGAAAGGCGGTATTTCTTCAGGAGACTAGCCTTAACTTTTGCATAATCATATGCATCCTGCACACTCAATCTGGCGATTACTTCCGCCGCCCCACACGGCAACATAGACAGCAACCGCTGCGGCCATGTACTCGGGCCGAAGTTCATCTTTTCGCAAGTCCTTTCAAAATTGCATAGGAACAAGCCTATGTCGGTCCCGACCTCAAATGGCTTTAATAGCCTGTCCATGCGGTATGATTCTGCCTCACTTGATCGTCCCAGAGCGCCTTCACTTCCTTGAGACAACTCCAAACGTTTGCTTTCAAGTTCAAGTTGCATTTTTCTTAACTCGCGATCTTTATCGCGTTCCTCCCTTTCTTTTCTCTCTCGTTCTTCTCTCTTTTTCAGAAGTTCAAACCCCAGTTCAACTTCTTCCTCACTGGCCTGTTCGGAAATGATATGCAATAATTCTGATTTTAGCATTTCCTTGCGTACATCTAGGCCCAGTTCCTCACCAACAATCAACAACTCGTCTCTCAGCAGTGTCCTTAACTCCATGACTGCTGCTTCACTGCCTTGATTCTGCTCTCTAAATCTAGCTAGGAAAACACAACCTAGCTAACACACAACAATCTAGCTTCCCTACTGTTCTAAACAGAACAACCACAAAATGAAGCCCAGAGAGTCAAAGCAAAAACCAAGCACTCACCGCAGATACAGCACCATGTCGCAAAGTCCATCTCACCGCTGTCAGCCAGTTGTCAGGATTGGGGGCTCAATCCCATCGTCCGTGGTCCTTTGCCAAGATTGGAGTACGGCATGAATTCGAAGGTAGCTGGCCCATGCCGTCGTCCAACTTATTTACGCTGAGATCGTTGATGAAGTGAAGAACTGTTTCTCATCGAGAACGATGAAAAGGGGTTTATTTACAGAAATTAAATCAGTCTAACATGACTGCTTGAGAAAAAGAGTATTAGTCCAACAGGACTGCATGAGAGAAGTGACTCAGTCTAACATGACTGCTCAAGAGAAGTGTCCTCAGCATTCGCACAACCACAGTTTTTATACACTCGATCCGCCGGTCATACGAGGCGGCGACTGTTCGTTTACTCATCAACAACTCGCCGCTGCTCTACAGAACAGTTTACAGACACAAAGACACACACATTCCGAAGCCCAAACGACGGCGTTGGAGGGGTGCCGTTCCGGGAACTATCGGTGCCGATCGAGGGTCGCTCGTTGTTCTGCGCCACGCCGAAGCGTGAGAAGCACAAAAATACGTCGTTCCCGCGGCAGCTTGTCCATGCGTGTCAAATCAGCTCCGCGTTGGGGAACTCCGGAATCATTGTTCACACACCGAACTAGTTCCGTCACAATGTCGAAGGGGCTGGAGGAAGGAGGCAGTTTTCAGCACAAAGGCCGCTTCTTCGAACGCCTCCTAGCTGCAGCGACGGTGAGGGGGAGGTGCGCGTCGTGTCGCCCTGTCGTAACTGTGTGGCAATCTTGTTTTGCAGCTCGCCATTCTTAACACCATGCACCGCCGACCAAAGCGACCCCCGGCGCCGGAAATCACTCTGGATTTTGTCTAGAATGTCTAGAATGTATACTTAAATATCTTGTTGCGAGGTTTTGTGTATACATGCAGTGAACTTTGTTTCCAGTGACACTTTATTGTCCTTTATCAAGCCGTATTTTCGCATTTGTATATCCCATTGTATCTTTGCATTTCTAATGTACGAGGGCGAGTCAAATGAAAGTGCGCCTGCCCTAACAGCGCAATAATGGTTCGGTTCATTATCTGCGAGGCATGCACGTAGGAGAACGGCATGTCTCATTTGCAAAACTGACACGCAGGTGTGAAGATAAATATTCTTTAATGCTCTCATACACTGGGTTGAGTATGGTTGCGTCACATAATGGACACTTCAAAAGTTGAACAGCTCGGTGTTGCGAAGTTTTTGACAGCTAAAGGTGTTTCCAAAACAGAAATTAATCGCCGTATGGCTGCCTTTTACGTCGAACACGGCATTTAATTGACCACGGGGAATGTTGGAGTAAACGGTTTAAAGGACGTTGTAAAGACATTCGAAGACCGGGCCAAAACCATCGTGCAATTACCCCCCACACAATTTCATAGGTTCATGAGCTGATGAAACAAGAACGGAGGATAAGCATCGATGAACTGGCAGACCATCGGAACATCAGTCGCGGTTCGGTTCACGCCATAATTCATGAGCTTCTCGGTTATCGGCTCTTTGGTGCGCGATGGATCCCCAAGATTTTGATCCATCGCGAGAATACGGAGAAGGTTCGCGCAGTAACGTTGGTTCGCGCTGCCTTGACTCATCTGATCGGGTGTCACAATGAGCATGACGACTTCTTGTTTGCAATTGTGATCGGGGACAAACCTTGGTGCCACTACTACGAGCCTGAAACACGACGGCAAAGCTTACAGTGGAAACATTCGAATTTACCACGCCCAAACAACGCAAAGGCCATCATTTCCGCTGGAAAGGTGTTGTTGACTTTTCTTTCAGCCGTCAGGGTCCATTACTGATAGAATTTGCTAAATCTTGAGAGGCTATCAATTGTTTCCGATATTGTGAAACGCGAGAACGGCAGTGTGTCGCAATCAAGAACGAACAACGTGGAAAATTGACGAATGGGGTCATCTTGTTCCACGACAATGCCTGTCCCCACGTCGCTTATGTGGTCAATACAAAACTGGCAAAGTTCAAGTGGGAAACGCTGCAGCATCCGCCATACAGCTCAGACCTGTCACCTTGCGACTTCTACATTTTGGGGCAACCGAAAAAACAGCTCAAGGGAACCAGATACAGACTTTTTGAAGCAGCAACCCAAGGAGTTTTGTAAGACGGGAATCACGCGACTCGTTAGTCAATGGGACAAATGTCTAAATTCTCATGGAGACTACTTTTAAATAAAGTACCCTGTTGTTGGCTCACATTCATTTGACTTGCCCTCGTATATTATGCAGAATTCCTGCTTTTTATACGTGCCCTCTGTTGCGACTATGATTTCGGTGCAATTACTCACGATACACGACCGGTGACAGCTGCTTTTGCGTAATACATTAAAACAAATTACAGCATCATTGAGATTTTTCACTGGCCATTGCATATATACAAGAATGTAAGCACGGTTCTTGAATGACAAAGTTTCATTAACATATTTGTCCTGAACTTGTTCAGTTCCTTGCCTTTTAATTTTTCATATCAGTGGCATGCACTGCTTTCCTGGTTTCGAACTGACATAGTTCTAAAGTTCGTGTGATATTTTCTTTACTTAGATAGACAAAAATATGGAAGCATTGATATCAGTTACTTTGCGCAAAGTTTTTGGCACATACGAGTATATTCTTTTAGGAAAAAATACGTACTTTATTGTTTTGACTGTGCGTAGCGTTCAAGAATTCGTTTGCAGCATCTTTGGCAATGACAATGCAGTTATTATTCATGGATTTGATCCCTTGACAACTTGTTTAAGAGGAAGCTCTAGCTCGGGCCCAATCCGACGCGGCCTATTCAAATACTTGTAAAACGCAGAAACGCTTTTCTTAGATAATCCTGTTAATCGCTTTTATTGAAATTTGTTGCCTTTGAGAGAGAAAGTTAAATCCTAGTTCTGTTGGAAACACAACTTCGATTTAGGGCCTGAATTTTGTTTAAAATATTTTGAAAATTTTGAAACTTTGAAAAAATAGAAGCACGACGTTTACAAACGAATAGCTATGCATGAAGAACAGACATTGTGGTTCTGTAAACGGCATCTACTATAACAGTAAAAGCGGACAAGTTTTCTATGCCAATTTGTATCTTACGTGAATTGGTTACGTTGTGTACAAGGGTTCTGCACAAGCCGTATTTCCACAATACTAAATTTTTTTGAGATTCATGTGTAACATATCCGTTTTGTCCGCTGTAGATGTACTATTAGATGCAATTCACAGAATTGTTATATCATTTTTCATTGTTGAGTCACGGAGTTTTAAACTTGATAGTTTCGTTTTCTGAAAATTTTCGATTTGGCCAATTTTTAATAAATAATTGACCACCTAAACGAAAAATTTGAAACCAGTAGTCACTAGAATTAAACTTGTTCTTTTAAATGCAACAAACTTCCTCAAATATGGTGAAGTGGCTGCAGGGAAAAACGAATTCCCCTTCTACATGTGTTTAAATAGGAGCACCCGAGCTAAAGCTTCCTCGAACAAAATTTCTTTCTATATATATATATATATTTATATATATATATATATATATATATATATATGGGGCCAGTGGCGTAGCCCCCCCCGAACAAAATTTCGCCCCCGAACAAAATTTCTGGCTACGCCACTGGTCACAGCAGTCATCCGAAACGAATAAAAGGGCTTCACCCCGTTACCTTCAGCTTTGAGGTAAAGCCTCCGTTGATGACATCGACTACTACCGCAAGCATTTCTTAGTTAAGTGTTGCGTTTGCAGAACACGGAATTGTATTAGATTACTGGCACGGGCCTTTGCTACGCGTACGCATTTTCGCCTCTGACAGTACAGACCGGAGACACAGGGGCGTAGCCAGGGGGGGGGGCTTATGGGGCTTCAGCCCCCCCCCCCCCCCCGAAATGTTTTCGTGCTGTCCATGCACCGCCGACCAAAGCGATCCCCGGCGCCGGAAATCACTCTGGATTTTGTCTAGAATGTCTTTTTGACGCTCGAAAAGACATTTAACCGCGAAGATTGCAAACTCGGGCTGGATTTCGTGGCAATGCCCATACACCGGGAGTCACACAACGCCAAGCAGTCCCATCCGAGCACAAAGTCTCAAGGGCGCTTTGATGGTGAGCGGGCTCGCCGCGGCATGTCACTGAGGCCACGGAATCTATGGAGCGCATGGATATCAATTGCGAAACTTTATGGGTATAAATCTCATAAGCTCTTGATGTGAAAGGCACATTGACATTTCCAAAGTTGTGGTTTAGGTTTTCAATTGCGGAACTTTGTGGGTTTAATGTTGTTATAAACATTTGACGCCAAAGGTCTATTGACTTTTCTAAAGTCTTACATCGGAACATACAACGAGACAAGCCAAATCAACACACTAGCAGACGAGCTGACAAAGCAGGCAGCGAGGTCCAATGAGACGAAGCGTTGGGGTGGTTCATTTGTGCCGTCATGTCACATAAAAATATCAACATTTTTTTTAACATACGCCAGAACATCCATGTCAAGACACTAAAGCCAGCCAAAGTAACTACGTTCTTATTTATTTTTTCTACTTTGACTTTTATTCGCGAGGACACATTGAGCCTCTTCAATTTTTTTTTTCGTTCTCGCTGCCCTACCCGCGGACTGCCAGAGCCAACCAGAGCGCATACGTTTTTCTCGTATGGCCCCGACCACCGTGCGGTGCACTTCGGTGCGCGTTCGGTTTGCTCTGGCCGAGTGGATTTTCACCGGACAGAGTTTTGGACGCTTTCTGGCTAGCAGACGAGAAAAAAAAAACAATGGTCGCTCGCCGCCATAACTGTGGGGACTCGAAGGATTGCACCGCATTCCTTGAGCGGAACGTTTCCGAAAAGTCTTCTTTCGCCGCTGTAGGATACCGAGCAGTATGCGTATGGTTCTCAGTGGACCAAGCGTCTCATGTTTTCTTCGGTATTCCTTCCGTAGCCCCATTAGGTGCCCGAAGTAGGCATTAGATTCTGGCCAACATACTTTCCTATGCGTTTTTTTTTTCATTTCGGTGCCTCCGCCTCACAGAAAAAAAATACATTGTTGCGGCGCAGCGAATTGTCGCATGGTGAAAGTTCGATTTTGATACTTCTTTTGCGGAAAGTAATGGGCGACGGGACGCTTCAGTTGCCGGATACGCTTATTATATTATTGCGAAAGAAATTGTATGGACACTCCAGGCGCATTCCTGCCATCGCCCTCATGTTTCGTATTAAGTCCAAGGGTGATAACATCGTGACCACGCGCTGCATGCTGTATGTGCGAGTGAAAGCGCAGGAGGGGAGGTGGAATGGGTGAGCCGATTATGGTGGCTCAGTCTTGTGTGCGCAAAGGAGAAAAGCGGGGAGCAAGCGCGCCGCCTTCCGTCGCGCGCAATACATCGGGGGGAGTGGATGGAATGGGGGCAGAATCTAGGATTCTGTGAATCTATGATTGTGCAACATGTTTATTTGCCTTGTTTGACGCATTATATACAGTTACTTCTTTATTACAGTATTATATACGCTTTATACAGTTATTAGAGTTATACAGTTATTAGACGCATTATATACAGTTAACTTATACAGTTACATACATAGACTCATTGGAGACTTATACGTATACTTAAATATCTTGTTGCGAGGTTTTGTGTATACATGCAGTGAACTTTGTTTCCAGTGACACTTTTTTTGTCCTTTATCAAGCCGTATTTTCGCATTTGCATATCCCATTGTATTTTTGCATTTCTAATGTACGAGGGCGAGTCAAATGAAAGTGAGCCTAGCCTAACCGCGCAATAATGGTTCGGTTCATTATCTGCGAGGCATGCGCGTAGGAGAACGGCATGTCTCATTTACAAAAGTGACACGCAGGTGTGAAGATAAATGTTCTTTATTGCTCTCATACACTGGGTTGAATATGGTTGCGTCACATAATGGACACTTCAAAAGTTGAACAACTCGGTGTCGCGAAGTTTTTGACAGCTGAAGGTGTTTGCAAAACAGAAATTAATCACCATATGACTGCCGTGTACGTTGAACACTGCATTTCATTGGCCACTGTGAAGCGTTGGAGCAAACGGTTCAAAGGACGTTGCAAAGACATTCCAAGACCGGGCCAAAACCATCGTGCAATCACCCCCCACACAATTGCAAATGTTCATGAGCTGCTGAAACAAGAACGGAGGATAAGCATCGATGAACTGGCAGACTGTCTGAACATCAGTCACGATTCGGTTCACGCCATAATTCATGAGTGTCTCGGTTATCGGCTCTTTGGTGCGCAATGGGTCCCCAAGATTTTTATCCATCGCGAGAAGACGGAGAAGTTTCGTGCTGCCTTGACTCATCTGATCGGGTATCACAATGAGCATGACGACTTCTTGTTTGCAACTGTGATCGGGGACGAACCTTGGTGCCACTACTACGAGCCTGAAACACGACGGCAAAGCTTACAGCGGAAACATTCGAATTTACCACGCCCAAAGAACGTAAAGGCCATCATTTCCGCTGGAAAGGCGTTGTTGACTTTTTTTTCGATCGACAGGGTCCATTACTGATAGAATTTGCTAAATCTTGAGAGGCTATCAATTGTTTCCGATATTGTGAAACGCCAGAACGGCAGCGTGTCGCAATCAAGAACGAACAACGTGGAAAATTGACGAATGGGGTCATCTTGTTCCACGGCAATGCCTGTCCCCACGTCTCTTATGTGGTTAACACAAAACTGGCAAAGTTCAAGTGGGAAACGCTGCAACATCCGCCATACAGCTCAGACCTGTCACCTTGCTACTTCTACATTTTGGTACAACCGAAAAAACAGCTCAAGGGAACCAGATACAGACTTTTTGAAGCAGCAACCCAAGGAGTTTTATAAGACGGGAATCACGCAACTCGTTAGTCAATAGGACAAATGTCTAAATTCTCATGAAGACTACTTTTAAATAAAGTACCCCGTTGTTGGCTCATTTATTTGACTTGCCCTCATATATCTTGAACTCCTGCTTTTTATACGTGCTCTCTGTCGCGACTATAACTTCGGTGAAATTACTCACGATACACGACAAGGGACAGCTACTCCTGCGTAATACATTGGAACAAACGACAGCGTCATTGAGATTTTTCACTGGCCATTGCATATACACAAGAATGTAAGCACGGTTCTTGAATGACAAAGTTTCATTAAGATATTTGTCCTCAACTTGTTCAGTTCATTGCCTTTTAATTTTTCATATCAGCGGCATGCACTGCTTTCCTGGTTTCGAACTGATATAGTTCTAAAGTTCGTGTGATATTTTCTTTACTTAATAAATAGACAAAAAACATGGAAGCATTGACATCAGTTATGTTGGGCACAATTTTTGGCACATACGAGTGTAATATTTTATGAAAAAAATACATATTTTACTTGTATTTACCGAGCGTAGCTTTCAAGAATTCGTTTGCAGCATCTTTGGCAATGACAATGCAGTTATTATTCATGTATTTGATCCCTCGATAAGAGGAAGTTTTAGCTCGGGCCCAATCCGACGCGGCCTATTCAAATACTTGTAAAACGCAGAAACGCTTTTCTGAGATAATCGTGCCAATCGCTTTTATTGAAATTGGTTGCATTTGAGAGAGAAAGTTAAATCCTAGTGCCTGTTGGAAACAGAACTTCGATTTAGGGCCTGAATTTTGTTTAAGATACCTTGGAAAATTCGAAAGTTTGAAAAAATAGAAGCAAGACGTTTACAAACTAGTAGCTATGCATGAAGAACAGATATTGTGGTTCTGTAAACGGCATTTATTATAACAGTCAAAGCGGACAAGTTTGCTGTGTCAATTTGTACCTTACGTGAATTGGTTACGTTGTGTACAAGGGTTCTGCAAAAGCCGTATTTCCACAATACTAAATTTTTTTGAGATTCATGTGTAACATATCTATTTTGTCCGCTGTAGATGTACTATTAGATGCAATTCACAGAATTGTGATATCATTTTTAATTGTTGAGTCACGGAGTTTTAAACTTGATAGTTTCGTTTCCTGAAAATTTTCAATTTTGGCCAATTTTTACTTAATAATTGACCTCCTAAATGAAAAATTCGAAGCCAGTAGTCACTAGAATTAAAGTTTTTCTTTTAAATGCCACAAACCTCCTCAAATTGGTGAAGTGGTTGCAGGGAAAAACGAATTCCCCTTCTACATGTACTTAAATAGGAGCACCCGAGCTAGAGCTTCCTCTTAAGGAGGAGGCTCAGCTGCAACGTGCAGCTTTATATATATATATATATATATATATATATATATATATATATATATATATATATATATATATATATATATATATATATATATATATATATATATATATATATATATATATATATATATATATATATATATATATGTATATATATATATATATATGTATATATATATATATATGTATATATATATATATGTGTATATATATATATATATATATATATATATATATATATTGGGCCAGTGGCGTAGCCCCCCCCGAACAAAATGTCTGGCTACGCCACTGCGGAGACATGATTGATGTCAGTAAAGTATCTTGCAGTATGCAGTTGCCAAAGGAGCGGTAATCCTGTCTACTTCGCTCATCTTTCTTTTCTGTTTATTTTTTTCGTTCGTTCTTAATATAGAGTCAGTTTTTTTGTCAGCGGATAACCGAGTATCTCGAAATACATCGATGCTACAGCGATGTAAGCGCCAGAACTACGCGCAAAGGCACAGGACGACTGATTGCAATGCCGGTACACATGTAGGAAGTGGCCTTTCCCCGCGATTTGGCAAGATAACGTTGATGGAGAATTATCTAAACCTGAACGAATAATTTCCACTTTGAGCCTCCATCAATGGCGTGGACGCTTAATCATCCCCCATGTGCACAAGGAGCGTTCACATGCCGTTTTACAGTAAGCTTCAACCAACCATCACTCTAAGAAAAAAAAGTAATTATCACTCAAAATGAGCCGCAATTAAGTGTTCATTACGCAAGCACTAAACCGGCACTCGAACGCGAGATCGGCGCAGCGCAGGACATTTCGCATCGCTCTGCGCATTGTACGCAAACGCCTTCTTTCAAACACATACTCTTCTCTGTCATCCACACGGCGCGCTGACAGAACTGCAAAGTCGTTTCTATGACGTCAGCCGGCTCACTCTTCGTCCTTCATTATCTCACGCCCCCTCTTGTAAGAAAACCCCCCGAGGAGGCACATCATAAGGTAGTATATACTCAAAGGCCTCCGCGGGGGCCACGCGCTCATCCTCTAAACGCAACTATATCAAAGATCTTTCTAGGTCGCCCAGGTGCAAGGAGCACACACGACGTGGCCGTACGCGCCTCGTACACATACCATGACGGCGCGTACACGCGCGTCCGCCGGGTTTACGGTGCTCCACTGTCGAGCGGTCAAAAAAAAAGGAACAGAAAAGAAAGAACGGTAACTGCGAAGGAACAGGATAGTTACTGCAAAGCGCTGCGGCAAGAAGAAAACAAAGGAAGAAATGCGAGGGTTAAAGAGTAGAGCGCCTTCGGTGCGTGAGGAACTGCGGATGAGAGGAGGAAATGGGGAAGGGAAGGTGCAGAGAGGGGGTGAAAGGGGGGGGGGGAAGCGGCAATGGCTTCAGCCGAGGCCAATTGTCACGCGCGCACCGTTCTTAACGATGGCGAGCGCTTCGTGACGGACCCGGCCTGGCTCCTCCGGTCCCAACAGCCGCTCGGAGCGCTTCCTGCAAACCCTCCGCTGGGCCAGCAAGTTGCCGCTCCGTTTCGATCGTATCGACGCCTCCAGAGAATACGGCGGCACCGCCGGCGATCGCCCGGCTGACCTAGAACTTCGACAGACTGTTTACAATATTGGCGCCCCCCCCCCCCCCCCCCGTTCCCCCTTCCTCCGCACATCTTCAAACCCAGTCCCCTTTTGCCACGCCGTCCTATATCTGCGCGTCTCTGTACTGCGCGGGGCCACGGACTCGCAAGAGCCAGCGAGCTTCGAACGTAATAAAGAAATCTGAATCTGGAAGGACTCAGTTTGGCGCCCGCGCGCGCTCTCTTGAGGACTACATTGCGCCAGTGTACGTTGTCGAGAAACGGAGACACAGCGGGCTTTCTTTTGCTCTTGTTGTTATTGTTGACCTCCGCAGTCGATGCGCGGCGCGCGTCTGAGGATTCAGTTTCGAGAGGACAAGCGAAGGGACGGGGAAGGTTCGTAGTTTTACAAGACAGATGTCTGTGGTGCGTCGCGGTGAAGCCGTGTGCTGAACGTCGTGGATAGGGGGATAGAAGTGACAACGTGTCCAACGCTGAACATACTTGAGACTCGCGTATACGCTTCTCTCTTCAGAGGGAAGCGTACACGCGAGTCGACGTACAAGTTTGGTCGATTTTTTCCTCTTCCCTTTGATTAATTGCTTACTGCGCTATAGCTTCGAACCGTTCGCCCAGTATGGCACTGACTGCCATAGCTCTACAGCTGCTGTCAAGCGTGGCGATCGTCCGAGCTGGCCAACGTTGTAGTAGGTTAGCGTAACAGTATATATGTGCAAACAACATACGATCGCGATCTGGGCTGGTTAGCATTACATGTACAGAGACAAGAATAGAAACCGTAGTAGAGCGGCGACGTGGGTCGTCCTTTTCCTTGTGCGTCGCGCTTCTGTGCTGTACCTTGTCTTTTTATGACACAAGCAATTTCACAAAAGGAACTTTGCTTCGAAACCACGAGGAATTGAGACCAAGGCCTTGATTTCTTATAGATTTGTGCATTGTAGGCTTCCAACTTTCCCTTTGAGTTCACCAGTATCCATTACATAAAACCAAAGCAAAACGAAAACGAATGCGGCCGCCGTGGCCGGAATTCGATCCCGCGACCTCGTGCTCAGCAGCCCAACACCATAGCCACTGAGCAACCACGGCGGGTGGTTATTCTGTATGTTGTATGCGTGATTGCACAGAGTGTATGCACTGTTCACTTCACTTTGCTGAATGTTTGTAGCCTCTGTCTTACGGGGATATGAGTCATTGCATTTGGGCGTATGAGCCATACATGATGATAGTGTTCTGTCGACGTTACGCCGCGAAGCTTGTTTCTCGAGTTATGGTGTTACATACAAGCAGGCTGCAAGATCGCTGGCTAGTTCGTTACAGTGAGTGTACTTTAGTTGAGCGCTGCGTTATAGCTTTATAGCGTAACCTCCTGTACTAAATGCCTCTGCTTGGATGTGCTGCATAATTCTAAAATTGTTGAATTGGCTGTTGTGTCTTCTGTTCTTGTGAACGACAATGTGCAAAAAAAGAGAAGAGTTTCCCATAAAGACCGTTCCACTTGCGCATGTCGAAAGTCAGCCTAAGAATTAATAATTTTGTTGCGAAGGTAGAAGCAACAGCAGAAGTATCGGCAAAGCATCTAGTTTCTAAGAATGCGTCGAAATTTGCTCGAATGCTGGTATTGCTTTTTGCATTGAGATGCACTTCTTTCTGATTCACAAGACTTTATCGACATATTCGTGCGAATTTATTTTCAGTTTATTGCACTTTATGGTCATTTCATTAAACGAACAACAATGCCAGCCGGCCACCTCAGTTGTTACAAAGAAAGACAAAAAGAGATACTACTTGAGACTAAAGAGATTTGCGTTACCGCTGTCCAATTATATGATTATCCAAATGAAAGCAATGGCATCTGAAATGGCATACGATAAGCTCACCACGATCCACATACACACACCCCACATACACAACCATGCGCTATCAAAGCTGACCAGTGCCTGGTCGAGGTCACCATCCCGTAGGAAAGTTAAAAACGCTTTCGTAGTGTCACAGTCGGTACTGTTCCAGGGTCTATGCATACATCTCGCAGATCTCGCACGCAGCTCAAGGCATGACCCGCGGCATATATACAATAGGTCAGCCAAAGCAACTAGCAGTGGCAATCTGTTGAGCGCCAGTCTGCCCATAGAGACATCGGGCAGGTCTTGCCTTGAGGAGTGGCGTGTCACCGGTATGCGACATATCTAGCCACTTAGTAAGCGCGCTTCTGTATCCTTTCAGTATTTCTAGGTTCACGGCGCATGCGCACGTGCGCTCGACCCGTAACCAGGTTGCTCTCATCATCTTCTCGAGGCACGCAGAAACATGAGAAAGGTGTCACCGCTTTCGGCTGTCGATACGCGGAGAGACACACTTCGGTTTCTCCCAAGAGCAAGGCTTGGTGTGTTGTGTGTATATATATATATGCATATGCCCCCTCTCGAAGTGAAGAACGCGCTGGGAGACAGCGGTGCCATCACAGTTGGGTCCTGGTATGCGGAGGCGAGGAGGAAGTCGCGGACTCCTCGAAAGCAGCTCGCGTGCAGTGAGTGACACATGCTAGCTGCTTGGAGAGAGAAGAATAATAACCCGCGCTGCGAGTCGCAAAGACAGACGGTGTCATCACGGTCGAGTCCTGATCGGCAGAGGCACATGAGAAGCTCAAGAGGGCTTCACGGTGAACCACGTGGTACGCTATACTCGGGGCTGGAAGAGAAGCAAAATGCGCCGTCGCCACCGCTGGGACGCCGCCAGCGCGGGGCCCCCAATTTCCTGGTGACCGTACTCGGTCGAGCAGAAACGAGAAATCGGACCAGTGACAAAAAAATGTACCACGGCGTGGGCATGCGGCATTGCCTTTCAAGCCGTACCAAGCCGAAAAAGGACAACACAAGAAGAGAGAGAGAGAAATTGAAGATAGTAAAAAATAAATGGCGACGCCCCGGTCATCGTCGAAGCCTGCTCGTGCGCTCGAGGGGCGTGCTTCAAAATTCGGAGAAAGAGACGAAGAACGAAATGAAAAAATAAAGGGGGGGGGGGGGGGCAGGAGGGGTCCTTCGCGGTTCACGGGTCACGTGTCGCTGGAGAGCGATGATGGAGAGCGCTCTCTCGCGGCGGGCCGGTCCCACGCTGAGCGGACCCTGGCATGCGTAACCGGTTGGCCGTACGTATACACGCATCGGCACATATCCGCGGAAAGAGCTCATACTTACACGGTCGTTCTTCCTTTATAACTCTTGCCGCGCTCTGGTTGCCTCGTAACACTGATCGGTGTCGACCCCGTGGTCCTATGGTGTATTTCAAAGGCGTTACGCTGTTTTTTACCGCCAGCGCACCACCAAATGCTCGGTGCGCCCTGGTTCCGTCTCTGCTGGATGTGCTTACGTCAGTTGCCTGCCTTTGCGCTGCTTCGTTGCCTTCGACCGTGGTCTTCAATTAAAGTGAGGATTTGAGCTCGCTTAAGACCTAACCCCCCCCCCCCCCCCCAACCGAATTCGCGGCCTTCACACACTATGTATATGGTACGCCCCTGTCTGTTATCTTCATCGTTGGCATGGGCAATGAAATACAAAAAGAAAAGAAAACGTCCACATGCGTGTCTTCGATCAGCGTTCGCTATACTAGGCAGCAATCTATCTAGATTATACACATTCTCGGCGAATTGTGATTCCAAAGGCGATAGCATGCGGCTGCTTAGGAATTTTTTGTTTCAGATGTTTTTTTTGTTTTGTTTTGTTTTAATTATGGGGTTTTGCGTGCCGAAACCACGATCTGATTATGAGGCACGCCGTAGCGGGGGACTCTGGAAATTTGGACCACCTGGGGTTCCTTAACGTGCCCATAAATCTAAATGGACGGCTGTTTTCGCATTTCGCCCCCCGTCGAAATGCCGTCGCTGTGGCCGGGATTCGGTCGCGGCGACCTCGTGCTTATCAGCCCAACACCATTGCCACTAAGCAACCATGGTGGGTCATAGTATATCTATGTATTTAAGTCAATAAGACTGAGCGTCCGCTTTTGTTCTGGGATTCTTTCCACCGGCTGCCTTTTTACAGATTCGGCAGTTACAGCGAGCCGTTCTTGACACAGCCGTGCAAGTTTAATAGAAACGAAGTCGTTGCGGATGGAAAAAAAGAAGGAACAAACATTTAGTTCATTCAAGTTTATATAGCATTCACTACAATGAGTTCAAAAGAAAAAGGTGAAACTACAAGTTTCACTTCCGCATTTTCTCGAAACGTCTCCTTTACTTTTTAGACAAGAGTAAATGTGTTGTTCCCATCCCATCTGATTCATTACCACTTAGCCATAGTAGACGTGCACTATTTTTAGAGTGAAACCAAACCAAACCAAACCAAATCAAATCAAACCACTTCCGCAGCTTGCAAGCAAGCTTACTAGTCGGCAGACCGGGGCTCCCTAGTTATGTATAGTCTTTTTCTAAAATGATCAGGGATACAACGATTTTCAGTAGTTTCCATCATGCATGCTCCGGTTTCGGACGGCCAAAGATAGCAGGCATGGCGCTATAGAGTTCAACCCTGTTTGAATTGTTACTCATTTCGTCTGAAGCTGTGAAGCCCCAAATTTTCGAGAAGCTCAGACACACAGCACAACGAGAAGTTGGGTTATTATCGGAGCACACTTCTAAAGTGTTTGCATTGGTTGCTCTGCGCGATAACCTTACTATAAACACTTAAAATACAGCCGTAGCTTCTTTCAGCAGTCAATCGTGTCTGGCGCAGTCAAGACACTCATGACCGACACAACTTGTTAATACGGACAAATCGCTATGACGACGCACCAATGGGCCCAAGGGCTGTCGATCAGGATCCTCACTCTTACCGGCGCAGTAGTTGTCATGGCAACACCCGGCAGACAGTTCACTACTCGTGCATGGTGGGATGCCCTATGTAGGGTGGTGCCGCTTAAGATCTTCCGGTCTGTCAGACCTCTGATCGACGGTGTTGTTCGCCAGCTATAAACCGTCGTCAGATGTGGATCGAAGGACGTGGCTCACAGCATTACAGCGCGTCAAACTGAATGCTGGCGGAGGTCAAGGAGGCAGCACCTTAAAACCGACTGCGCGCTTACTTCCGCTTTTGACCATGCAGAGCGAAGGCTTACCTCCCTCGGGCCGGGGCATGGAGCCATTATCAACTCATTACGCGAGCGCGACAGATTACCGCGCACACCTGAGATACGGGGCCACGGGGGCAGAGACACTTCCCGCGAGAAGATGGCGGGCAAGAATTGCGCATGAAATGGGACAAAGTGACAGAGCAGCCCCGCGAAACGCGACGAAGACAAGGTGCCGGCCGCAGTTCAAACGCGCGAAGGGTCAGCGTCGTTTCTTTTTCCCACACGGCTGGTTCTCCCTCATTACAAAAGGCACACTGGCCGCTCGCGCTGACAGCTTCTAGCTGGCTCGTTACACTTCCGGCCTCACTTTCTCCGCAATCACTGTGCTCGGGTTCGACCGCGCTCCGGGAGAAAGTGACAGCCTGCGAAGCCCCCGTCGGTGCGTGTGTATACGTCTCCTTTTCGCCACTTTCGCTCTCACCGTCTTCCGGGCCACGCGGGGTGCAAGCGACACATGGCCGCGTACCCGGAACGAAAGCAAGCGGCCAGAACTGTTTCACGGCTGCCCTCTACGCTTTGCTTTTGAGCGTTTCATTTGTTGTCGTTTTTTTTTTCTTTTTCGCTCGCACGCCCTTCCTCCGCTGTCGTCGTATGTGCACCGATGTGCGGCAAGTTGTCACGCCTGCGCGGCAGGACACCAGTGCGATCGGATGTAAGGAACACTGCGGTCGAATAGCCGATCCCGCACCCGACGGTAACGGTTATCGATGCGTGCGGTTATTGTACCGTCGTTGCACGGTTCGCTGCCTAAACGTGTGTTGGGGTTAGAGTTCGGGAGTCGAAGTGCCCAGTGTCGGCAGCACAGAATCATTATAGTGTACACAGAAGAGAGAGCGAGAAAGAGCTCTTTAATGAAACCCGGAGAGGCTTTCCTGGTGTATGCGTAGCATGCAACTCCAGGTGGGCAAGATAAAAAAAGAATGAAATGATATCCACAGCGCACGTCGCAGATACGCAGCAAGAACGCAGGGAATTGTGAATGCCTGTGAGCATTTAATGCGCTCAACGTTCGTGACAGAGAAGAGATGGTGCCTACTTTGGGCGCAATGATGCTGAAACAATACTTTGAACGTCGAGGGCTAATTTGGAAACAAAACAAAGTAAAAAAGACATATTTTATGAATTTATTTGGCTCTGATCTCGTTTACTGCGACATCAGGGACCTCCCAACTCCCAGTGCGAACGCTACCATTTTTTCTTTTCTTTTGCTTGTCTGCTCTATTCTAATACGGAGCCTGGACAAGAGAAGTCAGGACATACTTCAAGAACGAGGACTTCATGCTCACGCGTACCGTATGGTGTTTGTGAGTGTGGAGAGGCGAAAACGTGCTAGTCACGCAATAGGCATACGATTATCACCCATGAGCGAAATCTTTATCAGCATAATGTCACACGCAGCACTACCTACGGCAGGCTGCTCAATCGCGTCGCTTGTCAATCGAGTTCCCCCTATACGTGCACATTAGGGACGAGCAGAGCGAGTTATTGCTCGATGCCGCTACACGACAGCTATAGCTTTCGATGAGACAGACAAGCAGGCCAATCGATGCGGCAAGCGCACCGTTACTGTGTTGCAATCTGTGGATTGGAAGCCGCTTCAGCGAAGAGCGCGGGCGCAGCGTTTAATGGAGGACGGAAGTAACCACGATGTTGGTTCCGCTAAACGATGTGCATAACACGAGGCCCGGAAGCTACCTTTTTCACGCTACACTTCCGTCTGGCACGTGAACGCAGTGATTCCCGTCTTTGCATCCCCCCTCCCTACCCTCGCCCAAAATGACAGTCCTCAGTGCACACAAGCACAGTTCAGTCAACTGGCTCAGCAACGTAGATGCCGGGATGCAGCGTTCCCACATCGCCTGCTCCCTTCCGGTCGGTCCCATGGCCCGTGCCACCCGGAACCAAAACAAACTCTGCTCTTTACTCGTCATTTTCGGCGTCGCACATTACGCGCGCGGGCTGGGCCACCGGCCGGGCGCGTTTTGCGGGCACTCCGGGACGGTGCAGCGTCTAGTTGTGACCGCGCCGGTCAATTGGCGATCGCGAGCCGTGTGGCCTCTTGACGCCGAGAGAAATTCGCACGCGCGCTAGCTTGACGGACCGCGTCACGCGGCGGCAAACGCGCTGTCGCCGCTTTTTTTTTTTTTTGTGTGCCAGAGCTCGCGCTCTCGAAGGCGGCGACGTTTCTTGTAAAGCGGGTCAGGCTCGCTCTGCCCATTTCGGTAGCACGCGCGCCTTTTGTTCGAGAGGTCCGTTGTGTGCCGACGGAGTGTCTTGAGGGGTGGTTTCGCGTGCTGTTTTTCTCGCACCAGTAAGCCTCGGAGAGAATGTTGATTGTCCCGCGTCAAAGGGAAACACAGATAAAGAGAAAAAAGGAGGCAGGTGGCAACACTAGTGCGTTCGTGTGTGCGTTCGTGCGCGCACCTCAATTTTCAGTACATTTTTCATCCTCCTCTCTTCACTGTAATAATTAACTTGCGCGTTGCTACTGAGCTGAATGAGCGTGCCGCTGCTGAGGGAGATGTTAGTGCAGGCTGGAGTGACTGGCCTAGCAAAACGCCTGACATGCTGCCGTTTTTTCTTGCGTAAAATGTGTACAGCGCTCTCTGAGAGCAGCGCTCTCTAAACAAAGGTTACGTTCAGAAATAAAATACCCACGTGAGTATGGAAAACAACGTGCCACTTCGTCATACACTGGTTCCGCGTATCAACAGAGCGTAGATCAGCGATTGTTTGCTTTTGAACGACTGATTTTCGCAAGTCACAGTCGAGCAGTTTGTTGGGCAGGCCATACTGCGCTGTATAAAGCTTCGTCACTGCTAACCTCCCTGCCTTTCCCTTATGACTTTCTCCTCTCTCTCTTCGTCAATGGGAAGCCCCAGAAATTGAGAGGCACAGTCCTCACTTTCTCAAGCTTTGGAGAGAAAAGAGCTCTACGGGAGTGTTGCTGAATAGAACCCGGAGAGAGGTGTTTGCTTGCGCACTGCAACTTTGGCACTTTTGATAAGCATTGAGGGTTCAGGCCTATGCATGTACCCATCTTAGGGCATGCGACTGCATACACGTGCGTTCTCTTGTACACCTCCTCTATGCTGACGAAGTCATAGCAAATATTTTCAGTGTTTCTTAGTCGTAAACGACAGTTTTTCGAAGTGCAGTTAGAAGACCACATTCTTGAGCGAAAAGGAGCAACTTCTATTCTACGCATGCATATAGAAACTGTAACATTGACTTGTCATACTGTAGACTCATTTCAAGTGGATGCACCTTGCCAACTCACCGGCTACAATACGCAAATTGTAATACTATTTACCTTAAAGCAACTACCTAGGAAGTTAATTAGTAGTTGTTTTAATTGGTTGAATGCGTGGTTCAATTGCTCCTGCAAGTAATGTCCGCCAGTGGCGTAGCCAGAAATTTTGTTCGGGGGGGGCTACGCCACTGGCCCCATATATATATATATATATATATATATATATATATATATATATATATATATAGAAAGAAATTTTGTTCGAGGAAGCTTTAGCTCGGGTGCTCCTATTTAAACACATGTAGAAGGGGAATTCGTTTTTCCCTGCAGCCACTTCACCATATTTGAGGAAGTTTGTTGCATTTAAAAGAACAAGTTTAATTCTAGTGACTACTGGTTTCAAATTTTTCGTTTAGGTGGTCAATTATTTATTAAAAATTGGCCAAATCGAAAATTTTCAGAAAACGAAACTATCAAGTTTAAAACTCCGTGACTCAACAATGAAAAATGATATAACAATTCTGTGAATTGCATCTAATAGTACATCTACAGCGGACAAAACGGATATGTTACACATGAATCTCAAAAAAATTTAGTATTGTGGAAATACGGCTTGTGCAGAACCCTTGTACACAACGTAACCAATTCACGTAAGATACAAATTGGCATAGAAAACTTGTCCGCTTTTACTGTTATAGTAGATGCCGTTTACAGAACCACAATGTCTGTTCTTCATGCATAGCTATTCGTTTGTAAACGTCGTGCTTCTATTTTTTCAAAGTTTCAAAATTTTCAAAATATTTTAAACAAAATTCAGGCCCTAAATCGAAGTTGTGTTTCCAACAGAACTAGGATTTAACTTTCTCTCTCAAAGGCAACAAATTTCAATAAAAGCGATTAACAGGATTATCTAAGAAAAGCGTTTCTGCGTTTTACAAGTATTTGAATAGGCCGCGTCGGATTGGGCCCGAGCTAGAGCTTCCTCTTAAACAAGTTGTCAAGGGATCAAATCCATGAATAATAACTGCATTGTCATTGCCAAAGATGCTGCAAACGAATTCTTGAACGCTACGCACAGTCAAAACAATAAAGTACGTATTTTTTCCTAAAAGAATATACTCGTATGTGCCAAAAACTTTGCGCAAAGTAACTGATATCAATGCTTCCATATTTTTGTCTATCTAAGTAAAGAAAATATCACACGAACTTTAGAACTATGTCAGTTCGAAACCAGGAAAGCAGTGCATGCCACTGATATGAAAAATTAAAAGGCAAGGAACTGAACAAGTTCAGGACAAATATGTTAATGAAACTTTGTCATTCAAGAACCGTGCTTACATTCTTGTATATATGCAATGGCCAGTGAAAAATCTCAATGATGCTGTAATTTGTTTTAATGTATTACGCAAAAGCAGCTGTCACCGGTCGTGTATCGTGAGTAATTGCACCGAAATCATAGTCGCAACAGAGGGCACGTATAAAAAGCAGGAATTCTGCATAATATACGAGGGCAAGTCAAATGAATGTGAGCCAACAACAGGGTACTTTATTTAAAAGTAGTCTCCATGAGAATTTAGACATTTGTCCCATTGACTAACGAGTCGCGTGATTCCCGTCTTACAAAACTCCTTGGGTTGCTGCTTCAAAAAGTCTGTATCTGGTTCCCTTGAGCTGTTTTTTCGGTTGCCCCAAAATGTAGAAGTCGCAAGGTGACAGGTCTGAGCTGTATGGCGGATGCTGCAGCGTTTCCCACTTGAACTTTGCCAGTTTTGTATTGACCACATAAGCGACGTGGGGACAGGCATTGTCGTGGAACAAGATGACCCCATTCGTCAATTTTCCACGTTGTTCGTTCTTGATTGCGACACACTGCCGTTCTCGCGTTTCACAATATCGGAAACAATTGATAGCCTCTCAAGATTTAGCAAATTCTATCAGTAATGGACCCTGACGGCTGAAAGAAAAGTCAACAACACCTTTCCAGCGGAAATGATGGCCTTTGCGTTGTTTGGGCGTGGTAAATTCGAATGTTTCCACTGTAAGCTTTGCCGTCGTGTTTCAGGCTCGTAGTAGTGGCACCAAGGTTTGTCCCCGATCACAATTGCAAACAAGAAGTCGTCATGCTCATTGTGACACCCGATCAGATGAGTCAAGGCAGCGCGAACCAACGTTACTGCGCGAACCTTCTCCGTATTCTCGCGATGGATCAAAATCTTGGGGATCCATCGCGCACCAAAGAGCCGATAACCGAGAAGCTCATGAATTATGGCGTGAACCGAACCGCGACTGATGTTCCGATGGTCTGCCAGTTCATCGATGCTTATCCTCCGTTCTTGTTTCATCAGCTCATGAACCTATGAAATTGTGTGGGGGGTAATTGCACGATGGTTTTGGCCCGGTCTTCGAATGTCTTTACAACGTCCTTTAAACCGTTTACTCCAACATTCCCCGTGGTCAATTAAATGCCGTGTTCGACGTAAAAGGCAGCCATACGGCGATTAATTTCTGTTTTGGAAACACCTTTAGCTGTCAAAAACTTCGCAACACCGAGCTGTTCAACTTTTGAAGTGTCCATTATGTGACGCAACCATATTCAACCCAGTGTATGAGAGCATTAAAGAATATTTATCTTCACACCTGCGTGTCAGTTTTGCAAATGAGACATGCCGTTCTCCTACGTGCATGCCTCGCAGATAATGAACCGAACCATTATTGCGCTGTTAGGGCAGGCGCACTTTCATTTGACTCGCCCTCGTACATTAGAAATGCAAAGATACAATGGGATATACAAATGCGAAAATACGGCTTGATAAAGGACAATAAAGTGTCACTGGAAACAAAGTTCACTGCATGTATACACAAAACCTCGCAACAAGATATTTAAGTATACATTCTAGACATTCTAGACAAAATCCAGAGTGATTTCCGGCGCCGGGGGTCGCTTTGGTCGGCGGTGCATGGTGTTAAGAATGGCGAGCTGCAAAACAAGATTGCCACACAGTTACGACAGGGCGACACGACGCGCACCTCCCCCTCACCGTCGCTGCAGCTAGGAGGCGTTCGAAGAAGCGGCCTTTGTGCTGAAAACTGCCTCCTTCCTCCAGCCCCTTCGACATTGTGACGGAACTAGTTCGGTGTGTGAACAATGATTCCGGAGTTCCCCAACGCGGAGCTGATTTGACACGCATGGACAAGCTGCCGCGGGAACGACGTATTTTTGTGCTTCTCACGCTTCGGCGTGGCGCAGAACAACGAGCGACCCTCGATCGGCACCGATAGTTCCCGGAACGGCACCCCTCCAACGCCGTCGTTTGGGCTTCGGAATGTGTGTGTCTTTGTGTCTGTAAACTGTTCTGCAGAGCAGCGGCGAGTTGGTGATGAGTAAACGAACAGTCGCCGCCTCGTATGACCGGCGGATCGAGTGTATAAAAACTGTGGTTGTGCGAATGCTGAGGACACTTCTCTTGAGCAGTCATGTTAGACTGAGTCACTTCTCTCATGCAGTCCTGTTGGACTAATACTCTTTTTCTCAAGCAGTCATGTTAGACTGATTTAATTTCTGTAAATAAACCCCTTTTCATCGTTCTCGATGAGAAACAGTTCTTCACTTCATAAACGATCTCAGCGTAAATAAGTTGGATGACGGCATGGGCCAGCTACCTTCGAATTCATGCCGTACTCCAATCTTGGCAAAGGACCACGGACGATGGGATTGAGCCCCCAAACCTGACAACTGGCTGACAGCGGTGAGATGGACTTTGCGACATGGTGCTGTATCTGCGGTGAGTGCTTGGTTTTTGCTTTGACTCTCTGGGCTTCATTTTGTGGTTGTTCTGTTTAGAACAGTAGGGAAGCTAGATTGTTGTGTGTTAGCTAGGTTGTGTTTTCCTAGCTAGATTTAGAGAGCAGAATCAAGGCAGTGAAGCAGCAGTCATGGAGTTAAGGACACTGCTGAGAGACGAGTTGTTGATTGTTGGTGAGGAACTGGGCCTAGATGTACGCAAGGAAATGCTAAAATCAGAATTATTGCATATCATTTCCGAACAGGCCAGTGAGGAAGAAGTTGAACTGGGGTTTGAACTTCTGAAAAAGAGAGAAGAACGAGAGAGAAAAGAAAGGGAGGAACGCGATAAAGATCGCGAGTTAAGAAAAATGCAACTTGAACTTGAAAGCAAACGTTTGGAGTTGTCTCAAGGAAGTGAAGGCGCTCTGGGACGATCAAGTGAGGCAGAATCATACCGCATGGACAGGCTATTAAAGCCATTTGAGGTCGGGACCGACATAGGCTTGTTCCTATGCAATTTTGAAAGGACTTGCGAAAAGATGAACTTCGGCCCGAGTACATGGCCGCAGCGGTTGCTGTCTATGTTGCCGTGTGGGGCGGCGGAAGTAATCGCCAGATTGAGTGTGCAGGATGCATATGATTATGCAAAAGTTAAGGCTAGTCTCCTGAAGAAATACCGCCTTTCAGCCGAAGCTTTTCGGCAAAGGTTTAGGAGCACAGGCAAGAAAGATAGCGAGGGCTATCCGGAGTTTGCATATAGCTTAAAGGCCAACCTAGTCGAGTGGCTTAAAAGCGCGGAAGCGTACGACAGCATAGACATGATCATTGAATGCATGTGTCTAGAGCAGTTTTACAAAACCATCCCCCAAGCTGTGAAACTGTGGGTGCAAGACAGAGGTAATGTAAACACTGTGGAAAGGGCGGCTGAATTAGCCGAAGAGTACGCAACCAGCAGAAAGTTGAACGCCGAGGAGGGAAACTGGGACGGTCGAAATGGACCGCGGAAACCATTTCCGTTCAAAAAGGGTGCGCAAACTAGACGATCAGAGCCTGTAGACATGGCGGAAAAGCCCGCAGAAAAGAGCGAGGAGAAACTTAACGGAGAAACCGCACAAAAAGAACAGAAAAGAAAATTCGAATCTGTTAGACCAATTCGCTGTTACAAATGCCACAAACTGGGACATATAGCTGTAAACTGCGAGAAGTCTAGCGTAGTTTTTTCCTACGTGGAGGAAAAAGATGAGAATATGGAACTTTTGAGTCCATATCTCCACGACCTGCAAGTTAATGGAAAACCATGCCGAGTGCTAACAGACAGTGCCGTCACGCTGGACATTGTCCATCGGTCTTACGTGATGGTAGATGACTTCACCGGAGAAGTAGCATGGATAAAACAGGTTGTAGAAGAACACAGCGTGTGTCTGCCCATGGCCAAAGTCAAAATCAGTGGACCATTCGGGGAGCTAGAGACTGAGGCTGCAGTTTCCAAATTTTTGTCACTGCAGTATCCCTACATCTTTTCGAATCGTTCGAATCAGTTACTGCGTGACAGAGGGCTCAAACTGGGAGAGGGCATAGCACAGGCATTGACCCGAGGCCAAGCTCGTAAGATCGCGGCGCTTTCGGCTGAAAATGCTCAAGCTCCTCCAGCGGAAGCAGAAAAGGGAATAACTTCAATACCCGAATCCGAGCTATGCCCGAGGGACAAAAGAACAGTTGAGGAGAGCCTGCCAGCTGACCAGCTCAATGAGAGCGTAGCACTAGAGTGTCAGAGTTCTAGCCTGCAGGAAGAGCAAGCAGACGCGCTCACAAGCGAGACAGGGTCGTTATTATCACCGGCCTCAAAGAACTTTGATCAACTCTTACGCGTGGATAGAGAGTCACTGGCAGCTGAGCAAAAGAATGATGAGAGCTTAGCTAAATTACATGACACAGCTAAAGAAGGCATTGCTAGGCGCAACGTAACGATACATGAGAGAGGAGGATTGTTGTATCGGCATTGCAGAGATCGAAAGGGTAGGATTTTAGATCAGTTAGTCATACCTACTAAGTATAGGGAGGACCTTTTGAGTCTTTGTCATGGAAATGGGTGGTCCGGCCACCTAGGCATAAACAAATCAAAGGAAAGATTGCTTATTGAATACTACTGGCCTGGCTGTTTCAAAGATGTAGAAAACTTTGTAAGATCATGCGACGCCTGCCAGCGTTCTGGTAAACCAGGAGAGACATGGAAAGCTCCACTGAAGGTAGTGCCCTTAATAACAGAGCCTTTCAGACGACTTGTAATAGACACGGTAGGGCCTCTTCCAAAAACAAAATCAGGCTACAGGTACTTGTTTACCATGCTGTGTCCGGCTACCAAGTTTCCAGAAGCAATCCCTTTGAAAGAGCTCAGCTCCACCGAAGTAGTAGACGCGCTTTTGACAGTGTTTCCACGCGTTGGGTTTCCAGCCGAAATTCAGGCAGATCAAGGGTCAGTATTCACGAGCGCACTGACTTCCACATTCTTGCAAAAGTGCGGGGTAAAGTTAATACACAGTTCTGTCTATCACCCTCAGTCAAACAGTGTAGAGAGGTGGCATTCGGTGCTTAAGCGAGTTTTGCGTGCGCTCTGTTACGAGCACAAGGAGGACTGGGAGAACTGTCTGCCGGCAACTTCGTTTGCTTTGCGAACGGTTCCACATGAGGCGACAGGGTTCTCACCAGCAGAACTAGTGTATGGAAGGACACTCCGGTCTCCACTGAGAATGTTAAGAGAGATGTGGGAAGAAAGAGGGGAGAGTCCAACCGTGGTTGAATACGTGCTAAATTTACTGTAACGGCTAAGCGCAACCCAAGAACTAGTCGGAAAGAACATGGCACTAGCTCAAAAGAACGCCAAATTCTATTACGACAAGAATGCGAGGCTTCGTACGTTTAACGCCGGAGACAAGGTAATGATCCTCAAACCTTCAAGAAAGAACAAGCTTGAAGTTCACTGGGACGGGCCCGTTAAAGTGTTGCACAAACTTTCAGATACTAACTATGCTTTGAGGATGCCCGGTCGCAGGAAGGAAGTGACGATATATCGCTGTAATTTGATGAAGCCGTATGTAGAGCGGAGCGGAGTCGTTAACTATACCGTCAAAGAGCCGGATGGCATTGGTACCAAGTTTAAGGAGTATAGGGCAACCTCCAACTCTGAAATCGGCCTAGAAGAAGTTGGAGAACACTCGGTAAGCTCGCACGCTCTAAGACCCGAGCAGCTAGATGAGCTAAAAGGGGTGTTAGGGGAATATCTCGACAGATTCAGCGATCGGCCGGGTAGAACCGAACTGATAACGCATGAAATTGAGCTGACATCAACCGAACCAGTAAGATCAAAACCTTACAGGGTGTCTCCAAGACAGAGAGAGATTATGGAGGCAGAGATACAGCGCATGCTAGAGTTGGGAGTTATTGAGCCCGCTGAGAGTGACTACACGTCACCGCTAATACTCGTAGAAACCCCTAACAAGGACCCTCGTCCGTGTGTTGACTACAGGAAGTTAAATGCCATCACTAGGGATCAGCTGTACCCGATACCCAACATTGAGGAACGAATTGAAAGAGTTAGCGCTGCTAAATACATTTCAACTATAGATCTCGTGCGGGGGTACTGGCAAGTTCCCCTTTCAGAAAGTGCCAGCCGCTATGCCGCATTCATCTCGCCTGTAGGCACTTTTCGCCCTCTCGCACTCAGCTTCGGGCTGAAGAACGCGCCGTTTAGCTTCTCTAAGTTAATGGATATTGTCCTAAAGGACTTGCAGGAGTTCGCCTTGCCTTATCTTGATGATGTGGCCATTTTTTCGGACAGCTGGGAACAACACGTATCGCACCTGAAACAGGTGTTCTCACGGTTGAGGGAAGCCGGCTTAACGATGAAAGCGGAAAAGTGTAGGTTTGGTTGTTCGCAGGTTACTTATCTGGGCCATGTTGTCGGTCAGGGCATGAGACGGCCGGCTGAGCTGAAAATAGCGACGATTGGAGATTTTTCTCAGCCGCGCACGAAAACGGACCTTCGTTCATTTTTGGGACTTGGGGGTACTATCAACGGTACATTCCGAATTACTCGCAATTGGCAAGTCCATTAACAGCCGCCCTCCGAAAGGGAGCACCGAGTAACGTACACTGGGATAAGGACAAAGAGAACGCTTTCCAAAGTTTGAAAACGCTATTGGTTTCTCGCCCTGTGCTTCGCGCGCCAGACTACACAAAGGAATTCATAGTTCAACGCGACGCAAGCGACAGAGGTATGGGCGTGGTACTTAGTCAGGTCGGCGACGATAACGAGGAGCATCCTATCCTCTATGCCAGCCGTAAACTAAATGTAAGGGAGGAAGCCTACATCGCTTCAGAGAAGGAATGCGCTTGTTTGGTTTGGGCCGCCCAGAAGTTGTCGTGTTACTTGTACGGAGCGAAGTTCATCTTCGAGACCGACCACTGTCCTCTGACGTGGCTCATTCAAATGTCACACAAAAATGGCCGCTTGCTCCGATGGAGCCTCACTCTCCAAGAGTACAACTTCTCCGTTAGATATAAGAAGGGAAAGTTGCATAGCAATGCGGATGGTTTGAGCAGGCTAATTTGAATTCTGCGTTTGAGGGTGCCGCCTAAATTTTAGGGTTACTAGTGTTAACTTTTATTAAGCGAAGGAGATCCCCTCTCATTTAGCAGGATTCCCTCCATGATTGCTGAATGTGTCAGCAGGAATTTGCTTCAGAAATTGGCATAGCGAAATGCAGCATTTTTTTTTGTTTCTGCACTTATGTTGTTCTTTTTTGAAGCCTAGCGAGTCTAAAGTGAGAGCCAATGCACGTCATCTCGGCGCAGAGCCGTGTTGTGGGGTTCGTTTTGCAGTTGCCTGTCCTTGGTTGTTTTGGGGCGGTGACATCAATGCACAAGTGGTCGCTGCGAGCCAAGACGTCAATCCCCCCCCCCCCTGACCAGCAGCCGTTCTCTTCCTGCCTAGCGGTTGTCAACGTTAGACAGTCGAGACTTTCCGGGCCATGGAGGCGCTGTTAAGAATGGCGAGCTGCAAAACAAGATTGCCACACAGTTACGACAGGGCGACACGACGCGCACCTCCCCCTCACCGTCGCTGCAGCTAGGAGGCGTTCGAAGAAGCGGCCTTTGTGCTGAAAACTGCCTCCTTCCTCCAGCCCCTTCGACATTGTGACGGAACTAGTTCGGTGTGTGAACAATGATTCCGGAGTTCCCCAACGCGGAGCTGATTTGACACGCATGGACAAGCTGCCGCGGGAACGACGTATTTTTGTGCTTCTCACGCTTCGGCGTGGCGCAGAACAACGAGCGACCCTCGATCGGCACCGATAGTTCCCGGAACGGCACCCCTCCAACGCCGTCGTTTGGGCTTCGGAATGTGTGTGTCTTTGTGTCTGTAAACTGTTCTGCAGAGCAGCGGCGAGTTGGTGATGAGTAAACGAACAGTCGCCGCCTCGTATGACCGGCGGATCGAGTGTATAAAAACTGTGGTTGTGCGAATGCTGAGGACACTTCCCTTGAGCAGTCATGTTAGACTGAGTCACTTCTCTCATGCAGTCCTGTTGGACTAATACTCTTTTTCTCAAGCAGTCATGTTAGACTGATTTAATTTCTGTAAATAAACCCTTTTTCCTCGTTCTCGATGAGAAGCAGTTCTTCACTTCATCAACGATCTCAGCGTAAATAAGTTGGACGACGGCATGGGCCAGCTACCTTCGAATTCATGCCGTAATCCAATCTTGGCAAAGGACCACGGACGATGGGATTGAGCCCCCAATCCTGACAATGGACAGCACGAAAAAATTTCGGGGGGGGCTGAAGCCCCATAAGCCCCCCCCCTGGCTACGCCCCTGATGTCCGCCTCTCTGAATAATCGCGTTCAAGGACTAGAATTATGTCATCTGCAACAAGCGATGTTTAAAAATAGGGGGAAAACTTAATAGATCACGCCGTATACCTTGGCGTTTTTCTGGTTAATGCCACATGATCGAATCCAAGTCACCGCGGCCATTCCAACGGGCACCGAGTATGCGAAATATAACGTGCTTAGATTTAGGTGCATGTTGAAAAGCACCACGTAATCAAAGTTGATCCGGCGCCCCATAGCTCACGGTAGCTTTGGAACGTTGAACACCGAGAACTCATTACTCACCTGAGGTGGCATACCAGGCCTGTCACTATTGGCTAATCTCCCCCATATAATTAAACTGTCCCTCTATGTCTCTCTCTCTCTCTTATGCACTGATTAGGATTATTGCTAATATAATTATCAGTTATAACTTTCCTACAAAGCTCAAAGAGCGCAAGTCTCTCAACTTCCACACAATGTGCAGCTACGTTACCTGGCGGAACAGTGCCAGAGGACGCGTGCGGTTCCTATGCTGGTGTCTGTTCCTACAATGACACAAACGCTCGCAACTCTTACGATCGCCGTTCGTATCATCATTTTAATCGTTCAGGACGGTGCAATTGCCAGCGAGGTTTCGTGCGGGTACGATCGTTCATGCACGGCTTCAGCTGGATTAATACAATGAACACCGAACAGAGAACCATCAACAAGCCAACGAGGAATGGAGCGGCGCTCATATAACCCGCTAGCGTAGTCGGTACCCTGCGCGAACAATACGGCTCGAAGAAGTTATCGAAGTGCGTGGGGAGGCATCTAGAACGGCTTGATGCCCTCAACCTCCTTGGGCGCCCTTATTGAAAGCGCCGCGGCTAGTAAGGAACAACTGCAGCGAGAGTGGAGGGTAAAAGGAAAAAAGGCTGTTCGCGTCCTTATACCCCCGCGCGCGTAATGGTCTTCGCGAGTGGTCTCTAATGGCGCCCGCAATTTCTTCTTCTACTTCTTCCGGTCCCCAACGCCCCCATCAGGTCGCGAGAAGAGAAATTGCAGGGCCTCGGTCGCATGCGTTCTGCTAGGAGGACACTGTTTGCCAGCTGGGAAAGCGCTGTCTCTCAGTCCTTTTTTCTCACTTTCTTTCTTTGCCGTTTCTTGTTTTCCTTCGGTGTTTGGCAGCCCGCACTTATACTTACGTACCTGGAGGTCTTGTTTGTGTACGGTCTCGCCTTGCGTTCCGGAACGCTTGTCTTCGCGAACGAACTCCGCAACCCCCCCCCCCCCTTCATCCCCCTTCGCGTTGCGTGACAGGGTCAGCTGGCGTGTCCGCGTCCTAGAGTGGACAGGAGAGAGGCTGACGGAATGACATGGAAATGGAAACCGAAACAGCTAAGCAGGCACGTTTGTAGCAGGTACCGTTACTTTTCTTTCAGGTAAAGCTGCAGGCTGCGTGACGTGTCCTTCTGATGTGCCAGGACAGTGAGTATAAGCCTGAGTGTTCTGGTGCGAGCTGCGCTGATTCTGTTTCGAGCAAAACGAAATGTGCAATTTCGCTCAGTCGAATCTAGAAAAATAGGACTCGTATAAGAAAAGCCGAAGAAATCGGCCTTGTGTGAACTGCTCCAGCGGGCTTTAGATGCTCTAAAGGGATGTAAATATAGAAGCCCTTGTGAGCGTTCTCTGCCTTAAGCTCCGTACTCTTGTAGAAGTGCGTTCAAGAGAAATAGGGTTTCAAATTCAATAGAGCATATATTACTCTGCACTGAGGGAAGTCGGAGGATCAGAGAAGGGAAGCTTCGATGGTTACCGGTGAGGGCAAGGAGTTACATTCGCCACACAACTGTTCTTACAGCGCAGGCAAGACTGGAACGAGAGCCAGAAACCGTGATGCCTGCTTCTTTTATCATCTCCGTAAGTCGTCTGTACTAAAGAAAAACGCAACGTACAGGGCATTTAACAGTACAGGGCAACGTAAGGCGGGCGGCTTACGCCCGCCTTACGTCACGCTATCATCTTCACGCATGTCACAGCGCACCAGCCATCAACTCCAAGTTTCTCGTCCTCGAACACGAACTGTCACTTTTCAATCATCATTTTTTCCTCGAGCTGCCAAGGACTGGACGGACCTACCCTTTATTGTCGCTGCCATCGCATGTCATTCACAATTTCTAGAAACTGTTGAAACTTATATTTCAATGTAACACCTGCCTTTTCTTGTGTCCACATGTTAACCACCCCTTATGTAATACCCCGAATGGGGTCTTTAAGGTAATAAAATGAAATGAAATGAAATGAAATTAGTACGTGAAAATATGTGTGCACGGGGTTTGTTCGGGGCAGTCGAAAGTTGAGACATGCACTGCTCTAGATCAAGTATATTTCTGTAGCTGGCGCATAGTTGACGGAAAATTTGGCCAAGCGTTCAACAAAGACTTGCCATATCAATCTACCACTTACGGGAACATCGCTTCCACGGTGTTTGCGCTTTCATTGTGTAATTCATCGACAGCGTGTCCGTTGCTTCAGCGATGTGCAGTCTGGGTATTTTGTCACAAGAAAAGGAATAACGAAACTGGAGGTATACCCGTAAGTGACCAATCCCATTATGTGAGACCTGCGAGATTGTCTTCAGTCGACGGCCTGTGTTATGCTCTGTACTGCAAGTATCTTAAATAGATAACAACCTGATAGTGTCCGCATCTCGGAGAACATGTGGACGTAGGCGTGCGAAGCTGCTTAAAACTTGTTCCGCGCGCATTCCCTTCCTGTACGTTTTGTTGCGGCTCCAGGTGGTGTTTGGGCCAGGAATTCACCAAGCCCATTAACGAGTACGTCCGGTAGTAGGAATGAAGGAAAAAGGGTTTATTTTACATTATTTACACTGGCTTCAGATGCGGAGGCCCACTCCATGTAGGAGCATATTAAACGTCTGATCACGTCAGCACCACCTCACTCACTGCACCAGAGGTCTCCACGTTTAATACCGTCGTCTTCCCTTGGTGAATAGACTAGGGAATTCGATGGCTGTATCGAGGCCAATCACAATCGTTGAATCGGTCGCAATATTCCGCCCATGATATCGCACAGTTCCGCCGAACTCCGCCTCCTATATCGCACATTCGCACCCGCATATGGCGCAAGCGCGTAGCAATATGGGAGTACGAGGTCGAAGATGGTCCCACGGTAGCATTCGACATTGGTCCTTTTCGTCAATTATTTCAAGTTGTCAGGTTGAGGTAGAGGGGTCTTTTGTTTACCCGTCAACAGTCGGTGTCAACGCTGCGTCGACCTTTGGATAGGTGCTGAGGAAAGGGGAGGAGGGGGGGGGGGTGCGTTGCCTCATGGTAAACGTCGAAGGAATGCTCATCATCATCATTTATTGTCCCTTAAAGGCCCCTGTCGGGGCATTACACAAGGGGGGAGCGTGTACAAGGTAAAAAAGAACAAAGATCAAAAACATAACAATCAACACAGGGACATACAGAGAAGCAAGGAAACGCAATAGTTAACACGGTGCTTGCCAATATTGCCTTGAAGCCACAAGCGCCACACATGTCGGCGAAAGGTTAGGGCAGCAGGGCGAGTACACAATGGTTACAGGAAAGAAAAAAAAACTCAATACAGGAAAAGGGATAAAGTTTCATGAACACAAATGGTCTTCACCCTCGCTGTACCGGCTGTACCGGCTCATCGCAGTATTGAGACGTCACAGCTTACAGTCTTCTGCGAAAAGAAGAACCGGCCGTACGGATGTTGACGTGCAAAGTCGTTCGTAACAAAAATCTGTCAAGGAAGGAGTGTTTGTGCTTGTATTGAGCTATTTCTTGTTTTGTTTTTTTTGCGCCTGCGCAAAGCTGTATTTATGCTTTGCGGAAGCTCTTGCGCATCTCGCACACGTCAGATCGCTCAGACTTTACACGGTACGACGTCGGCGCCGGCGGGACCGCGTAAGAATCTATAGCATCGTTCCATTTGTTTTCCTGTAAACTTAAAAAAAAAGAGCACACAAGACAGGCTCTCTCTCTCTCTTTTATAGTCAGCGACCCAGGCACGAAGCAGGTCATCGAGGAAGAGACGACAAATTCGAAGGCGCACACCCGTCTCGCGCTCCCGCCTTTCTCCTTGTCCCGTGACGCCCTGTTATCGCGCGATTGAAAAGATGCCTTCGCGCCCCGTACGTTATGTAAGGCTTTCCTTTCGGTTTCCAGCGAAGAGCAGCTGTATCACGGCTGGAGTGGAACTGCATATTTGGGAGCTCAGCAATGGCGAGGCGTTCTGCCGATCCTCGACATTGATTCGTCTGCGAATGCTATCTTCACTCTATACTTACCGAAGTGGTTTGCTGGGCATCTCTTCGTATCGGCATATGCGATGGGGAGCGCGATGGCGGAAGGAGGACGAAAAAAAAAAAGGAAGGCTCAATGTTAGCAGCGAGGACGCGTTGTGGCTTTCAAAGTACAAATCACCGAATCAGCCGCCACGTATGTACGAATCAGCCACCGTGTATTTACGGAATGAGCGGTTCTCGAAACAGGATCTCTTCTTCTTGAGAGGGAGTTTTCAATCTTCTGGCACCCGCCGTGGTTGCTCAGTGGCTATGGTTTTGGGCTGCTGAGCACGAAGTCGCGGGATCGCATCCCGGTCACGGCGGCCGCATTTCGATGGGGGCGAAATGCGAAAACACCCGTGTACTTAGATTTAGGTGCACGTTAAAGATCCCCAGGTGGTCGAAATTTCCGGAGTCCTCCACTACGGCGTGCCTCATAATCAGAAAGTGGTTTTGGCACGTAAAACCCCATAATTTTTTTTAAATCTTCTGGCGGTGTTGCTCGTTGCTCTAATGCGTTTTGGTATCCATATATTACGGGCCTAAGTTTGTGCACCAGATAACTCTGTCGGTCGAGCGGAGATAAGTTTTGTGCCCTTTAAGACAACGACGATATAGTGCCGCTTTTTTATTTGCAATATGGGAAGTTCTGCGGGACCCTATTTTCGAAAACCTTGCACCAATTTTCCGTCGTGACCAAGTTGCAAAACACATGGTGTTTTTATTCCCTCTTTCCCGTCCACAAGAGTACGGTAGCCAACCAGGCGCATTTCTCGTTAACATCCCTGCCTTCTCTCTTTATTTCCTCCTCCTCCTCCTTGGTGATGTTCTTGTAGGTATGGCATGTATCACAACGGCCGTGGCCAATAATTTTTCTGCTGTGTCTGAATTCTTCTGCACACGTCACCTATTTAATCAGTAAGCCTCGGTGACTATACTTGCTATATATATATTCGTTTGCCTATATATATGTTCCATATAATTCATCTTCTTTTGCCGCGGTAGCAACGTTTTAGGTGTATCACATCACCAAACATTCGGTAAGTGTATTTGATTAGTCCTGCGCGTATGCGCGAGGTCGTAGGGTACACGGCTGGCTTTCAAATGAGTCGAAATTTCCGGAGTCCTCTGTGTGTTGCGTACAGTTGACAATCGTACAGTTGCGTACAATCAACTGTGTTGCGTACAATCAACTGTGTTGCGTACAGTTGCGTACAATCAACTGTGTTGCGTACAGTTGATTGGACAAAATTTAAGAAGGATATGGATGACACTTGTCGGGAAGGCCTCTCACACACTTTCGAAGAAACAATCGCAGAGGCATTGAAAACGTCCATGTGCTCGCTTACAAGGTCAACAAGGCGAACAGACTTGGACGTGGAACTGGATAGGCTGCGTGCGACACGCCGACAGGCGGAGAGGAGGTATCGGCGCACGAAGTCCGTCTTGGATCTGAGGGCTTCACGGCGCATACAAAAGAAAATCCAGCGTCGCATGGATAAATTGGAAGATAAGCGATGGAAAACATTCTGTCAGTCGCTTGATCCCCGAAAATCGCTCTCGCACATATGGAGAACGGTTAGGGGTCTTCGCTCATCTCCGCATCAAAGGAAGCCCTTCGCTGCTCTGGCCCTCTACCAACTTCGCTCGGAACTTCAATTGGCTGAAGAGTTCTGCGCACGGATTGCTGGGTCCGTGGCCATCATTACTGACGCAGCATTGAATGACACCCCTGAGGCACGTGTACCAGAAATCAACGTGCTATTTTCACTCGAAGAGCTCGATGCTGCGTTGGTGACTTGCAGGCGTTCTTCGTCACCAGGACCTGATGGCATCACGTATGCTGCCCTATGCCACCTTGGACATGAGGCACGTGATGAGCTTCTCAACTACTACAATGAGTCTTGGCAGAACGGCGCCGTTCCTAAACAATGGAAATCGAGCCGCTTGATCCCCATTCTGAAACCTGGAAAGTCACCGCTTGAGATCTCATCATATCGTCCGATTGCGCTTTCGAGCTGCGTCGGCAAAGTGATGGAAAGAATGATTCTTGCCCGATTGGAATGGTACCTAGAACGATTCAACATCTATCCGAACGCCATGACAGGCTTCCGTCGGGGTCGCACGTCCATAGACAACGTCATTGACATCGTAACATGGGTCCAAAATCAAAAAAGCCTCAAGCGCCTGTCTGCGGCACTTTTTCTGGATATAAAAGGAGCCTATGATAACGTCACCCATGAGGCCATACTAAACTCACTTGAGGCTGTTGGAGTTGGTGGCCGGATGTATCAATGGCTTCAAGACTATTTGACTGAAAGGCGTTTTTTCTTACAGACCGAAGACGGCCCAACTTCAGACCATTACATCTGCCGTGGTGTGCCGCAAGGTGGAGTGTTGAGCCCTATTTTGTTCAACCTCGTCCTGGTAGGACTAGCGGATTACCTACCGCAGACAGTACATGTCTCAATATACGCCGACGACATTTGCATCTGGGCCTCTGCGGTGACTCGCCCTCAGCTAAGAGCCAGGCTTCAGCGGGCGGCAACCATGACGGCTTCTTATCTCCGAGAACAAGGCCTCAGTGTGTCTACTGAGAAGTGCGCATTACTTGGTTTTACGCGGAAAAAAATGTCATCGTATCCTGTTACCATCAATGGTCAAGCTGTATTCTATGTTAAGACACATCGGTTTCTGGGCGTCATCATTGACCGCAACCTCTCGTGGAGCCCTCACTGCGTCTATCTGAAGAAGAAGCTAGTCGCCATTGCTCAAGTCTTCAAATTTCTATGCGGGAAAAACTGGGGTACACCAGTCCATTCTATGTTGCAGCTGTACAGGGTTCTGTTTCTCGGACTCCTACGTTACAGCCTACCAGTGTTGTCCAATGCATGCAAGACGAACTTTCGCACCTTGGAGAGCATACAAGGTCAAGCCCTACGCACGTGTTTGGGGCTGCCTCGGTGCACGTCAACAGCAGCAACAATTGCCATCGCAGGAGACCATACAATACAGACACATGTAGCTGTCGACTCTCTCAGAGCGCACATTCGCCATCTGTCAAGGATCCCCGACCACCATTTGGCCTCCCTACCAGCCGAGAGACCTCAAGCGACCTTTTCACGAATGATTAACGCTCATCAAGAGTACATACCAGCAAGTTTTACACCGGCGGCGAAGCCTTCCTCCCCCCTGTGGTGCCTGCGACAGCCTCAAGTGAATTTTGATATTCCTGGAATTACAAAAAAGTCCAATCATCCATCGCCGGCTCTGAAGCAACTTACACTCCTATTACTGCACCAGACGTATCATGACCGCATACACATATATACCGATGGTTCAACCTCACCTACCAGCTCAACTGCCGCATTCGTCGTTCCAGCCAAGAACGTTACAGTTAAATTCAAACTGTCGCACACGACTACATCTACATCGGCAGAACTTGCAGCTCTCCATGCCGCTATGATGTACATCACCGAAGAGCCAACAGAGAAGTGGGTCGTATTTTGTGACTCCAAGGCAGCCCTTCATAGCATCAAGTCCGCGTTACGTCACAGAACTTACGAGCAAATGACATCTGAAATCAGGGAACTGCACCACCATGCTCTGGAAAGAGGACACCACATTGTATTTCAGTGGATTCCTGCTCACTGTGGCATCGTCGGCAACAACCTAGCTGACAAGGCTGCCCGGTGTGCCCACGAAGATACAAAGACGCGTCCAACACCTTTGGCGAGGTCGGACGCTGCCAGAGAACTTCGCCTACTTGCGCGCAAGAAGTCCCAAGATCTCTGGACATCAAGTGGCTTCAATTGCAGATTACGTCAACTGGACCCCACGCTACGGCTACAACTGCCACCTAGCCTTTCCCGCGGCGAAGCAACCTTGTTGTGTCGCTTGTGGTTGGGAGTGGCGTTCACGAACGCATACTCCTACCGTATGGGAATGGCCGAGAGCCCGATGTGCGACTCCTGTGGGTGCGAGGAGTCCATCGAGCACGTATTGTGTACCTGCCCTCGCTACGATGTCCACCGCCTCCCTCTGCGGGCAACTTTACACAGGCTAGACTCGAGACCATTCACCGAGTCAAAGATACTCGGACCGTGGACACAACCGTCACTGGCTCGAAAAGCGATTCGTGCACTAGTGCGGTACTTAAAGTGCACGGGCTTAAGAGACCGCTTATAGTGTCATTGTGTAAGGTGTCCCTCCCACATGTACTCAGTGCTGACTCTCTCCCTTTCTTCCTCTTTCTATTCCCCTTTCCCCCACCCCCAGTGTAGGGTAGCAAACCGGATGCTGTTCTGGTTGACCTCCCTGCCTTCCCTACCCTTGCTTTCTCTCTCTTTCAAATGAGATGTGGACAGCTTGATCTCAACGTGCTAAGATACACTAGGACCATTCCACAATAACTTAGCTGCTACTGTATTTTTCATGAGTATATAGACCGTCCGTAACTCATTCTGACATTGCTAAAAAACACGAGCCCACTCTGCAACGGTGGCGATATTTTAGCGGCTAAAGGAGATGGAAGCGCTATGCCGGCAACGCAAGGAAGGTCGCCAAGGTCCTACGCATTATACCGTGCTTGATCGATGGGAGTGCTTTCTGTGATTATGCAAACAACGCCATAACGCGGGCAAAGCTTGGGCAAGTGCGTCAAGGAGCCAACTTAAATTATAAAATATTCGTCGGCCCAGCAACCGTGTTTAGTGTCTATTTAAATAGTTGAACGAATTGAGTGATCACAAACGAAGCAATCTACCGGACTGTAGGCCGACTTAGTTTCGCGAGTGACGCTCATTAGTTGAAACCGTGTGGCTTGCGTAAAGGGATGTGTGTTGGCGAGAGTCACCGCGCCTTGACATCATTTACAGCGCAGTTTGTTCAAAAGCACGAGCGGGCACGGTCAAAGAAGCGCCGCCTCGTCGTGCTTGACCTAGTTTTGACCATCGCTGTCACAGTTTTTCTTTTCTTTTTCGGGAGCGGAGTTGGCATTCTTGCGCACTGTCACTGCGACATTTGTGTTGCCATTGAAGAATACCTCAATCACTCAATGCTATATATATATAGAGAGAGAGAGAGACAGATAGTTCACTAACAATCTAGCTAGAAACTGTTTGTCGCACCAACATTACTACATCGCTTCCAACGTCGTGAGCGCCCAATCCCTGGTCGAATCGCCCGCAATAGGTCCACGCCACCGATTACCCATACCAGCCGCCGAAACCGAATCCTCACCACCACCACTGCAACCGCCACAGACGGCAAGAACAAAGACGACGACGACGACGACAACAACAACAACTAGTGATTTTCCGCATTCATCCCCGCGAGAACAGCGACCTTTACGTAGCATTTCGGTTACAGACGATGCTGCGCCAAGCACACCGGAGCTCGGGTGTCGAACCGCGTCACGCCTGGTCGAGCGTGTCGTGGCCGCCCCGACGGTTCCTGCAGGCGTCAAATGGAGCGTGCGAGCGCGCGCACCAAGCCCCGAATCGTTCTACTAGAGTTCTCTAGAGGGTGTTCACTACGCCCGCGCAGGCAACACCCTCTAGAGTAGGAGGTATCGGCGCAGGTGGAGGCGGCGAAGGGGAGAGAAAGAAAGAAAGACGGGAGAGCGAAGTCTTGGCGGGGTCTAGGTGGTGTTGGGTCGCGCGTCTCGTGTCGCGGGCTGACCCAACACCACCTAGATAGCACAAGGCCTGTTCACTACGCTCCACGACGTCATGCTACTTGGCCCGAAATTTCCATTGCCAAGGCTGGCGTGACGAAAGCGGCGACGTCAAAGTCACTGTTGCTTACTCGGGAGCATCCCCATTAGATTCTATGGCAGTCGGGCCAGGTAGCATGACGTCATGGATAGGAGTGCACAGGCCTTGTGCTATCTAGGTGGTGTTGGCTGACCGCGGCCCCTCCCCGTTGCCGTTGCATCGCTGATGCGTGCGCGATCAGTAATCGCATACCGCCATCGAGAGCGAGCCCGCGCGATTCAAGGACGCGTGTGAGAGGTCGGTGCGCGCGGCTGCATATATGAGACCATTCGAGGTCTGTGCTTGGGACTGTTTCGCTTGCCGCGCCTGCCCTGTCGCGCGACACCTTGTCGTGCCCCTGACATATAGCTGGGGGTAGGGCGTGCTCTCGTTTCTATAGGCAGAAGCGAACGAGGCCCTACTAGCGTGCACGCGATGCTCTATAAGCACGAGATTTTTTTGGTATAGCGCAAATATTTGTCACTGTTTCATGCTCAACTTCAAATTTTCTAAGGAGGAGCGTGCATGAAAAATGTGCTTCTAGAGCTTTTGCGCCCCAACTTCAAGTCTATATGTTATTTATTTATTTATTTATTTATTTATTTATTTTATTTATTTATATTGACGAGAAAAGAATAATCGCTGTCGATCTAACCAGCGGGTGCTAGATAGTAAAAGCTTGGTGCCATTATAGGCGAGTGAGAGACTCGTGATGTTACTGGAGTACGAGTAATGTCACAAGTAACGCACACTTTCAGCTATGTATGCATTCCTTGTATTTTTTTCTTTTTTTTGCGCAGATCGATTTTGCTTTGATTAAGGTAAACCTATCGAGCGCTTATACGTACTTCGTTGTTATGTACACTCACCTAAATATATATACTGTGGGACATGCGAACGCGTGGAAGCGTATTGTGGCACGGCACCGCATCAAAGCTAATCTGAGCAGGCGCAGTGACTTCTAGAGGCGTCTGCTACAATGTCTGGGCGCGCCGATGGAAATGCTTGCCGGAGTCGATGACGCAGTGTACGGGGCTTGAGGTGGTAAAACCGCCGTCTACTCGCATAGGGCACACAAACTCAAGGTTGACTTGCCGCAGAGGCGATATGCTCCCGAAAGCAAGATTTATTTATTTATTTATTTATTTATTTATTTATTTATTTATTTATTTATTTATTTATTTATTTATTCAGGTTCCTACAGCGCCCTTCTGGGCATTAGTGTCGGGGGAACGTACGAAACATGAATTGTATATATGCGGTGCAGTACAATACGCAAAATACATCCAGAATGCAAATTTGCTCCACCGCACTAAAACGCAGGGGCGCAGGCTTGGCAGACCTAATCAAAGTAGTAGATGAACGTGAAGCCACGCCTCTAAGCGTCACTGTGCCTGCACCATGGCCTCCGAGATTCGGAGGCTGTGCCTGCAATGGCCTCCGGTACTCGGACGCCATCCCTGCACTGATTTGCTTCGATGCGCGGCCGTGGCAGCTGCACTGGCGCTCCGCGGAGCGCAGCTATACGCGTTCGCGTGCGCCGCGACATTTTGCGCGAGATAAGACATGGTTTTTCTTTATCTCTCGGGCAATCTTTAGGTATTCCAAATTAAGCAATGTACGATTAAGGGGCGCTTTTGCACTGAGACCATTTTGCAAAGTGAGAGAACGAGCCAAAGTGATAACAATCAGGCCACCGGCCATGTGACGACAGCGTTTGGTCGCCACATTTCAAGCTTCGTATCTAAAATTTCCCAATCCTCTTTTCCCCTTAGAGTGCACGTATCGAAGCGCAGCTGGCTGTGCGAGCATCCGCAAAAAAAAAATTTTTTTTTGTTTAATTAAAAAGAAGAAATCCCCGTCCCTTTTTCCTGCCTCGTGCGCAATCGCTCCTGACCAATCGCCTTGGCCCTTTTTGCAAGGCATCCCTGCCAAAGAGGAAAGCGACAAGGACTGTTTACAAAATAGAGATATCGAAAAAACAAAAAAACTCGATTTCCCACTTCTTTACGACCTACACTTTGTAATACCGTCGCCGTATTCCAAGCCCAGGCATGCCGAGAAGTGACAAGAAGAAAACGTCCTTTCCGCACTCCTATCTCAGCATGCGATTATAAGCATCCGCGTATATAACGCCGCCGTGGAGGAAGCTAGCGAACGTGAGGCGTCGCTTGGAACAGAGATGCGAGGAATTTCCAGCGAGTCTCCAAAAAAGAAACTGAAAGTGGTAATCTCGCGCAGCGCGGTGGTCCGTCCTTTCAGCAACGCCACCGGCCGCCAGTTGGCAAGATCGCGTCGCGTATATGGCCGGATGTGCGCAGGCGGGCGAGGTAACAGAACTACGAGGTGGCGTGGCGCGGCGTCTTGGGAGGCTACCAATACCTGCAAAGCAGCTGCCTGTCGAGGAAAATAAGAAATACTCAGAACGGGGATGCGTACGTGATGGCTCTCCCACAGTCGGCGCGGCATACAAAGCAGCCTTGTTTCGAGCGAGAATGCGGCTTACGTATCCACGGCCCAGTGACAAAGACAGGCGCAATCTCGCTTGGCTAAGTGGCATGAACCTGTTATCCGATAGCTGCTCGACAAAGATAGACAAGGTAGACGTTCCTTTCCTTAAAAAAGCAACAATATCGTGCAGGAGAACTCGAGCACTATAATGAACGTAACTCTCGGCAATCTATGGCGCACAGCTAAAACGGTTCGTTCCTAATGTTAATGGGTTAATTGCTTTGGTTTGACGTCCTAGAGAGATAGAGAGGGATATATATAAGGAAGGCAGGGATATTAATTAGTCAGGAGTCCGGTTGGCTACCCTACGCTGGGGCAAGGGAGAAGGGAAAGAGAGAATGGAGAGACAGAGAGGGGGTATAGAGATGTGAACGGACAGTACTAGAGTAAATGTCGCTCGTACAAACCAGACGTTCTCAGAAATCACAAAAGTGCATTCACTGCCTTCTGAGCCCATGGTCGGTGGGGACGGTGTTCTAGTACTGTCTGTCCACTCAGAGGACGATCATCTAATTTCCTGAACCTCCTAAAGAAGTGCTTGGGCTGTGAGGAACATCATAGCTGCTTAAGTGCGTGTGTCCGTGCCTTTGGTTGCGTGTGTGTTACAAAAGCATTTCCCTCCCATATTCAGAATGCAGCCGTGGCGGCTAGGAGTCGAACCGGCAACCTTGAGCTAAGAAGCGGAACACCATAGTCGCTCAACTGAATCGCAATGGGTGCACGTGAATACAGCTGTAGAGATGAAATAAAAAAAAGGAGGGGGCGGGTTGTAGTGATTGGGTGAGTATGTGGGTACTGCCAATTGGAAGGGGAAAGGCGTTGGTTATCGCTGTCTTCGCAAGCAGGCACTATTTATTTATTTATTTAATTGCAGTACCGTCAGGATATAAATAGATTACAGAGAGGAGGGGAACACATATTGGAAGACTATGTATGTCACTACATCACTACAATGCCACTACTCTTAAAAACAAATACAAGAAATTAAAGAGAAACAATGACAAAATACAGTAATGACTCGATGGCCTGGGACAACACAGCTCTTTTTCCTCATATACTACGTAGTTTCGAGAATAACGAAGAAACAAACAAATCATAGCATATGTCTGTGAAGTCCTTTGCATGCAAATGAAGGTAGCATCAACGGAACGGCTCAGTTTTTCTTATTTATGCCCTTGGGAAGCCAAACGCGTTCTTTTCTCATACTTCTGACTCTATACCAGTCCGGAGGTCGCGAGAGTCGAAGCATAACGATTGAGGAAATGCATCGCCTCGTCCGTCATCCCTCACGGGTCGTAGTTATATGTGCATCGTGAAGCATCGTGGACGTGGTTTGGTGAGGTTGTGGTTAAGGCATAGCGCTGATATGCCGTCGTGCCGGCAATAACAGGCCGGTTCTTCAGAAAAAAAAATGGCTGTGGCTTAGGTAAGGTTAAGCCCAGGATGCGAAGCATACTAGCCTTTATTTTAGTTGTTGAACCACTGTTTAGCCTGGTGAACTGCTGTTGCTTGGCTATATTTGGTTCGGCTAGACGAAGAAACAACTCATGCATTACTTCTTCGCCTTCAAGAGTGGAACGCGACAGCGTTCCCGTCGACCCGCCAAGGGGTGTAAGACAATGGGCTACAGGGCAGCGACTACGCGCCCCGCGTTGGACGCGGTGAGCGTCGAGCAAAGCAGCGTTCGGCGCGGCAACGAAATGTGCGCCTGAGCAAGAGACGCACGCCTTAGAAACAGCTCGTTTCTAAGGCAACACCGCATTCACTAGAGGCGCTTTTGTACCGCTTTGAAGCATTGTACTCGTGGCTCAGTGGTAGCGTCTCCGTCCCACACTCCGGAGACCCTGGTTCGATTCCCACCCAGCCCGTCTTGCAAGAGTTGAGCCAAAGCCACTTCTCCTCTGTCGTGACGTCACGGTGTCACGTGAATTCATGGCGACACCGCCGCGCCTGAGGAGCTGGGTTGAGCTCTCGTAATATGCTTCGCATAAAAAAAAAAGAAATTGTGTGGAGTAGTTGTCATCGCAGGCGTCCTCCGGTATCATTCATCGAGCAGACCAATTTTAGAGCCCCTGAGGAGCTCGCAGCATAATACTTCCTCCACGGAAAAGAAAAGTGGCTGTCGTCGGCGATCTTGATGGCTTGCGTTGGTATCGCGTACTGTATGGAAGCACGCACGACACGTCTCCGGAGCTCAGCATGGGACAGTTTAAATATAGAATTTCGTTCTGTCATCTATAGCTGGCGACAACGTGATCAGGAAAGCGCTGCTGTCGCAATTTATTATTATTCGTTTTTTTTTTTCTCGAGGACTTGAACTGTCTCATACGCGATTGCACCTGACAGGCCTGGTTGTAAATGGTTGGCCAGGCGGTATATGCTATACAGTGAAGCGCGTCATACGCGCAGTCATACAGCCATACGTCATACGGTTTCGTGCTTGAACTTGACGGGCTCGCATGCTTCATCACTGGATAAGCTCGCGCGCAAAGCACGAACCAAATTATAAAACGAAGGAATTGGCGCCTTACTTCCGTTTTCCTCGCGTCCCCTTTTCGCCTTACTCCCTAGCTCCTCCGATCTTGGTCTTCTGCTGCTTTTCTGTCTCGACACCTGCTTATCTTGACTGACATTTTTATTGCCATTTATTTAACCGGCACGATTGTGGCACTGAGTGAATTGATTCTGTTGAGGCCTGCCAACTTCGCTTTGAAGTGAGTAATATTGCGATTTGCTCCGTGTTATTGCTATTTTTACTCCTGGCAACAAAAGAGACGGAACGAAACGGCTAAAGACTCGCTCGAAGCTGCCTGTATAACACACCAGGCACCACTAGGTGCAGTGCGGTGTCTCTCTAATTCAGGGTTACCGCGCAGCCTCGCTTTGAGTCGCGCGGTGCGTACATTGTCGTGCATACGTGCGCACATGCAACGGGATGACGCCGGCGATGCGTGCAGGGCGTAGCGAAAGGCGGCAGGAAGTGCGGGCGTGTATATAAACGCGCGCGCGCGCGCATGCGCGTTCCGCATGAGAAACCTCGGGCGTGCTGCACGGCGAAAGTCGCCGGCGTCCGACGCTGCAGTCATGGAGAAACAAAATGCTGAGCGTGGGAGCAGCGAGGGGCCGATCTACGCCAACACGGCGAGCGTCGCGGGCGCGCAGGAGCCTCTTCGCCGTCACCTTGGTTGTTTTGTTTTTTTCTCTTCCTTTCCTGCCGCGTAGTCATCGTCGTCTTCTTCGGTACGCTTGGCTGGCCCGCGTCGCGAGGCACGGTGTCCCCCGCAAGCAACTTTCTTCTTCGCAAAACTGCCGCCATTTCGTTGCGTCAGCTAGCGTTGTCGTCTGTTCCGGCGTGGTCAGAGAGGCGCGCGATAGTGACGTAACTGCATGGGGCTGAAGAGGGCAAGCCGAGTGTCGCCACAAAAGAAGGAACAAGGAAAAAGATAACGGCACTGAAGTGCTCGTTTACAGTTTTTGTCAAAAGTACGCGGGCTACGTTGCGTGCGGCCGCAATGATATATACTGGTTCTTTAAAGGAGTTCATGCCGTAAGTACCATTTCCCTGGGCAATGACATGACATTCAAAATCCAGTGATCCAAAGTGTCACGGGCGCGATGAAAACCGCAGCGCAAAGCGGAATGCCATATATACGGTGAAGACGCGGCATGAGTAGCGCGTATATATACGTTTGACCAAAGCTGTAACGGAGGGCAGCGCGTAGGGACCCCTACCAACGTAGGGACCTCTACATAGTAAAGCCAGGCGAGCGAAAGTAGAGGGATGGAAGACATTGCGCAGATTTTCTTATTTATTTGATGATAGAGGAAATGCAGGCAGCGCAGGCATAGCGAATATGGCGTTCTTCTGCTGAGCACGAGGTCCCGAGCTCGATTACCGGCTGCGGCGGGTGCCCCAGGAATTGTCCAAATTAATTCGGAGATGTCTTAGGGCGTTCCTTATAACGCAATATGCATTTCCGCGAAGTTTGACGGTATAACTATAACTGGAAGTGTTGGTGATTTGCATTTTCAGCTTTACCACAACAGTTTACTGTCAAATGCTAAACAACAACACGATAAACTAAATAGAGGCACGCTCGCACGCACGCACTGATGACCATTTAGCGTCAACGCGCTTAAACGACGACCAATGTGGTCGACTTCCGCTTCTTTGCCTTTTGCTGGACCTTATTGCTGACTGCTTTGCACGTAAAGACAGAGTCATCTAACGATACACGCGAACACGGGAGCGCTGCACTAAATATGGGAGCCTCAGAGAACTGAATGTCAGATCAATGGTGTTGCACAAATGTATTGTGCTTCTAGCTCTTGCAACATAGTAATCAAAAGCCGGGCCTTACAGTGGTTAACCGCCGCGTTTCTACACCTTTCATGTTTCTCTGCAGACATTCGGACTTCGCGGTGCTAAAATGACAAGAAACATCATTTTTCGAGACTAATTTAATGAATAATAATGTCCGTAGAAAAAAAAAGAAAGCGAAAGCTGCTTATAACGCAGCAACTTGGGCATCAGAATGAGTGGTGAGTGCGCGGTGCAATATAATGTATGCATACACGTACACACAGACGAGCAGTTGGCTTTATTTATACGCCTGCCCATCCGAGATGGCGCGTTGTCAGCGCTTGAGCACGGCATAGAGAGACAGACACACGCTCTGCGCGTTGAAAAGCCAACACTAACATGCATCGAATCCGGCCATGATTTCCTCCTAGACTCATAGCACAGCAGCTGTCTGCGGGCCGACGCCGTCACGATAGATTCAGTTTTATTCGCATCCGCACAAGCAGGAAAAGAAGACCGCTAGCCGCGATGACACGTCTGCATACTTCCTCTCGCTCGCAATCTCGTTCTCGGTTTCTTTTCCTTTTTTTTTTTCTCAACAGACGCCGCCAAAGTCGCAACGAGGAAGCCCCTCCGGCGGCCAGAAATTGTTTTCCCCTTGAAAACCGCAACAGAGAGCAGACGGCGGCGCGAAGAGACAGCGAAAGTGCTTCCCTTTTGGATCGGCGAATAAAGGCGGTTTGGTTTTGAAGCTATAGTTTCGGACCGTCCGGGGTTCCCGACAGCTCGTCGCCCGCATATCGCGTTGATGCCATTCCAACACCCACTGACCGATCCGCCCCGTTCCGTGTGCAGCTTCTTTTCGACTGCCGTTTCTCCATTTCTCTTTTTCCTTTTTCTTTTGTGTTCACTCGTTCGCTTTGCATTCGTACTCGGGATACGGGTCGCGCTGTCAGTGCACATATACCGTTGTTCATGCGACAAGCGCGAGTCTCTTGCGCGTCTACGGGGGAGGACTCGCAAAGATATTTTGAGAGTCTAGCCTCTCCGCCCATCCGCTATTCTTCGAAATAAATAAGGAGAAATGTGAAAGGCGTCCGCTGGGGCGGTGCGCGCATAAAGGGAAGTGAGCACGCGAACGGCCCCTTTGTTCCGAATCCAGTGGGCGGTCGGCTCGTAACACGCGCTTTCGGAGATGGTCCCAGGAAGAACGCATTGCGTGCGATCGCCCGAAAAACATGTTCCGAGCAGAAACCGGCCGCACGGTTTTCTCTCTCATTGATTTCTGACGCTCCTCAACCTGACGCAGCTTTCTCTCTCTCTCTCTCTTTAACGTGAAACGCGCACTGCTAGAGAATCGTTCCTGTACAAACGGTCGAGATAATACTTTTCTTCTCAAGCCAGAAAGGACGGTAAATTGTGAGGAAACATTCGAAGAGCGTATAGGCATCTGTCGGAGGTGTACATAGATGCAACCGTTGTGAACGTCAAGAAGATATGCGCGCAGTGAATCGGAGACCCGAAACGGAGACGTCCAGGCGCACGTGGCTACCCGCCTGCAGTGGCCGAAGCTGCTCGATTGCCGCGAATGAAAGCGTTCGCAAAACGCGACTGCATGCGTTGTTGGCAATGCGCTTTCTCGGGGCTGCCAAGACGCGTCAGCAACGGTTGCGCCGCTGTGCGGGGCTGTGCTGCGACATCCCGCCGTGCGGAATCAGTGTGAACCTTATGTGAATCACGCTGTGCGCGCCGCGTGCGACCAGTGGCGGCGTAAGTGAGACGTGTGGAGGCAGAGGTTGCCGACTGCGCAGGCTGCTTTACGTCGAATAATAATAGTAAAGTGAACTAGACCATTGGGTAGTGAGCTGACTCTCCGGTGGCGGCGTGCGCTCCCGCGTCGCCGGAAATGTGAACATTTTTATGTTTTCCCGGGGACCCGCGCGGAGGCGCTGTCGTCGTCGTCAATGTAAACCTCCGCTGCCTCCGCCGCTGCCTCCGCTGTGCTTTCTTTCATGTGTTCCGAAGTTTACATTACCAATTCTAATGTTTATAAGAAATCATCGTAGGGAAGTATATCGTGCGTCGCTATTGCGTGTGAAATGGCACCACGCCGTTTGAACCACTGTTTTGCGCCCGGCTGTAAAACGGGCTATGTACATGTAAAAGGTGCCCCAAAGCCGTCGTTATTCAGCGTGCCCAAGGATGAAGCACTTCGAAGACTGTGGGAAAAAAACCTCCATCGAGCGGACAAGCCTCTCGAAGACACAAGTGCCGTGTGCGAACTACATTTTGAGCCGCGCTACGTAATTCGCGACTATGTACACATCATTGGTGGCAAGGAAGTGCGGATCCCACGTGGTAAGCCACTGCTTAGCAGTGATGCTGTGCCAACCATTCTTCCAAACCTACCCGCGTATTTGACGAAAAAAGCTGTGAAAGAGAGGCCTGCTCGTAAAAGGAAGTCAGAGCCTTCTCACTATGCCTGCCCCAGATGAAACTTTCCAGCTTGCGAGGCTGACAAAGTTTCGTGACAATGGAGGTCGCTTATTTGGTTTCATAAAGAAGCTTGAGGACTTGTTCACAGGCTGCTTCTCCCATGGACAGCTGCACTCTGACAGCATTTTAGATGTGCTGACAGTTGTCAAAGCCAGACTTGGCCAAGAGGTTGGTTGTTCCAGTCATGCTTCCACCCTTTCTCCAAAAATAATCAAATTCTATGTCACTACACGACTTCACTTCTATGTTAAAAGTATAAATACTGACAAGTCGGGGAAGCGCCAAAAGGCAAAGCACTTGAAGTTGAGCCGCTGCTCTTGAAATGTGCATGCTGTCTGCATTGTCTACTTGTTGCATTGTGCTTGTCAAGATAATAAACTTTTGTTAAAGTTGTTCAACCAACATTTTGTTTGCATTTTTTTTCTATTTTTCTTTCATAAAATATTTCCTTAAAAATAAGTGTGGCTATACCAACATCACTCTCTGGAAAGGCAGATATAGGAAATTATGCAGTATGTTAGTGTCGGGAGAATTAAATGCGTTTTATGTTGGAATAATGTAGAGCAACGACTGATGTATAGGCGCATGTTTTCTGGCACATATGTGACAAGCTACAGCATGGAAGGTGTTTTAAACGGTTTACCTTTTGTTTCAACATTCATGTGCGATTAAAACTTCATATCTATGCTGCTTAACATTTCATTGATATACCTCTATTTTTCTTCCACAATATGCTCAGCCAGAGTCAAATAGGTGGGTATACAGGAAAGGCATCGTTCCAAAGGTGCCTGAATTGCTGTAAGGACTGCAAATAGGGTAACGCCGAAAACGAATTTCTGCACGCGCGCAACTCGATAACACCGCGACATATGGATCACTTACGTTCTAATCAAAGACAGCAGTAAAACTGCTGTCTTTGACAAGAATGTAAGTGATTCATTTGTTATGTCACGCTATTATTGAGTAAATATACCCAAACTTGCTGTCAATGGAGAGGAACCCCACAGCCTTTTACTCGGCGCAAGACGCGAGTTTTCGATACGAGTGCAAGCTCAGCAAAGCCAGCGTTACAAAAATGGTGATTAAAGAAACGTTTCCCTCATGAAAAGAAAGACGAAGTACTACTGACAAACAAGCATACTGTCCAAGCTCTTTATTTATATGAGAAACGAGCATTCAAGAAATTAGACCGTTTCTACAGCGGCGACCACGTACCTTTCGCACGGCCAAAGCGCGGCCGCTTACATTGAATACAGTGGTGGCGCCATCTAGCAGGCGAGACGTAAACCGCGACAGCGGATGGAGCTCAGTCAGCCCACTACCCAATATTCTAGTACACTTTAATAATAGTACATAGAGAGATCGGTAGACTGACTGTGCCTGATTCTCTCCGCATTTCTTTTGTCACCATTTCAATTAAATGCACAGTTGCGAGGATGTACATGCTGCGGCAAGTCGAATACAAGGATTGATAGTTACTTAAGAATGATTTAACCTTTTGAATTAATATAGCTTGCTAGGAAGAATAAACTAAAAGAGGTATTTTAATGCGTATGAATTTTTGCTGGGTACTCGCTTTAGGAAAAGCAAGAACGGGAGTATGTTAGTTTTTCTGTTAACGGACGAAATGAGTGCCTAATAATAAAGCTTGTTTGCTACAATATGGTATTGACGCTTCAAAAAGCAGAAAGTACATTAAACAAGTGCTAAAATATGTGAATATTGAAGTTTATTTGCTTATGCAATGGTCGGAGTGCCTAGCAATGGTCGGAGTTGCTCTATGTGGACTACATAAAATATAAACGAAAACGATAGGTCTTGCAGTCATTGAAGATAAAGAGAATACAAGAAAATTAAACTTCTAAAGGAAAGAGCAATAACTTTAGTTTGAATTACCCGATGAAAAATAACAATTTCCCTTTGCCTTGTTCTTTTGGTTGTTCTTTTGTATGCACAAATGGGGCGCTAAGAGCTGGTCACAAGCAACAAATGTTCACGGATGACGCGCTGAGCCGCGAAAGAAAATATACTAAGAATGGAACTACACTCCCCGTTGAATTAGGCGCCGAGCCTGGAATAGAAAGTTGTACTTGAACCATTAAATGCGACGGTGGCACGTGTGAATGCAGATTGGGCTGCTCAACCGGAGAATACGTCTTACAGCGACAAGGAAATGTATACTTTCTTCGTTGCTTTCCTATTGTACTTGCTTTTTTCGCAGCTATTGCACTTCCTTAACTATTGTCCCCTGCGGCAGAATGCAGCTGGTTCTCGTTTGGTGAAGACATCTGTACTTTTCCTGGCGTTGGAGATGGCCCCGTTTCTAATCGTAATTGAACATCTTTCTTATCCTTAGGCTGTGCAGCGCCCCATCGCAGTTCACCCGCTGTAGCTTTCCCTATCGCGGTGGTTGATCAGCGCGTTGTGGACATCGTCGATTAGAGGTGTAGCTTCGTGGGTAAATTCGGGTTTTTCCGGCAGGTTTGTCATCTTACAGTCCACATTGGAGCTGAGAATCATTTGTTGCCACTGGACGGAAACAAGGGCTTAGCCTAGAACCGATCTTTTGGTTGTTAATGAAACCAGGCGTATAAGCACAGGGATCAGAAATTAGTTCCACGTGCTATTTAATCAGTGAGCCCCATCCGTGCCTTTGTACATTTCCTCTTCACGTTCTACTTCCGGTATAGCGCAAGCCAGGAAAACAACTCTAACTTAACAAGGCAACCAAATCTCCGAGAATCGAGTTATGCAATAACAGAAAAATAAAGAGGAAAAAGAAAAAAAAAGGAATGAAAGAAAGAAAAGTAAAACGGAGAGTTGCTTGTGTTCATGAACACTGACAAAATAATGACTGATTAGTGTTTCTTTTGCGACTTTTCGGCGTTAAAAGGAAGTAGCGCAGGTTTCGACGCATTTTCGCGCTAATTCGTCGCGGTGCTATAGCTGCACAAACTAGCACGGGTAACGCCATTGCCGACTTGCATCACGAAAATTGAAGAAAAGAAAAATTAGAACATCGGGCGCTCCCACGGGCAAGGTACTTTAAGAGAGGCGTAGAGGCCTCTGTGGAAAAGAGCCGCTTTAGAAAGCTTCCTTCTCGAATCTTCTTTCTTTTTTGCAAGCTCGAAGCCTACCGGGAGCGGAGAGTGACCGACCATTTTCGTTGCGCGCAATTATGATACAAGTGCTTTTTGTTTATTTTTTTATTATTTTAGAGAAAGCGGGCGCCCGCACTTCGCCGACGTTCTAGCTGGCGTTAATTTCTCAGGTGTTTCTCGAGAGGATCCCGGGTAAGCCCTCAGCGGGCACTGGCCAGCGGCGTCCTTCCTTCTCCGTGGTGCGCGTATCGTTGGCTTTCTCGGCGCGGCGGTGGATAATCAGAGCGTGCAGAGCACGTGTCTGTGTACACACGACACGTACGCCCTCGTAAAACAAGGAGCCGATTCGGTCCGAGGCTTTTCAGCGTGTGCGAATGCATGCGTGGGTATACGTTTGTTTTAGCGCTGGACCTACCGTAGTGCAGGAAAGCGTTGCAGGCAGAGAAAGAGCCCGAACATTGCCGAGTCGAGAGCGAAAGTTTGAACTCTGCCTTTGCAGAAATGACTACTGACGTTCAGTAACTCTTCTACACAGTGCTCATTGAAGGCTGTAGTAACAGGAATTCTTTAGGATCTCAACAAGTACATTTGTAAGGGGATCTGCCTTGCAGGTTGGCATATCATTCGTGGGGATAATGAGGGAATCCGCAGATGTGCACATTTTCTAATTGCCAGGACACTAAGATTTACCGTACGACCAAGTAGGCTTTTGTCATGGAGATACGAGGTGGCTAACGCTCTCTACCTATGCTCGAGATACGCACAAAGCACAATTCATGGTTTATCACATTGTGATATTAGGTGGCTTGACAGGTTGAGATGAAACTCATGTCGGCCCGCACTATCATGCCGTATTGCAATATCGCTTCACGGAAGGTGTACGAGAAGGCTGAGAAGTGACCTAGAATAACAGCCGGAGTTCACTGAAGTACGTGCATAGGTTTGTATACGTGGGAACGCAAGCACCCTCACCTGTTACAGCAAGGCCGAAATGAAATACGAACTGATAATTATAGATCATAGACTGAAACGGATCATGCAGCACTTAGTTGAACCGCGAGTCGCTGAGCCCTAAGCTTAGGTGAAATAATTCCGCAGTGGAATTTATTTATTGTCGGTCACAAGTCCTATGGATGAGGTGGCCGCATGGATGACACAGTGTCAAGACGTGACAGCTGTGTGTCACCTTGCTATAGGAACCGAAAACAATCTAGAAAAAGCAAGGGATAATGCAAGGTCCTAACGCTGAAAGAACTGTGAAAACTTTCGCAGAGCCGGACCAAACAATAAATAATGCTGGTGCCGGTTCACAGGATTTTAAACGCAAGACTTATCCTACCTACTGCGTACACTAGAAATGAGAAAGAAAAATTTGCCCGGACTGTAAGGTAAATTAACTAAATTATGGGGTCTTACGTGCCAAAACCACGATCTGACTATGAGGCACGCCTTAGTGGGGGACTCCGGAAATTTGGACATCCTGGGGTTTTTTAATGTGCACCTAAATTTAAACACACGGGTGTTTTCGCATTTCGCCCCCATCGAAATGCGGCCGCCGTGGCCGGGATTCGATCCCGCGACCTCGTGCTTAGCCGCCCAACATAGCCACTAAGCAACCACGGCGGGTTAATGTAAGGTACACGAATGCATTCGAGTACGTGCATCAAGCAGCTTGTCCGAATGAGCAGGAATTAATTCTTCGACAACTTCAGTGGAACACCTATCAACCAGTGTAGTTCTAATTTTCATCCTTCCTGCATCATCATAAGCGAAAAGGTTTCAGGTGCAATACACGCTTTCTTTTTTTTTCCTTCTTTTTTTGTGAACGTCCCCCTTTCACACGAAAGCGCTCGCTAATACGCAATGCATCCAAAATTCGTTTCAGCTACACCCTAACTAAAAATGTAGGGGTTTTGTTTTGTACTCTCATGCGCCCTCCTCCGCCTAACGCGTGTTTCCTTCGGCATTTAAAACAGCCCTATAGGCAGGGCTTTCAGCCAACTGCGAAGCGCTGCGACGTCCGGCTTAACGATGCTGCATTGATAAGTTCTAGCCGCTTTTCCTCCTCCGTTTGGAAACGTGGCGGCGTTGGCACGCTCCGCAGCCCGCGACTTGCATGCAGCGCGCGCGTTCGTGTGTATACATACTTACGCGCATCCATACACGAACGTTCAGGCTTCCCCCATAGCCTGCGGCGCAGCCTGTCCGCGCTTACGCAAGCCTAGCTCCTTTGTGCTGCTCATATAGCGGCGTGCCCGAAGAAGCTGGCCCGAAAGCGTCGCTGCTCTCTCGTGCCAGCGCCGCAGACGTGCGCAACACGTTTGGAGCCGGCGCTGTATACTAAAGCTGCAGGGTCAACCTGATGCTAATCGCCGCTGTTGCTTGCCGCCGCTGCTGCCACTCGCGAGAACCTTTGCAACGCGCGCTTCTCGGGCTTGTAATACCCGAGCCGCTGCGAGGCTGCTGTAAAGACGGAGTGTGTACGTGTTCGCGTTCGACTGTGTGCTTTTAACTCTGGGCGCGTTGCAAAGCCCAGCTCGCCGAGACGCGCGCCACAGCGCCTCCTTCGGTATGACCCGTCGCTTTGTTGAAAAGCGCATATGGCGAGGACCGAGGAGCGTACAGAAAACACAGGGTGCGGGTTTGAGAAAGTTGGCACGACGTAATTCGAGACGTGAGAAACGCAAAAGAGGACGCGTAGGCAACACGAACACGAGAAATGGGGACGTGCGGACTATAAGAGTTTCTGTGTGCAACTTTGGGCAGAAGCACGGGAAGTTTACGCGAAAAAAGAAAAGAAAGAAAAAGAAACGTATTCACAAACAGATGTTTACTTCAGAGCGGCTCTTAAGAACACAGACCTTACGACCAAAAAGCTTTGGGAAACCGACACCTAAATTTCTTTTTACGTCAGAAGCAAATCTTTGTGGCCACTGCGGCGCTGGCAAGGTCAAGCTCGAACTGTTGTACTCAATTTCATTCTAAATGCCTGGGCTGCAGGTGTGCACAAATGCGGTGTTTTCGCACAACCTTTGATTCCAAAATTTCGCTCACAAGTGCACGTGTCCTTGCGCGTGTCCTCATTTGCATATGTGCCGCTCGCATGTGCTCTTTCTTGTGTTATGAAGAGTAGAGAAGATGTCCTAAGCTTACCTCGGAACGATTGTTCGGCTGCTTTAGCACTTAGCGGGCTATTATAACGCCAACATATCGCCATCTGCAGTGGTTAGGTTAAGCGGACGAAGATAAGATCTACGCTTATGAAGTAGAGAAAGAAGGAGAATAAATTTCTAATGTCAAGTGCTGATTGCGTGCCGATGCAGTGTACACATTTTCTTCACGCACACGTGAAATGCAGCATATGAATGAAGACTATCATGCGGTAAGAAAAACAAGGGCATACGCGGTTAAGTAGCAGGGATCATTCGCGAATTATTGTGGTGCTGTTGTGCAACCTGCTGATGCAATGTGCACATTGTAGGCGTGCTAAAAAAAAAAAAGGCAAGCATCTCTTGTAAGCGGGGGTTCGGATGCTAACATATTTAAAAGCAGGGCAAACATAATCTTGTTGAACCGAAGCGACGACGCTACGGCTGCCGAAACTGGGCCGTAATAATATGCGGACGCTGTGCGTGCTGAAGTCATTCTTCTGCAGAGATGACGACAATTACATGAGTTGAGCAGGAGTACAACAGAGCAAGACAACTTATGGCACCAGGTAGATCGCATGGGCGTACGTAAATAAAAAATAATAATAGAAGGTTCTCGTAAATTAGCGCCTTTGCACACATGACTGTACGTTTCTCCACCGCAGCTTATTAGTATTCAGCATTCATCTCCGCACTAACTCGCGGTTAACAGACGACACGACTTCACGAGTGAAAGGGCAGGGGCGTCAGCATTCGAAAACCGGAACGCGGCTTCGTCCACACACTTCTCGATCCAAGGTATGCGTACTGCCGCAGCAAGGGGTGGCCGATTGGAAATTCTCACGGACCCCCCGCACAGGACAAACACTTCGAGCGCGCCCGGCGCAGGAGCGCAAACAACATATCCCGCAAGGTCCGCAAATTACGCTTCGCTACTTGCCGTCGCAAGCAGCGAGCGGTGAAAGGATTCCCTCGGGGCCTTTGAGTGAAGCGAGTTTACTTCCCTATTGCACAACCGACAGAGGCCTTGGGCGAGTGACTCTTCAATAGCCGTGGCGTACTATATGAAAGCCACGTCGTCAAACAACGGTTCTTAGAATTCCGTGTACGTAAGCGCACTCGAGGAGTTCGTCGATCTATTCCCTCTCCTCTCCCTCTTTCTTTCCCCCTCCCTTTCTGCCATTTCCTAGAATAGCAGATGATAAAAGCACACTCCTATAGATGTGAGCTGCCGATAGTGAACTTGGCAAGTTTCCGCGTTCGGTAATGTCTGGCGCAATAAAAAAGACCCCCGAACGCTCCCACCATATCCTTTCTTATGCCATCGTATACACCAGAGGCATGCGAGCGCTCGACCAAGCGTTCGCACGTACGTGCCGTTAATCCTGCTGCAGCCGCGATTGCTTCAATGCCAAAGCGGCCTGCGCGTGCAATCGATTGGCTGCACGTTATAGCGTACATACGACGCAGCCGTCAGTCGTTCTGGCAAAGGAGACGAGGCAAACTTCCGCACGTCGCTCGCGACCATAAATGCGGACGGACAAAGCTGTAGCTCCCGCTGGAGAGGCGTCGCGATGTGCTTAGTTGGATCATTGCCTCCGAGATTTTCGACGCTACGCGAAGGTTGCGGGGAAACATGCACGCGCCGCGCCGACGATCTCGGAAGCCAATGCGAAACAATGCGTCTTCGTGCAAATATTGCGGCTAGTGAAGTCTGATGGCAGTGTTTGCTTGACGCGGCGATGTGGCGCTCCAGCCATCACAGGAATTTAAGGAATTACTGCTTTTTGTACTTGCTTAGACTTTCGCTCCTCAAGTGCTCCCGGGAGTTGTTTCTAATCACCGCGAATTGGTTACAGATGGTTAGTTTAGCTAAGCATCTGTGCGCTACTATTTGACTACTTTTCAAGATATTCAGAGGGAAGTTGTCGCTTAGATTCTGAACAGTAACCCACCTGTGATGAATGTTCATTGCTCGTACATGCCTATACGCTAGACAGTTGCTATTTATTTAATGTGCCTAAAGTTCTTCACTGAGAATGCGATTCATTTAGTTGATATAGAGGAACGTTTCGAGGCATACAAGATACACTGTTGCGCCTAAAGCTAATAACTGAGGAAATTAAAATTCTGCTCTTAAAGAAGAAACAGCCTCCCAAAAAGAGAAATATTTCAGCACGGTACGAATCCATCCCCTCGTACTCCAATGATTCTTGTGGTGGTTTTACCAATTCAATCTCAGGCATTCCTTTATTTTCGATTACCGAAAATGAGCAGCCTAAATCTGTGGTTTAGCTCGAACTATAAACAGCCGAAAGTGCCACGCTCTATCCGTTAACATCTGTCTGCATCTCTTGTGGGGTAGTGTGCTCGATTCATTCCCCTAGGGCCCTTGGATTAAATTCTGAAGAAGCCCGGATAATATCGTTCTTTTCTTTTTTTTTTTGTGCTGTCTCGGTTTAGTGATCTTGGCTTTACTCTCTAGTTTGTACGCGCCGTCCAAATCAGAAGGGGGAGTCCACAACAGCTATAGCTGCAAAACTAAAGCCGAAAGAGCGCCGCTGTGATCTAGGGTTCCAACGCACTGCATCTTCTGTATAGGCGACATCTCGCAGAGTCATGTAGAAAGAACTGCGATGGAAGTGCGCGTGCTGGTAGAAATAGTCAAATGCCTGTCGCTCGTGAGTTGACACTCGCCGTCGATCTGCACACGTTAAGCTGGTCTTCCTCGGGCCCGTTTAATATTTCGTCCCACGCTATCAGGCCGTATAACATCACTTATATCGCACTGCAAGATCGTGTGTGGTCCTCTAAAATGGCGGACGCCGAGCGGCCGACGACAGCTGCTCTTTTTGACAGGATGAAAGCTGCCTACACGCCGGGTACAATGCACTGCGGAGGTCAAAGGAATCGCGGCCTCTCCGCGATGCATTGTTTCTGCGTCCACGTCGAGGGGAACGTCGGGCCCGGACGTTGATCCGTGACTAACTGACGACTCGCGGCGAGCCAGAACAAACATATCCACACGCGCTGTGCTCGTTCTCCATGCAAAGACTCGCGGTTCAATGATTCGCAGCTTCCTCTCATGACTGACAAGCGCGGCGAAGCAAAACCGTAAGACGCGCTGTCGACGCCCGACAAAGAAAAGACGATACACCACGAGAACTGAGCGCATAGTCGTTCGTGGTACAGAATAGAACGTACCGCGATGGGCGAAGTTCAGTTTTCCGGCAAGCCACTGCATGGACCGCAAAAGTCAGGTAACGAACGACTCGTATAAAGAAGGTTCGCATCAGTACAGGGCTTATCGATGTATGAGATCATTCTGTGTACGCAACGAAGCACGGCTCCCGAGACGTGTACTTACTCCGTCAAGACAAGATTGGAGATGTTGAGAGACAATGACGGCGCACGAAGGGGACTTTATTTCATCCGAGCACAACCGCGACTGCCGCGATACTCCTGCTTCCGTATCGTTACTCAAATCTACAAAGCCGTATAACTCAATCAGCAGACCTCTAGCGTGACGACAACGTATGAAGAGCTGCAAACTTTGCGGTCAAGAGGCGAGGACTCGAGTGAGGACTGAGGCGATCGAGGCGCCCACGACAATGGGCCAACAACGAGTGCAAACACGGCGAAGACAAAGTGAATACAAAGTCAACACGAAGTCGACGCAAGAACAAAGACGTAAAGAAACAAAAAAGATCAAGATTCCAGAAGGCAAAGAAGCGCGCCCCACGCGTACACATACCTGACACGCCAGGTTCGAGCCGGTATGTCCGCTGGCGAGCCTTAGAACACCGCCGAAGGTATCGCGCTCTGCGATCGAGCTATGGGAGGAGGGAAGTCGAACGCAACAAAAGAGGAAAACGAAACTAGCAAACGAGTAAACAAAAAATTCGGTGGAGGTCAGGCTCCGGCCTATTGTGTTCCGGCTCATCGCACCTCGTGTGCGCTCACGCTTCCAGCCACGTCGACGGCGGCGGCGGCGAAGCGGTCTGCGCGCCTCTGTTCGGCACGAAGCACGGGCATTCGGGACTGCGTGCTCGTCCTCTAACAGCCGCTCCTTCGCCTGGTCCGGCATGCGATCCTCGTACTTCGCCGCCCTCTGCATAAACGCCTCTTCCTCGTCGGATCCTCCTCTCCGAGCACGGAGACGGCGTGCGTTGCGCAATGCGAACGAACACTACGAGCGGCGCGAGCATGCGCACGAGTTATTACACGGTCCGGAAGGCGCGGTGGCGAAGGGCCACTAAAGACAAAGGGGAGGCGAGGGTGACGCGGGCAGCACCTGTAACCCCATTGTCTGGCCACGCACCCCACCTTTGGTTCCGGAGCCCATCGGGCCTCACGGCGCCGTCCGTGGTACGTGGGAACGCGTCGATGGATCGCGTAGACAACGGTGTCGCGGTTATGAGGTGGAAAAGCGTTCGAGTGTGCCGGCCGACTCCGACGAATCGGTCGGTGCATTTTTCTTTCGCTCTTTCCCGCGAACGGAAGCTTAACTTCAGTATTTTCTTAATTGCGAGATTTTTACAGTGGAGACTCGATCGACTGTGTAATTAATAAAAGCTGTTTTTGCCTGATTACCCAAATCGGTCCGGAGGTCCGCCTGCAGGAAGCAGGAATTCAGGTTGCTTCCATCTTACATGAGCTGAAACCAGATGGAAAAATTTTGAAGCACCGTCTATCCCAAACCGTAATTTTCCAGTATTACATATTCGCCTCCAGATTTTCAATATGCATTTATTCATCGCTGGCCTTTTTGGTCTGTTGCACAAATCAAAAAAGCAAAAGTTGTTTTTTTTTTACAAAGCCCTTAAAAAAAGGAAACTGAACGATCGAAGACATAGCTGGAGGGAGAGAGAAAAAGATCGAAAATGATAAATGATAGGCAGGCAGGTTAACCAGGACTGAGCCCGGTTAGCTACCCTACACTGGGGAAGGGGAGGATGACGCATAACTACAGATCCAATATAGAACACGCCCCTTTAATCTAACTGAGCTGTACAGAAGTAGCTATAACTTGCGACGATGATGGAGAAGCTGCATACAGCAGATGCCCAAACTACTGCTGCCAGGTGCGTATAAGCACAGGAAGAATGAACTAGCCTGGCCGTGATTGAATATACTTGCTAAATATATGTATCGCTAAGACAGAGAATGATAAGCACACTGCATTGCACAGCAAACGGGATGGCAGACTGGTTCCGTAACTGCATGCGAAAGCACTATCGTTTCTTCTTTCTTCTTCTTTCTTGTGATTAACAAGTGCGTCAACGTTGCGACCAACAATAATGATTGATTAGGAATATGAAGAGGCCAGCACTCCAGAGATGTGAGAGACTGGATTAGTTCTTCATTATTTATTTTAATGAACGCAATGAGAGCAAAGACAAGTTGAGGTTGGGACGGGCAGAAGGGCGGTTTTTTGAACGTGGACATCGAAGTATAGCCGCCCCATCTGGGACAACACTAAACAGGAGTCGGGCTTCTCTTGAATGACTGATCTATCGGCGAATATTTAACGTGTCGCAGTCGCGCCGGTGACGGGAAAGTGTCGAAGCGACGCAAAGTGGGTCCTCCACGGACGCCCATCGCAATTCGGAGCAGCTTGCTCTTGTATAGATATACCATGTCCGGTTCTCAATGCAAGTTCGGGCGCAATCGTTTATCACTATCCTTCCGGGGGGTGTAATCTTTCGCACTTCCGCTTTGAAAAATTCAGTGACCCACTATGCGTCGGCGACGACATCGATGTTGTATGAACGGCGTGTCGCGCGTCTCAGTCGCGGCAATCGCGTCCCGCAAATCGGCGACGCGACCGAAACGCCTGCGTGAACGTGAAAACGGGGTCGTCACTATGCGTGTGCCATTTAGCCCAGATTAGAGCCTTCCGTTATGACAGGATAAACAGGCGCCGACTGAAAAAGAAAGACGTGCGAAAGGTAATGCGGTGCATGAAGGCTCATTTGTAACAGCTTATATTATACAAGGAAGCCTTCGCGTTGGTCTCCGGCTTAGAGGGCGAGTTTCATAAGTGACTGCATCGCGACAGGAAGGCGACGGACAGAGACGCAGTGAATGCACAGAGTGCCTTTAGTTCCTGCAGTTAATCAGAACCGACTAGCACGACTGCCAGTTCTTCTAGAGCTAATTTGTAGTTTTTGCAGAGTTAACTTTAATAACCATGATTAACGAGCTGCTCAATGTTGAGATTATCCTTTAGGAACTGCACGAGTGTGCAAGGGTGCCGTCACTGTCTTTAGTCTTACGATTGATTGATTGATTGATTGATTGATTGATTGATTGATTGATTGATTGATTGATTGATTGATTGATTGATTGATTGATTGATTTTCGAATACTGCAGCTCTATTCACGACTATTGCAGGAGTATACAAGAATTATCGGTGGGCGACGATCCCAGTTTGTCTCTATGCCATTGATTAAGGGTCGTTTTCTTTACTCAGTGATCTCGTCACCTGCGTGTGTCATTGCGGTTACTACTAGTATACCTTTTATGAACTAACCTGACTGCTCCACGAACGAACTTCCTTCTCTGGCGGAGGTTTCTGAAATCCTGACCTGTGACGTCACATGCACTCACAGCATTAGCGGAAAGACGCCTAAACAGTGTTACAATGCCTATCTTGCGCGCTCTCCTGTCGTTATACGCGAAATAGCGCAGCATACAATTGAAAAACAAGGAGGAAGCTGTCAAGTGTGCCGCATGACGTATATAACTTAGTATGAAGAGCGCACTTGCTTGTGCTTGCGAAGGCACGCATCGTCGCTGACGCGACAAAAGTAACGCGTGTGCATTTTTGTAATATTGCATCTGACAAGTACTGCATCTGATGTCGCAGTCAACTGACGGCTAGCGTCGTTTACGTCACAGAAGTTTCAGACCGCAATGTCGGACGTTCTTCGTCTTCGAGTGTAGTTTCCATCACGGGTTAACCATTCCCCGGTCGCGAGCCGCATCGACGGCTTGCATATGATCCGTGCGACAGGGGTGAACTATAACCACTGCTATTTATGTCGAGTATAGAGGCCCGTCTCAGCCTCGTCATATATTCGTGTTCCTATCTTTTTTTTTTCTTCGTCCGGCTGTTTTTTATTATTATTTCCTGTTTCATAGACAGTTTCGTCTCCCGTTTTGATCCCTTACCGTGCTTTTCTCAGAGGATGCACGAAAGCTCTGCCCATCGCTGGCCGAACCCGCCTTCGCCTCCTGCCCCCGCCCCCGTGGTGCAGCCACTTTGAACTCGCAAATAAGGAAATATCAGGGTATATATACCATTCACACGGTGGTGTGCGTGAGTGACGATCTTTCTATATTCCGAGCCCCCGAACCTCGCCGACGTTAACGGCGCGCGCCGCCGCGTCTCTTCGCCGTCACTGTCTTCGTCTTCCCGAGAACTCTGACCCCTTCGCGCCGAAAAGACGCTGGACGCCGCGGGACGCCGCCCTCCTCCAAGCCGGACGAGGCCTACACAACGGGCCACAGGTTCCGAGCACCTTATTCGTGCGCGAAAACAGCGTCGTCCACGCCGGGTGTACACAGCGTACGATTCCGTGATCACTCCGAAACGGATCTAGAACGTCAGCTGCCACTCACGCGCGCACAGCCCGCTCGGAGCGGGGTTCGAAAGGAGCGCCTGCCCCCGACCTTTCCTTCATCTTCTTCTTCCTCTTTTCCGCGAGGAGGGACCCTCGAGGTCTCGACAGTCGCGTGCCCCCCCGAGTGCGGCGAGCTGGGTGTCAGGGTATTATAATAGCAGTAAGCGCGCAGGGGGTACGGGAATAGCACGCCAGTTCTCGAGAGTGCCGGGGTGACGCGATGGCCTTAACAAGCGCCACGAGCGAAGCACGAGTCTGCGTCCATTTGAGCGCGGCTCTTCGCCGCCTCCGGGGCTTTGAAAGAAGGGGACTCCAGTAATTCGGTGATGTCTGACGACGGGCCCGGCGCGAAGCGGCGTATTTTCTTCGTTTCGTTTCGTTTATCGCGTTCACCGCGGTCCCGGTTGCTATAAATTTCCCGGATGATACGTGGCTGTAGTGATTGACGTGCGGTGGTTCTTTCGCATTATGCCGCTCAGCGCGAAGAAGCAACAAATAATCGGACGTCGCCTTTCTGCTTTCGCGTTTATTTCTCGCCTTTCATTTTCTCTTCTTCTTGATGCGATTTCAACTTTCTCTTCCCCCCTCACCCCGTTCACTCCTGCCCTCCCTCAGCTTTCTTTTCCTGGACTCCTTTATTGCGCATTTCCTTTCTGAAGAGTTTAACGAGATCCAAGACAGAGAAGCAAAGACAGGGCAAAGATCGGGGCTCGCGTGACCCAATTTTCAGTTTTGTAGCGATTCACAAATCGCAAATGAATACTGCCTGCTGTCTGCAGATTACTATCGTGTTTAAGTGCTGCATGCGTTTTTTGAACACAGAATCATTATAATTGTCGCATTCACAGGTTTAGCGTACTTCGTGAGTCATGTCTCCAGCACATGAATAATATGCGAAAGCGTACTTAATACTGCTTATTTATTCTATATATTTACGCACCTGCAGCTCCGTGTATTAGTTACCCTGATGTAGGATCAGAGAGGCAAGGTTTCTCCCTACGGACTTCGGTGCGTCACCAGAGTCGCACAAACAGTTACTGTCTGGCATTATGCGACACTACAAGCGGTATACATTTATGTAGCGCTCTAACATGTGCGATCTTGATAACGTCTGCAATAGTGTTACGGTTTCGAATACACGGAAACTGCGAATTAATTGCCACCTCGGAATTGTACATAAGGAGATGGCGGGCATGTTTGATGTAAAGTGCCATGTGTGTCTTCTCCTGTCCGTCTTGTGTTCTTGTGTTGTACCCACAGTCATATGAACCACCAACAAGCCCAACTTACCGCTGTCCTGGACTTCAAAAACCTGCAGCAGCTTAAGTACACTGTCTAAAAGTACAAGCAAGAACTGTTGACTAGAAAGTGACGTCGATGATCCACTCGCAAATGTATTGCGAGTGGTCGGTCTTTTCTTTGCCTGGTAATTTTTTCCCCCTTTGGTGTCCTAAACGTCGATAAATCCATGAACGAACTATCCCATGAACAAGTACTGCTAAACTTTCTGGGCTTTAAGCTCTCGAGGCACAATCAGCGCTGAAAATCCACATTGGCATCGAATCATTCCGCCACCAGCGACTAGTACTATCCATGAAATAAACTTAAGGGAGGTTCATCTTACGACTATATCTGGATTACGAGTTTACATACGCTTGCAATCTCTTTTTTTTTCCTTCTCTTCCCTTTTCGTCTAATTCGCTCTCGCTTCGATAATAACAGATGTCGGGCCGACATGTTTCGCCGAGTTCGTCGTTCCATGCACGGTGCCGTTATTAACGCAGAGAGGCGTCAATATAACACAGCGCGAAATGCCACAGGGCGCACGCTATATACTACAGCTCTAATCACGAACCGTCTGTCTCTCTCCGTCGTGGCCCACATTTCGTATCGGCCGAGACGCGCCTACTGCATGCACGCCCCCCCCCCTGTGCTCTGGACCCGCCGCGAGCAATACTGTGGAGGGAGTGCACGTCGAAGACAGGTCATGATACGGCGCGCCGACCGGGGACGCGCCCGTAATCGTCCTCGTCCCCGAGGCGCGCAAGCCGCCTTCCGGGATGGCGCGGCATGCCATCACCGCAGGGAGCGCGTGCGAGCTACGGGACCCGGTTCTCGGGAGGAGACTTCACAGAAGGCAGCTGCTAATTGCGCGCGAAGGTCACGAAGACTGCGTGTGCCGCACGTCCTTTCTCTTTTTCCCTTTTTTCTTAATTTTACTTCATTTTTATTTTTTGTCGCATTGTATACTGCGTTGCTGGGGGCGGTGGCGGCGGAATTTCTTTTGGCGCTCGTTCGTTGGCCACAATGCCGGATGGGTTGTGCCTCACGAGGCAGCGTTGGCTTCGACGCCCCTCACGCTCCGCGCATCCGTTGGCAACCTCGCTGCAAGGCGGAAGCCGTTTTTTTTTGTAACGTTTCAGCTGTTTTCTTGCGTGTTTGTGGCGACCGTATCGACAAATCTTTGGAGCCGGTGTTGAGAATCGCTGCAAGGTTCGGCGGTAAGAAGTTGTTAGCGGGAACGTATGCCTATATATAGCTCTGTCGTCGAAGGTTTTCCCCTCACGTCAAATCGACTCGCTGCAAGCGCGGTGCGTGGGTCGAATCCGCTAGAGCATTTGTAATACCATATCGAGCTTAGACAGTGAACACTGACGCTACAAGAAAGGATGACGGATATAGCGCTGACTTCTCCGCCAGGTGTACGATGGTTTAGTTCTAATTTCACTATAAATACGTAACAACATGCCCAACAGCAAACTGTCCTGAGTGATGCCAATGTGTTCGCCGAGTGCAGGGAGGGCGCCTTTCAACCTACGGCTTGGGTATCAGCCAAGGCCTACAGCCAGCAAGCGTTTTCCAGCTTATGTTAAGTAATCTTTCTTCCATGTCTCTCTGCGACTCCATATAGATGCCTGCCATAACGACCGCAGGCTTTGTTTGGTACAGAGAAGGCGATCAACGTGGCTTTTCACCATCACTGACGTAACAGAAGCAACAGCGACGCAACGGAATCGACGATGGCTCGCCGAGGATTGAAAGAGAATAGGAGAGTCGGAAAAGGTGTTTCTTTGCCGGCAATCATTAAAGTGCGCATGTACTCAGTACGGCGGACCAAAGTGCTTCTACAGCCTCTAGGTTACGCGTCCCGTGCAGCTGTTCCTCTTAGTATCTCCCACGCTTATCCGTCAGAAGTAACGCCGTCGCGTGTGGTTTGTTCACGTCGCAGGTTATATCGTTTTCTATCATCGACACATCGTCCTACGCGTGGAAAGCACTGTCCAGAGTTGCGCAGCCATGTAGAGCTGCTCAAACCGTAAGCGCACGGAGAAGTTGCCTTCGAGTCGAAGAAAAGATTTACGTCCCTTTTATTCATCAAGACTTCCACGCCTCCTGGCCGACTGCCCGAACAGCGGTCACACAGCGGCCCGGGCGCCTGTTAACCCCGTTCGCGAAGGCAAACATTCGAGCGCGCCGCGCCGTATGAAAGCGGCGCACCCGTTTTTCTTCTCTATGAGCACGCAGCTTTCATAGCTGCCGGGCCCCCCCAGCCTACCGTTCGGCAGTACGTATCAAGCGCGATCGCTGAGGAAGGGGTGTGGACAGTGGCCACAGCCTGCGGCTTGCATACGTACTGTCCAGTGCAAAGCAAGCGCGGGAGTGCTTTGGCGCGGCAGTCGCGGGAACTGCATGCATGCCCTGTCGCGCGTATTCAGACAGACCCGGCGATGACCACTGTCCCGCGCGCGGCACAGGTGAGGCGTGAGAAGAGAGACATTCGGCGTCTCAGTCATGACCTGAATACGTCAATATGCGCGCACACCTTTTTTCTACGGTGCTCTGAGCCGCGCTCCAGGATAGGACAGGTCTTGAGAAAGCCGAAGGGGGTTCGAGTGGTCCCTGCGGAGTTGGCCCGTTTGCGTGGCGAGCTGTGCAGTTCGCCTCGCGATGCTCCGTGTCCGGTATATGACGCGATGCGTCCGTTGTTCGCGAATTGAAACAACGACGGGCGTGTACGGGGGTAACCCGAGCGGGAGCAACGTAACAACTCGATGAAGACGGCGAGGAAGGTTGACAGGGCAGACAGACACCACAGCATTCGTCGTTCATTTATATGCGCTCTCTACTTTTCGCACGTTGGCTGTCTATGCGCGCGAACGACGCGCGTGTCTTGAACTGGTCTCGCAGTGACTGACGGGTAATTTGTTCCGGCTCCAGGAGGTTATTTCTAAGCTATACCGTGATGCCCTTCATCTTTGCCTGCTGACAGGCATGGATCGTCGGCCTGCATAGATTACGATTTCTTCTCATTGCCTTGCTGAAGAAGAATGCCAGAAACGGGACATTAAAAACGAAAAGCTTCGTAAGGCAGGGGATTTAAAAAAAAATAACAGAGTCTCTTATGTAATCCCTGAGGCGACTTAAGGCGAAAGCCCAAGTGCCGATGCATTAAAGACGGACACATGACGTACACATACCCCTTAATTCGTTGTCTACTTCGCTTAGTCATGTCTCTTAATTTGTTTCCCATCATCCTCCTCATTCGCTTAGTCATTTTCCTTAATTCGTTTAGAGTACTTCGCTTAAGTCATCCCTCTTAATTCCAAAGGTCGAGAGTTCGACTCTCACCCAAGGTCATGTGTTCGAGTGCCCTAATTAACTATATCTTAATGAACTTCACCTTCTTTAACTTCGCCTTAATTACCAGCAAAGGTCTAGCGTTCGACTCCCACCAATGAACGAGAGTTCGACTCCGACCAAAGGTCGCGGGTTCCAGTGCTTTAATGAACTCCATCTTAGCTACTTGTGCCTTAATGAACTTAGCTTTAGTTACCACCAAGGCCGGTGGGTCCGACTCCCACCAAAGGTCGAGGGTTCGTAGCCTTTTTGTACCTTCCGTGTCGTCGATGCGTTTTCGCTCAAGCACTTTGAAGGTCGACTGACTGATGAGGTATATAAGGCTTTCGCCTTAATAAGGACTAACCTGACCAATGTGTAGCGAAGCAGAGGAACATTCATATTGGGCGGAGTGTCATCGCCTGTCACCGGTCCTCGATGCTTGGAGCTTGCGTAAACGTTTCCGGAACACTCGTAACAGTCGAAAAGCTCAAACAGTCGCGACAAAGACATATCGGCGCAGGTGTATTTCACTTTACGCGATCTTACCATTAGCACAAAGGGAGTCCTGCGTTGGATGTCGTAAGCAGTATATATGTCGTCGCAGTAAAAGTAGTCCCAAAGGTGCTCAAACGGGCAACTCCTTGATAATTGTACGTAACATCAATTTTAGCGCAACAGTCATACAGATCCATCTTTTAAGGAATATGTGACCACACTGCAGTAAGTATATATATACCATGTATAGGCGCCCAAATCTTTAACTGGCGCGCGCGCGCGGCGACTTTTCCGTGCGTCAGCGCCGTATTATGGGGCGAGGCTCGAAACAGTTTGAGGGTAAGGGCATGCGGACAAAGCGCGCTCAGCTGAGCCCATCGTCTGCTAGGTTGTTCCTTCTTAAGGACAGTCATACGGCGCTGACGCATGGAAAAGTCACCGCTCGTGCACGCCAGTTAAAGATTTGGGCGCCTGTACATGAAGAATCGCCGAACAAGAGGAGCCTCAGTCTGAATCCAATGATTCGACAAGGGGATATGTCTTCTCGTCGGGTTTTTCCTGAGAAATACATGTCCCCTTATCGAATCATTGGCTTCACCCTGACACTCCCTCTGTTCGGCCCACGGTTTAAACTCTCCATCTTCTCCCGAACATCCGTCTTTTTTCGGATTTGTAACACACAGACGCACTCTTGAAAAAGCAAGTTTGGGAGGAAGGGCCACCGTAGCACTCAAGAACCTGGTGGTGTTGCTTAACAAGCAGACGCTTCTTCCCCGCGTCCTTTCGGGCTTCGCGTGAGGATACTACAGCAACAAATCATCATAACGACAAATTACCCCATGAAGCCGCCCACCGTACAGCTTCTCTTCGGTGACGTAACGACGTCTCGCTAGATAGGTGCGCCGCTTAAGTGCTGTAGGCGCGATACAACGACTGCGCGTTCGCATTATCAGCCAGCGCCACTGTACGAGTTTCGTCTCGCTCTTTCTCACTTCCGCCTCCTCGTCGTTCCGATGAAGCGCACGAAAGCTCGAGGAGACGCGGACGCGTGTCGCGTTCCCACGTGCGTGGCGTTGTCAAGAGGGGAGGGGGGGGGGGGCTAATCGCCCGCGACTCGTATACAATCCCCCCGCGGTAGCAAGCACGCGTATATCTGCATTCGACGGCCTCGTAACATGGGAGGCACTGCTGCGCGGTGGTGCGCGCACAAAAGGCGTTGTCGTCCGGCTTGAATCGCCCGCGTGTGTTGAGCAACCGTTCTGCGGCCTAATTGCCCTCCTCGGAAGACAGGGTGTCTCCGCGATGTAGGCTGCAGAGGCGAGGCACTCGCCTGTCACTTTGGGCGCGCAGCCGAGCGCAATTATCGGGCACGCGACACATGCAGCTTCGTCTCCAAGCCACACGTATATACCTCAGCTCGCCTCACTACATACCGCAGTGTTAAGCAACGCTTTCAAGCAAGGACTTAAATTTCGTATTTCTTTTTCGTTTATGTTTCACAAATTAATGTTACTTTAGCAAGATATTGGCGTCCGTTGGAATTGTCGGGTAGTCAGAGTCTTGTCGCGTTGCGGTGTCATAGGTAGCGGTGATTGCAGCTGCAGCGAAGCGCAGTGTATGCGAAGAACGCTATACGATTTCTATCTTTTTGTATAATTTTTGACGCAGTATCTGTCTCTTCTCACAGTTAAGCTTCGCCAGAGTGAGCGTCGACATACCGATGAGAGCCTGTTCATTGACGAAAGCAATCGATCACATCTTTTTGGAACCGCGCGTGGAACGAAACGATAGCGGAGAAGTATACGTCCTCGTGCATTGTCATCACGGCAGACTCACGCCCATTCGTGGTTCGCTAAAATAAAAGCATGTCTTACGATTTTATCTGCGGTTTTAATTGTTACCGAAGTAAAGATAAACTTTGCACTACTACATCAAGCCATGTTTGAGAGCCCTGTCCTACAAAGTAATGGTGCATTCCATTGCTTGACAGAACAGCAGTGCGGAGGCAATGAACACAGAGGAAGAGAGCAGTAGCGCAGCGAGAGTGCGACGGCTCGCTACCCCAGTGAAATGTTCCACGAGTTCCACGTAATCACGTGACTAGATCCAAGTTCCATGAGATCGCGTCACCAGATAGTTGAACTTCCCGCGGTGATTATCACGCAAACTCCGCTTCCGAGCCGTGATTGCTACCAATGACGGCAGACCAAAACGAAGTATATGACGAGTTTGCGTCACGTTACTTCCATCGCACTCCGCATTTCGCGCGGGAGCAAATCGAACTATACTCTCCGCTGCTCTCGACGTCGCCTCTTCCACCCCACACACTATCCCTCATACTGTCCGTATTGTGGAGCAAAACCCACAGTATATCATTGCACCTGGGAGTGCCCACACCCTCCGGGCTACTCCCCTATTCCTTCACCTTCCCCTTCCTCCTGGGAGACTGCGCTGACCAGCTCAGAACCGCAAGAGCAGCGACGGCTGATCCGGCGGGCACGCGCAGTGGCGCGAGCCAATGGGCCCCTGAACTAAGGGCTCCACCCTGCGAGGAAGTCGCCCAAACTGATGATAAATAAATGTTTTCTCTCTCTCTCTCTCTCTCGCCAAACTGCTCCTGTTCTGCCATTGGATCACAGCGCTCCTGCTCCTGTTCGCCCACTGGAACGCAGCCATACTCATGACAGAGCACTTTACTCATGACAGCGAAAAAAGACAGAGTGCCCGACTTGAGTGCCCGACTATAGACATCCTACACTTCAGTTCTCTCTCTTCCTCTTTCACTCCCCATTCCCCTCCCCACGTGTAGGGTAGCAAACTGGACTCAGTCTGGTTAACCTCTCTGCCTTTCCGTCTTCCCTTCTCTCTCTCTCTACTCATGACAGCACGCCTTTGCGTGCTGCTGTTGGCCCGATGGAATGCGCCATGAGTTTCATCCGCAGCGGTATACCAGTGGCTATGGCGTTGCGCCGCGGCGCTCGAGGTCGCGGGCTCGATTCCCACCGCGACGGCGCCATTCCAAAGGGGGCGGAATGCAAAAACGTTCGTGTAGCGTGCATTGGGTGCACATTTAGAAGCCGCAAATGCCCAAAACCCCCTTTGGAGTCCCCCACAATACGGCGCACTTCGTGATCATATCATGGTTTTTGCCCTGTAAAAATACCAGAATTTATTGTTTCTTAAGTTCTCCATTCGCTTTTTCACTGTTGCTATAAATTGTTACGGAAGTCCAGTCTCCGCGTGAACTGTCGCATGCATTGGTTTCAATAGCATGGGAACTCGAAAAATGCGGTCCACGTATAACCGAGTTTGGAAACCCCAAATTTAAAGCGTAATGTATTCCACGATCGGCAGCATTCTAAACGGGAAACAGCAACAATAGCACCGCGGCGTTGCCATTTAGAGCTACGTTCGGAACTCGTCCACTGGAACAGGATGGAGGGGCGGTGTCTCCCGTTTTTTGGGTAACGGTTGTACAAGTCGTCGATAGCGGCGACGTATACGCATACACTTTCGGCGGTTTTCGCTTCCTTCCCGCGGGCTATACGTGAACGGCCAGAGACAAGAACAGGCGTCCTCTTGGACAGCCGCGCATGTACTCACACACCGCCCAAATCACGCTCCCCCCCCTCTCCCCCAAAGAAAAGAAGAAAAAAAAACAGGAAGAAAAAAAAAACGCCGCTTGTGTCGAGGTGCCGTCAAATATAGCACCGTTCCGCACGCCGCTGCAACAAGGCGTGCCTTGCGGTCAGCCGTGCCGTTTTTTTTTTTTCTTTTTTTCGTCAGTGTCGCCTAAACTGACGGTCCGGGACGGTTATACAGACAGTCGTCGCCGTTCTGAGTCGCTGCTCGTGGGGGACAAGAAAATAGAAAAGAAGGAGATGCGGCGGCGGCGGCGGCGGCCTCAACGCGCCCGACGAGGAAGAAATAAATGCACACGGCGGGCGCTAAAGCACGCGGAAGGTAGAGAAAAAAAAACAAAGAAAGGCTGGAAAAAAAGAAAATACAATGCAGAGGCGTGCGTGGAAGCGGCGGCATGCGGCGGCGGTGGTTCGTGCGTGGTAGCCGGCTCGCGAGACAAGGGGCGCGACGGCGGTGTCTCTATAATTAGAAACGGTTTCAATATTGCGCTGTTTGTGTCTGGGGCCGGCCCCCTCTCTCTCGCCTATTGTTCTTGGATGCGGGAAGCGAAACTTTATTTCAAGATCGCAAGGGCGGCGGCAGAGCGCGTAATTCGTTCGCGTGCGTGGCCCCCCCGCTTCGCTCGCGCGCGCTTTTCGTCTCGCACCGAATCGAAAGCGATATAACGCAGCTCGAGACGACTGCGCGGACGGAGTGTAGAAATCATTGGACTGGAAGCGAAGGGTCCTCGCGGCGCCAATTTAACACACATGTTAAAGAAGAAAGAAAATTGAAAATTAGAGAAAGAAAAGACAGGCACGTAGATGCGTTCATAATGTGCACGATCAAGCTATGTGTACTTGAACTAAAACAAAAGCAAAAAAAAAAATTATGTTTGTAACGTCTCGAGACTCCAAAGTGGTCTGAGAGGGGCGTGGTTCACGCACCTAAATCTAAGTATACACAGACGTCCCTGTCTTGAAAATTCATCGACCTCACGGATACATGTCGCCGATATGTCCGCGGGGCCAAGTTGCTTAGAACAAAACGGAGTGTTAAATTTTTCGTTCTCGGAATGCTAAGCTGCTAGGACTAATTCGCTATAATCAAGCAGCCTCAATCACGCTTAAAATCATATTTTCTTTTTATAGATAATTCAAAAGGCTAGAGAAATCTGTTTTGCCCCACCTGCTAATCCCATCGCGAGTCATCGTTCCGGGCCGTCGCTATCTTGCTGTTATCGTCGCCACATCATCGTCGTCGTGTCGTCATCTCCGCGCGTGCTGCCGTTGCTGTTGTCGTTATCCTCGTTGTGGTGCTGCTATCGCTGTCGTCAGATCATTAGCCTATCGGAATATTTTTGTGCTACTTTCTGTACATATGATTGGCCTGTGAAATCTTCCGTGTTTTTCCGGTCGCATTACGCAAAAAGATAGTTGCTCCGCTCCTTCGCAGAACTCGCTTATATACCAAGCTAGCCCAACCGCAGTCTCTTCCGGACCCTATAGCCGTCCGCTGAGCCGACATTCGGCTCGGCCGGTATTCCCGAAGGCTGCGAGATCGATCAGGGCCGAAGATCGTATCGCGCGAGAACCGGACAGCAGTCGCGGCGACAACGACTTCTATGACGCGCACTGACAGGAGCGCGCTCTTTACGGCCATCTCAGCCTTCAAAGGGGGAGACAGCCGTCACTGCATGCATCGAGTTCGCAGAGCATCCGATGCATCTTTCCGGGGTTGCTGGGGGCACACGTCGACGCTGCCGACAAGCGCGACGACAGGACGAGATAGATAGCACGGCGTGCATATTCACACGGTTCGAGTACGTTTGGTTGGCGCGTTATAGGCACGTGCGTCACTTTTGGTCTACGAGGGGACGCTCGCCTTGGCGCCAAGGGAACTTTGTGGTTAGGGCGAAGGATGTTGCGAGTAGTAAGGTTCACGCGCTGATTGGAAATCAGTGGCATAACCCGAGAGCAGATAGCGACGAAAGAACGCGATGTGACGCGCAGTTTCTAGCCCTTCGTTTGTGACATACGAAATCGTCAGACAGTTTCTTACGAAGAGTACAACACAATACAGTACAAATAACGTGTCATTTCCGTCAAGAAAGGCATAGGGAAGGCTGCTGCTAAAAGCTGCAGCCTTCCCGCCGACACACAAAAATCAGCTTGACAAATGAAATTGACGTGACGCTAGAATTTCTTAATGTTTTGGAGCTTAAGAATTGTGTGGCTTTCCTGTTGTTCCATTTGTTTGAAGATCTTTTTAGGACGATGCGTGTGATACCATTTCAATAACTTAGGAAAGGAAATCAGAATACAGGCGTTGGTTAGTGACACAGGCTTCAGTAAATCATTGCATTATGTGCATGTACGTCCGAGCATGTGGAACGCATGGTTATTTAATTCCAAGGCAATTTGCAACTATAGTAACGCTCTTCCTTTCCTTGTTACGCTCTTCCATAATTTATTAGCTTCGTTTTTTTTTCTTACAGCCTGAGAACAGCAAATGTAGCATTACTTGTTATATAACGCGACCATTCATATAATGATTAATTTGCTACCTGGATATTGTTGAGTACGGCCAGGTGTATCTGCAGAATCCGGTCCGCGCTCAACGCTTAGCTACGACAACGTCACGTGATAGCTACGGGCCAATCTGCTTTCGGTAAGCTAAACAACGGTGAGCGAGGGGCGCCCTGCTAAAGCACTATAGCGTCCCACTTGTCCTTAATGACACCTTCCATGTTCTTACCACGAATCAATTATCGTTGCGGTCTTGCCGATGTAACACTCGTCTGTTCTCATTGCATCACAAATTGTCTTGCTCTTGCTTCATAAATGTCAAATTAACATGCCATAAAGAAATAAACAAACAGCTGGCCAGGCACCCAGCGTTTTCGCTTGAATATTAATAAGGTGCTCTCAATCGTAATGATTACTATGAGGCAGTGACAATTCACTGATTACGCAAGAGCCGACAGCTGACGAGTGTACACACACTTTCAAAAATGTGTCCTCATTGGCTGGAGAAGCCTGCATGAGGCGAATATAGACCACGCGTATATATGCACGGCTTGCGGGACCCACTCAAGCCTGTCGGGATGAACTCAGAACAGAGTGAAGGCTGCGTATACGTGGTTGACTGGCAGGTAACATGAACGACCCACTCGTTCCCGCGAAACCTGCGGCAGGCGCACACCTCCGTACCGGTGACGTCACCGACACCGACACTCCGGCCGTTTGAACAAGACGTCATGCACGAACCGTGTCTCTCCCCGTCCGACAGGCGACAGCTGCTCCTGCCGCCAAAGAGCGGCGTGGCAGATTGGACAAGAACGGGGCCCTACAGCGTCACCTACATCGTCCTCCGCCTCGGACATCTGTGCGTAATCACGTAGCGTCCGAGCAGCACGCGTACACGGTGCGGGCATATATATATACGAAATAAAGGAGCACACACGGCAGCAAGGACAGCGCAACGACGATCAAGCATCTCCTGCCGGTGTTTACGTATTCGTAAGAACTCACGACGTGTTTAAGTATGCGCGACATTCGCCTGCCTTACAGCCGACTCTCGGCGTCGAAGAGTCGCCACCGCGATGCAAATGCAAGAGTTGCATTGGACGGGGCCCCACTGGATAGATGCTGTCAACTAAGCGTCGCTGGATAGATGCATATTTACTTCTCGGTCATCTGCAGTTCATTGAGATTGTTTTCAGGAGTGCATAATCCCGGTTTAACATTGCGCTTCCTCGGCATGTTAGCTTGTGAACTGTCGTGTACGTATGCACATCGACGAGCTCGTGTATGTGGAAGATTGCATCTGGGTGTCGTTCCGATTAGCGAGTGGGTTTCTCACTTGCTGTCGTGCTCGTTTACCGGAACCTGTTTCGTAGAACGGGTCGCATTAAGCATTCTTGGTTTTGGCACGCAGGTTATGCAATACTTGATGGGCGCTATTAACATGCATATGGGCACTAAGCAGAGGTAAGATTGCTGACGATGTCGAGGATGACAGCAAGTGAGCGTACCTGCCACCCGACGTCCTTGCGGAGTCACTTTTTTTTTCTTTGTACGTGCGTTGGGAGGCGCGCGCGACGTTGTGGGCCCCTCTGTATTCCGGTCTTTTACTCACTGCAACTTATAGTTACACTATAAAAATGTTTACACCCTTAAGGGTGTTCTCTTGTCGCACTGGTAACACCCTTAGCGTTAGGGCCTTACAAAAATTAATAGAGGACGACAATTGCGCTCTTACGAGACGTGCGATGAGGAAATACGTAGCTGAAAACTATGCAGTCATTCTGACAGCCTTCGATGTAGAGAAATATCCGGCAAGAGAATTTCACAGGGAGATGTATGAAACTCTCCTGTCGGATATTTCTGTGCACCCAAAAGACTGTCACAATGATTACATAGTTTTCAACTACGTCTTTTGTCATCGCACGTCTAGTTGGCGCTCCGTTGTCGTCCTCTATAAATCTTTGTAAGGCCCTGACGCTAAGATGGTTACGAGTGCGACAAAAAACACTCTTAAAGGTGTAAATACTTTTTACAGTGTATGATCAAACAGCAATAATTCCTACACTCCAGCTTCCGCGTTTCCGGCAACGCTGTATCGGAAACTTAATTTAACGATCACGATCGTTTGCGAGTCGTCACGTTTTGTTGTGTAAACCGTTGACTACGCGGCACGCGATAACCAAACGCCCCAATTCGTGCCTTTTCGACGACACCTTGAAATTCGCGCTCCATAACATCACAGATAACGACGTCGTGTTCTGCTAAGGTCCAGTCAAACCTCTAATGATACAGAAATATCACGTTAGCTAAGTGGCTGCTGATTCAACGTGACAACTTTTGAGAACCATTCGTGCACGAGAACGACCCATAGAAGCGAAAATACGCGTGGTGCAAGCTCTAAATTGAATTCAGGAAATCATGGTTGACTTTCATTTTCACCCTTACTGTGAATCCTTAGCTGCCAAATAAATTCAAACTGCCTCTGTTAACTAGTTGCATTACACCTCTCGTCTCGGCAAACAATGGATATTCTCGGTATATATTATGTCAGGATATGAGTTATGAACGAATGGCAGGGCGATAAAGAAGTGAAAATCCGGCAAGTTGTGGTCTTCCAACTAAGGCGGCAATGAAAACGCAAATTTTAATTAGCGCTCAGTTACTAGCATGGAGCAGAGTTCTCAAAACGTTTAGTTTCGTAAGTGCTCTTTGCCATGGTTGGCCGTCCTCGCTAATAATATGTTTAGCGTAAGGAATAACTGAAATTTGCTCTTACGAACAAATCTAACGTAACGGGGTTTTCGTCAATACGGTGACGGTTGTTTGATGCGTTCCACTCACAGCGTTAGATGTGGCATATCAGTTCTGCGGAAACGCCGCAAGGAGGAGAAAGGTTCGCGAAAGGGAAGATTGTCATCCACCCGACGAAGCGACGCCCCGCAAGGTCGTTCGGCTTTGGTTGGATCCCCGAACCAGTTCTTTACGAGAAAATCGTGTATTGGGTTCCCCGTGTAGATTCGTAGCTACAATTGGATCGATGACAAGTTTATGCGAAGCATACTAGCCGCACAACCACGCTCTTCCTTGCCGCGTAGCTACCATATGACGTCATAACAGCTGCAAAAGCGGAGGCTCAACTCGTGCGCTCGCTTGCGGCCGCGTAGCTACATAGCCGGGTCTCAGCTCGTGCGCTCGCCTGCGGTCGCACAGATGGTACTGCGGCCTAACTGCCGCTCCTCCCGCTAGGGCACTGACGTCACAACAGCTGCAAGCCGGGCTCAACTCTTGCAAGATGGGCTGGGTGGGAATCGAACCAGGGTCTCCGGAGTGTGAGACGGAGACGCTATTTCATTTCGTTCACTCACTGTGTTGGAGTTTGCCCCCTACCCCCCTTCCCCTCCCTTATCCTTTCGTTCAATGGTGACAGCGTTCTGTCGCGTAACGGCAGCTCACCATATGCGATCAGCGCATGGTAGGAGGCTGCCCGGGACCTTTTTCCGGCGCTCGATGCCACCACCCTGTAGGCGTCTCGTCGATGCGCGTCCTCCATTGTTGCGCCCTATAATTGAGCGTTTCCTGGAGGCGCGCACGGCGCTGCTGCTGCCGCCGCCGAACGCGACCCGGTAATGGCGGCGACCCCTATCGCGGTGAACTGTGGCCTCTCGCGTTGACCGGGTTCGCCGCGCTGTCGCCTCGGTGGTGCCCGGGTCAAAAGCGGGTCGAGCCGCGCGGGGAGTCGCCGAAGTGTGCTGATCGCAGGACTGTTTCACTTTGTGGCGGAACGCGGCACGGCACGTATAGTTACCGGTGCAGTTTCGTGAGGTTGCCGATGGAAGCAGACGACGCGTCTACTGCTACGCAGTCTGCAGCCACCGCGGGGAAAACGGATGCGCCAACGCCACAGCGACGTCGTGTAGCAAATTACATTGTCAACAACAAGAATGTGGTTTTACTTATCTTTAAAGCGCGTGGAGCTTGCCCCTTTGGTGATGACGACCATGATAACGTATTATCATTTCTTTTAAACGGAGTGGTAGCGGACATGCCACCGAGCTCGGTCTGGTTTACGTGTCTGAATTATCCTAAATAATTTATTACTTAAACACTATTCAGCTTCGAACATGCAGCGCTCCCTATAAAGAATCACGAGCACAGATGGATGCGCATGTGAAAGGAAAGAGCAGACAGAAGGGCTCCTTTGACTGGTTTTTCATTTTCTGAACGCTTGCGCGACAAAGTCATGTCTTACAGCAAACACCAACTCGTCGAAGAAGAAGTTACCTTGCATTACTGTACTCGCGTGGTAAAACAAAACGGACAGCGCGAACACCTTAAACGTCAATATATAAACAATGCTAGCAGCAGAAATTAACATCGGGTAGACGCAGGACAGAGTAATTTGCGCTACACAGGTTACTGGAAATAAACAACGAGTGTTGGATCGAACAATACACGAAACGAAGTGTGCAATGGAGCTCGAAAAGTGCGCTAGAAAAAAAAAAAGAAAGAAAGAAAGAAGGAAAAGAAAACGCATCTTCGTTTCGTGTCCCGTCTTCGTTCTACATTCGTCTTGTTTCCCAGTAACTTGTGCAGCGCGACTTATTCGGATATCGGAGACCAAATAGCCCTTCTGTAAGCCTAATACCTTGCCCAGCGCACATATGTATTGAGGAAAGCAGTTCAAAGAGGAAGTCACATAGCCGCCGCGGTGCATTCTCGAAGATTTAAGCGAAATATGGCATTATTTGAATGCGACTTTTAAAGCTTCGGTTATAGAACAAACTATTGTAAACGCTTAATGAAGGGAATTGCGCTAAAAAAGACACGGACGAGTAAGGACATGGACGGGCGCAAACTCGCGACTGATTTTATTCAGAAGGAACACAAATATATATACCTAGATTCTTATTGCCTAATCATTGCCTAAGCGCACATGCCAAGAACGTTTTTTCTTTCTTATACAAATTTATACTGGAATCACTTACACAATCATCACCTGACTTATCAATGTAAAAAGCCTCTGCGAGTTCACGTGCGACCTGGTTACGACTGCGCCTTAAGATTTTGGTTCTAGCCAGCAAAGGCTGGCAAGCTTTATCAGGCGTAGCCAAAGGGCATGCGCCGCAATGTAAGGGCAAATTTGACCCTTTTTTCGTTGACCATAGAGAGCTTGTGTTCCCTTAGTCGTTCATTTATACAACGGCCCGTCTGGCCAATGTAAACTTTTCCACATGTCAGGGGAATTTCATACACAACCCCGACCGAACACCTGACAAACTGGGTGGCGTGACGTTTGGTGCAGTCTCGCACGCATTCCTCGCCGGAGACAATCCGGGGGCACAAAGAGGCCAACTTGCGCGGGGCAGAAAATACCACCGGCACACCGTAGCGATTGGCCACATTCTTCAGGTTGTGGGAGACCCTATGAATATAGGGGAGAACCGCCGGTCTGGTCTTCGGTTGACCGCCACCATCTTGAGGTGTTCTAGGATTCAAGCTTTGCAGAAGCTTCTCTGCCACAGCAGCCACGACGGAAACGGGAAAACCAGCCTTCTGCAACCTGCCAATCTGATTGTTGAGGCTGTCATTTACCAGGTGAACACATGATTTCTGCAGGGCTTCCTTCAGGCACAGCATAACAATGGCGCGTTTTACCGTCTTAGAATGAGCGGACTCAAAAGGCAACAGCTCTTTCCGGGCTCGTGGTGAGTACATCCAACACGTGTGATCTGGTGTTAAAGTGATGTTAATATCTAAAAACTGCAAACTATCTTGTTCAGGTAATTCGTGGGTGAAGGTTAGACCCCTCTTAGACCCCGCTTAGGCAATGATTAGGCAATAAGAATCTAGGTATATATATTTGTGTTCCTTCTGAATAAAATCAGTCGCGAGTTTGCGCCCGTCCATGTCCTTACTCGTCCGTGTCTTTTTTAGCGCAATTCCCTTCATTAAGTATGTACGACCGACTCGCGCAACAACGTGCTCTACTATTGTAAACGATTGTCATAAACAATCGATTGTTAAGTTAAATCATCTAGAACTTTTCCAGCATATGGTGTCGAACGCACAGGGTTGAAGGCATTTGATGCATCGTCGTGGCTTGCACAGCGGGCAGTTTTCTTGATTTCTTTCTTCCTTCCTTTCCCCTTCATTCATTCTCTTTCTTGCTTTCTCCTTTCCGCCTTCTCATCCTTACTTTCTCCTTCTCTCTGTCTCATTCTTACTTTGTCTTTCTTTCTTTCTGTCTTTCTTTCTTTCTTTCATCATTCAACACGCACATCGTGCATGATATTCGCACCGTAGAGCAGTTATGCAGCCGCAGCGGGCGCCATTTTCCCTAGTTGCAGCACCACGAAATGTAATCTCCAGCTCGGCCGACCATCAAGCTAGGTTAACAACACGCGGGTCAATGCGGCAGGCACGCCGTGGTAATAAGTCCGACGCCGGCAAATGGTCAAGTACCCTCGCAGCAGCAGGGCTGTTCGTCTACGTAACGAGGGAAAGGACGTTGAACGGCGACAGGAGCGTGGAACTGATCGCTTTTGCAGACCACGAGACCATGCCACATGGAGTGCTTCCAAGGCGTGACTCAATGTGGTATGCCAGACCACGTCGAAAGAGAATTGTTAAACCGGCCATTCTTTTCATCAAACTGTTTATTTGCTTAACTTCGACTTAGTCGTTCTGTGTGGCAATAGCTTTCACCTATTATGAAATTATTCAAAATTATGCGATGGCATGTGATCACTGTGAGGAAGGCAGCACTATCGCATCTTTCTTTTCTCTCTCAACTGCCACGTTTCCTGAGCTTTATCTTTTATGGGGTTTTACGTGCCGAAACTACTTTCTGATTATGAGGCACGCCGTAGTGGGGGACTCCGGAAATTTCGACCACGTGGGTTTCTTTAACGTGCACCTAAATCTAAGGCCACAGGTGTTTTCGCATTTCGTCCCCATCTAAATGCGGCCGCAGTGGCCAGAATTCGATCCCGCGACCTCGTGCTCAGCAGCCCAACACCATAGCCACTGAGCAACCACGGCGGGTGTTTCCTGAACTTTTGCACGCACCAAAACAGTTCAAAGCTTCAAAGCCAGTGCACGCGCGCCCTGACATAGTTAACGACCGTGCGCGTATGAGAACGAGAATATTACATTTTCCCCCACCCCCAGTGTAGGGTAGCAAACCGGATACTCTTCTGGTTGACCTCCCTGCCTTTCCTGTCCTTGCTTTCTCTCTCTCTCTCTACGAGAACAAGTACATGTCACAGTCGAACGCTTTTGCAGATAGTTCATCCGTACAAAGGTCTGAAAACAGTGCTAAGCACCGTCTTTACAGCTTTGTACGGATGAATTTTCCTACGGAGACATTTTTTGCCCGAGAAGCTTCCCTGACAAAAATTTCTCAGCGTTCCCAGTCTCGGAGCATGATAGCGCCAGTGTTCGACGTCAGCTCTGAAACAGGTCCGCAGTGACAGGCCTTGTCTCACGCGAAATGGGTTACAAACTTTTGACGAAGACTCCGCACCTATAGATCGCTGGCCCACGCAGCCACACCGTTTCCCACGTTTGCACATGGCAACGCGGCCACCGGGGACCGTCGGGGGAGGGTGGGGAGGGGGGTCATCGCGGCTTCACGCGCGAAGAGCTCTCGATCGCGTTGCGAAGCGGGCGCCACTCGTTCCCGCCCACAGTCCGGAACATCTTATGAAACAAAGGAAGTGCATGCGTTCCTGGTTGAGATGCTCGCGCCGCAACGCCTCGCATGACGGCGCCGCCTCTTACGCAATGCCAACACGCGCGCACGGTCACTGCTGGGCGATTGCTGGGGCATACTATATGATGTTGTTTGGTTATTAGGGAACGCGATCACGTTCTAGATGAGACGCCTCATTGTTGGCTTTCGTTCCATTTGTTTCAGCGCCGCATAGGCTGCGCTGCGGCTTCGTCGGTGAAGAATGTGCGCTTCCTGCAGGTCGTGCGCCCCGCAGTTCATTCTGCGTCGTGGAACAGGTATAGAGCAAGCGGTCAAGGAGCAAAAAAAAGAACGTAACCTGCACGACGTGGGCTTGCTGTTCTCGCAAGCCACATGTGGGCCCGGCACTAGCGTACCTCCTCGTGACTTGTGAGCTATACAGAGGCTGGCCCTTCCTCATGACTGCTTTAAGTCTGATAAACGAATGCTAGACAAACAGAGAAAGAAGAAATAGAGGAAAAGGATAAAGGCAGGCAAGTTACCCATGCCTCAGCCCGGTGGTCTACCCTGCACTGGGGGAAGAGGAAAGGGGGAAAATTAAGAGAAGGAAAGAAAGAAGAGTGTATGCAAGCGTGCGGTAAGGCTGGTTATGCTCGTGTCAGCAACCGACGTTTGTTCGAAAGGTAGGCGCCGTTCATATCCCAGACTGGAAACGTTGCACAACGGACAGTCAGCTTACATATAGGTATACCAGGTTCATTTTCATTTAGTGGAAACAAATTTCTTTTGTAAATTGACTTAACCCCTGTGAGAACGTTTTTTACTACTCGTCCACTCAGTGCTTCAGTAGTAGCCGTCGTAGGTGCACCCACTAACTGATTAAACTCGGTTAAGTAACCTTCTTTTTAATTAATGGCTTTAAGGTACATGTTGTATTAACAGTTCGGCAGGGATGCGAGAACTGCAAGAACATATACGCGTCGACTCAGTAGGCAAATTTCTTTCAAATTTTCCAGCAGTTACTTATACCATCTCATTCAGAAATTAAAATGATCCGCAGGTCCTTTTAGACCCAGGTGAAATTAATTGCCCACTTGAGGCCATTTATGGTTCACTTCAGAGCCTGTTCAGGTGTTTTTCTGCCGGTTTCAAATGGGGAAAGAGGGCTTTAATTGATCACAAATGGGAATTGTACAATAGCTCAGTTACATATCAGCTGAACATGCTCGTCTCGGAATCTATATGTCGTGCACGCGGAGGACGCATGCCCACGTAGTTTAGCGAGTAGATGCACGTCGTTGCCTCCGGTACAATCGTGAGGATTCCGCGGCGAGAGCCCAACAGCAGCCTCCTCTCTCTCACGCTGCGAACAGCTTGACCTTAATCATACGGCGGGCCCACGAGGCGGGGTGCCTCGTCCCGGAGCAGCGTTGGCGCACATACGTGCACATACGAAACTCGCGCGCGCCCGCCGCCACGACGTTCTTCAGCGACGCCCCTGCACCATGCCCTCTTGGCACCGCCTCGCCGCCATTGTTCACTCCATCTTCCCGCACTGCAGGCGCCGTCGTCGAGTGGAAAGCAACGAGTCGCGACGCCGCTCGCGCGCGAACACATGCACACAAAAGCGCGCCCGCGCGTGCACTCCAGAGAGACTGCGGTGCGGTGTGACCTTCTGCGCGCCGGGTTAGGTAGTTCCGTGCAGCGTCCCTTGAACTCGAGCGGTAACGAATAGCGTCGTTCCTTTTTCTTTATATACACGCAACGGAATCTGCATAGTTCCGGCGTGCAGTTTCTTTAGCATATTCCGGCTGCGCCTGCCGTTCGCTCGCTTCATCACTCTCGTGAGAGAGTGAGGTCGTGACTTTTCGAACGATATCGTTTTGCAGTCAGGTATTCAAACAAGGCTGGAGCGGAGGAGAGCTTAAGGTGCGCCGCAGAGTTAACTTCTGGACCGTGATGGAGATGCTGGAAGCAGCGCACTTCCGGTTGCTCCGTTGCTCCGTTGCGGCGCTATCTTTTGTTTCCCGCGTCAGCTGACGCGGGGAAATCGTATTCCGTGGCTCGAGGTCGTGCATTTTAGAGCCGCCGTATATCGCGCGGCACTGCGCGGGCGGGACAGGCGTGCAATGTTGTGCGCCGGAAGTAGCTGGCGGCCGGCTCGAGCGCATTTCCGCAGATGCTATCTCGTGCATCCTCGGTGCACCGCGGCCGCTCGAGTTTTGGGGCGCCGCGCTGTAACGTTGTGCGCATCGCGACGGAAGTGCTTTTGTGTCGGCCGTACCGAGCCGCAACCAAGAGGCGAAGTTAGGGCGTTCACCGTCATAGGAGAGGGGGGAAACGCTACGCGTGTGGCCGAGAAAACGACGCCATCGATATTTAAAAAGGGAGGGAGAAAAGGAAGCGTACAGCCGTTATCAAAAGGAACGAAACCACTAGGCGTACGACCCCGCCTGACTCCGGTGCATATATGCGTATTGTCGCATCTATACACCGCTCGAAATGTCTAGAATATGTGAGTTGAACCGCCGTCTTCACCATCCAGAACTTTCTAGCGCGAGGACTCGCATGGGCGTGGCTCGACGCAGCCATCCATGGGCTCAACAACACTCATATTTCTAGCACCACCTTCCAAGTAAGTCTGCAAGTGGAATAATTACTGCGGGAGCGCGATTTCCACACTTGCTCCTCTTTCGTGTGAAACTCGTTACTATAAACAGCATTGCTAAATCGATAAATTTAGCTGTGGATTTGGAAAAGTTAATAAACCGTCTTCGGACTTAAATTTGCGACGCTGTTTAGGGCTTCTGACGTTTACGCGCAGATTGAGCCGTCTCACGCAACCCAGTTTCTTCCGAACGATGTCGCCTGCAGCTCCCAAGCACGTGCGGGGGCCGTCTACTTCACATTGAAAAGACGTTTGTGTCGAACCATCACCAAGTACAGTATACAACGAACAGTAGCCCATACGCGTTCATAGGGGCAAACTTTCGTGATGAAGTAATCTCGCGCGGCTTGGCCAAGGCTGAGGACGGACTGCATAACGCACGACTCCGACGCTTAGTCCCTTGTCGAACCGTGCGTTGCCACGGTTGTCCATCAAGTGAATTCGCCTTCAAGCGGGTCAAGCATCAATTCACTGTGTGTGTGTGTGTCTCTCTCTCTTTATTTCTCTCTCCCTCTGCTAAAGTTGCGTAGTTCGCATCGCTCGCGAACCTCCGAACTGTATACAAACCGCGCAGCGTAACAAGTATTGAAGGGCCGCGCCGCACCGGCCACGGCAGCAACAGCAGCCGAGAACACGTACAAGCGCGTGATTGCCTCCGCACCGAAGGCACGACAATCTCTGGCCACGCAACACGCTCGGTTCCCCTTGCTGGCGACCTTGCGTGCACCCGTATGTAGTATATATATATACGTACACGAGAAGAAAGCACGCCTGGTCGAGCTCACGGTCACGTTATATCAAAAAGGACGCAGTTTTTCCCGTCGCGGTGGTCGGCGTGAAGATAAAATTGAAAGCCGTTCTCTATAAATGTCTGTAGAGTTAGGAAAAAAAAAGAGAGGATAATAAGGGCGTGAAAAGTGGACATGGGTGAAGTGGCGTGGGGAAATTGCTGGCACGCCACAATGGACCTCTTGAGAAGGGAAGGCCGCACGACGAACGAACCGTGTGGTGGGATCAAAAGATTGTAGCCGCGGCCATGGCACGCAAATCGCCGTTGTGCAGTCGTTGTCCAGCACTCGTTGACCGCGACCGCGCTTCGAACCTGGCCGGGACGTGTCTCAGAGGACCGGTCGAATTTCGCCGGTCACTGGTGCAGTCCAACTGTCGGCTACTGGTTTTTCTAGCGACCCCCGCAAGGCGATTGCGTTCGGAGAGGGGGGGGGGTGGAGGTAAGAAATACGAAAAGCGCGTGCGACGAGTGGAACTGTCGATTGGGCAAGGTTGAGGCGGCAATTGGCGCGCCCGGCTCCAGAGGTCTTTGATCGTGGCGCACGCCTCTGCGACTGTCCGAAACAGCGGCACCCAACTGCCACCTTCCGTGTTCTTGTTTTCTCCTTGTTTTTGTTCTTTCTTTTTTTTCTGCGAAGACCTTGGCCGGATGGATGACAGTGGTTGTTCTGTGGGTTCGCTTGGGTGTATCGACGAAATAGAAAGAAGCCAGTCAAGCCACGTCACAGAGAATATGACCCAAAAATACCCGTGATTGCAGAACCTAAACCAACCGGCTCGCAGGAAATGATACCGAGTCTTTGAAAAGCAAGGCCACGGTGTTTTAACAGCGTTCGCCGATTCCCATTGCGCGAAACGAACAGTGCTCCGACTCTCTTGACCGCATTTCTGTCCTTTCGCCTCATGACCAACGTACAGGCACGACCTTAGTGGCATGCAAATGAAGAACTTGCAAGAAAAAGTTTGTCTGGTGTCCCCGTGGAACCAAGCTCAACTTGTCCTGTTTGAACGAAATTTAAGTGCAAGTTCGAGTAGTCCGTGCGGGGCGATGTGAACGAATGTCGCAATCGTCCGTTTCTTGGTTGATGTGGGTTTTGGGAACCACGTGTTCACAGCGACTGAGGGGCTTCGTTCCACATTTTGGCAGAGTCGTTAACGTCGTTTCGGCCGGTGGCTATTACGCAAAGACCATGCGCCGCGTTGGGACCGTGGACGCTTCTTCGTAACGATGCTCCCTCTGCGCTTGGATTCGTCATGCACTGTTTCGCTGTATACAGAGATGCGTCCCTGATTGATTTGGCCAACCGGCGAGCGGCGTCATTCGAACATCAAAACGAGTTATACGACCTCAGCGGCCTCAGCGTGCTTTTGACCGCCTGCGCAGAAAACTTGAAACATTGAGTTACGGGGAACCAAAACTCTCGGGGGGGAATGTGGTGACCCACCGAGCCGGTGTACTTGTTTTTCTTCTTCCTGCGACGTTCCACTCCCTCATTTCATTTGTATTACACTAGGACGACGATTCACCGCGGCGGTCGGGATAAACTCTGCGTCGACGGCGAAGGGACATGCACGGACTCGATCAGTTCCAAAGGGACCATTAACCGCGATCACGCGCCCGATGCATGGGCATCGATGCACTCTGTCTTCCTTCGCCGTTGTCTTTATTTACTTATCTTTATCTCCGGTGGCCTGCGAGAGCTCGATCATATCCTCTCACCGAAGCCTACCGCGCACACCTCTGGGCCACGCATCTGCGTGAGGTGGTTCACTTTGTGAGGGAGGCGTCGTCAAATGTATATATTTTTAACCCGCACTCGTTCCTCTATGCCGGCCGGCGGGCACGCTTGTAATGCGTACACGCCTCTGCACGCTACAGACCCCTGCACGTGCTATGCTCAAACCGAGTTGTGCATCTTATACGAGGGAGGAACGGCCAACCGCTTTGTGTATAAGGGAAGCGAAAGGTTCATTTAGCAGGTTACGTAGCCCGGAGGAGCGTTAGAAGCCCTATAGCAGGCTCCTAATTGGGTCACGGTGAGGAGAGACACACAAACACCGCGTGTTCGTCGTCTTTTGTGCCCCGTTTGGACGGACGGTTTCCTCTCGGGTCCTCCCTGCTTGGCATGCGAGCACGCACAAAGCGGCGCTCGCAAGAAATAATGAGGTTAGACCTCGGGGACAGGCGTCGCATCGCTGGAGATGCGTGTGTGCATGTTTGCTTGCGTCGCACGTGTTATCGGGACCCTTATCAGCGCCAGCGGGCGGCGTATACGGGCAAATCAATGCGAGTCGCAGGATCACTCGCATGGCGTGTGGCAGGTACTGAGAAAGAGATAAGAAAGTTTAATGACACTAAATGCGGAGAGGTTGGGCAGAAGGAGCATGCCCTTGGCCTCTTGCGCCGTATCTTTCAAGCGTAAATAAAGGGAAAGGAGTGGCCGTGATAGCTTACCCAAGCCAGTCCAAAGTTCACTTGTGAGGAGAGTGGGCCGTTTGTCGCTCAGAATGGTTGCTGCAAGCTAGCGCTTTGATTTGTGCGCCTTAGCTAAAGCGTATACGCTTATACCGTTATGAACACGAAGGTCGCTGATCTTCTATGCGTTAAATCACTGTAGGTCTGTAAGTGTTCTAACGTTTCCATTAGCTATTAGCTTGGAAAAAGCATGCAAGTAAGAAGAAAAAAATCGAATAAATGCGAGTTCTTTCTAATTACTGTACTGCAGCTTTGCAGCATCACAGCGTTGTCGATGGGTTCGCAGGAATTCTAGTCTGCAGGGATTGCGACAATATGACTTCGCCAAAGCTGTGTCCCGCGTATTATTAGTGATACATGAAGATCAGTTGATAAATGAAACCTCCTCCTCCGTTTCTGCACGAAACTAAAGCACTATAGTGAAGTTACCGAAATCAGTTCTGTTCCTTGCGTTATAACACACATTAATTTATCCCTCTATACGCTGTGTGCTCCTGCGCTCACCTGAGGCTCCCCGAACAAGATGATGACAACTTCACGCATACACGTCACTATTCTATAGTCATACCAACAATAGACGAATCAAGGCATCGATGACAAGCTCTCGTTTTTGCTGCACTTTGGGTGGCGCTTATTTTCATTCGATGTCAAATCGTGCCCACTGTGAACACACCCTCCCACTTTTGTCGACCTACAATAATTGAACGAGTATCACACCACTCTCTCCACCGAAGCACACTTCGCGGCCGAGCAGCAAAGTTCAGTGAAACGACCGCGTACTTTCTCGGCTAACGTACAAAAGATGTGGTTGTGTGCACAAACCGTGCTTATTACGCTTTCCCGCCTTCCGCCCCGTACGACAGTTCGTGGACCATTTCCAAGTTTAGTCCATCGAATGTAATCGACCAGTTCTCGAGGCGTCAACGCTTAAGCGAGCTGAAATGACGTTTAAATGAGGCGTCACAATAAACCGATACTGGCTATGGGACGCACACGAAAGAGCTGGGCGTAGTAGCCCTTTCATGACTTCATCTGTTGGCCGACTCCTTGCATGCCTTGATCGAGACGCCGGCTTTCCACGACACAGTTTCTTCTTAAGTTACAGACGGACCCTGCGCAATTAGAAATGGCACCGCTCCGGCTGTAATTATAGGAGTGTCCGGGTAGACGTGTCTCCGCGTCTGCTGGATGCGGAACACGGCGGATGAGTCACCGCGGTAGCGGGCGTGCCAGGAGAACGCCGTTTCCTGCAAAAAAGACATTAACGCACACCCTCCCTTTGAAGACGTCTCGTGTGGCTGCGGCGACTATACAGAGCATTCACGGAGACAAGAAAAAAAAAAAATGCAACTGCGGCTGTTCTTAGACGGGCGTGCTGCGGAAAGGGGTTCACTTCGTGTCCCGGCGAGCCTTCGGGTACACCGACACCGGTTGCTGTTCGCTAAACCTCAAATAGATGAATAGATGAACAAAAGAAAAGGGGGCCTTACCAAAACGCCCCTGCATGCACCGCTTCCCTTGCTTTGTCTTCCCAAGAGTCCGCCCTATTTACGTGCAGTCCGTGTAGCTCTGTGTCGTTGCGTTTCACTGTATTAGAGATCTTAGAGTTTCCGCCGACGCAGTGAGAGGACAGTCGCGCCCGCGAGATACGCGAGATTGGATTAGGACTTCGCTTCGCTGTCGGGGAAATGCGGCGGAACCTCCGCCTTCCGTGTTTCGAGCGCATTTGCTCGAAGTCGATGAAAGAGGGACGCAAAGCGCGCATTTACAGAACACATTTTCTTGCGTAACTTTTGGGTCCTTCCCCTCGTGCCACCCTTTAGAGATTAGGAGGACGGCACAGGGCGAAGTCGTGCGACATAGCTGGGCGGGAGACACACCGGAACTTGTCGATAAGAGCTTGCGGAGCGCTGGACTCTGTCCTATTTGGACGGCGGTGCTGCAACTTAGCGCGCGTCTGAGAGTGGGAGCAACGCATCTTAAATAGCACAGTCCCAGCGCCCAAATTCATTGGTTGAATTATTTATTCATGCTCAGAGCACATGCAGTTACTGAACCGGAATTTGAACGTTGCGGCGTTTAATATGTGACGTTACGGGTACCGATATTGTTATTACTAGAACAATTATTTGCAAAGAAAGATGAACGCACGAAACGTCCCTGACGCGCTGTCCTGAGTAGATGAGCCTTCTACTCCTTCGTGCAAGTCGTCACATGTCACATCAGTGCCCGTGTATGTCGTCGTCATGTATCTGTGGGCGACTGTCTTTTTTTTTCTTTTCTTTTTCAAATGCGCTGGTTCACCAAACTCGCATTTCGAAGCGCACAGGAGCCGAGTTATCTAAGCGTTGGTCTGAGCTTCCTCATTCTGCCTCACATCAAAGGATGACAGGCTTGTGGAATCGTTCATCTTTAGTTCCGTATAGAGACGTCATAAACAGGGTAACATATGTATAAGCGCTACCGAAGTGTGTCAGGCCTGAGGTAAACTGTGTAAGTTAATAACAGGCATGGAGGTATAGCTAAACCGAAAACCGTATGTTTGCAGTTTCGTTCGTGCTCCGCACTACATTTATGTGGAGGCATTGAAGGTCCTCGAGACGGTGAGCCCTTGCTGACCAAATGTTAGCATTGCGTTGAGTGTATGATGCAGCGAAAAAGAAAGAAAGAAAGAAAGAAAGAAAGAAAGAAAGAAAGAAAGAAAGAAAGAAAGAAAGAAAGAAAGAAAGAAAGATGCGACAGATGGGGAAAAGGGACTCGAAATATGACTACCGTAGTGCTTCATTCCATAACTTAGTACTATACCAACCGACTGGGCGCGAATCGCACACCAGATCTATAGCGGGAACCCGCACACAAAAAAGACAAAAGGAGGCGACGGGCTGTTTCTTATCGGGCCTCGGAGAAACTGGCGCAGCGCTTAGTCTTCGCCCCCTTCATTACGTGACGTAAAACACACAGAACCTCCTCGAGCCGGGGTGAAGCTTCGGCGCGTTTATAACAGCATGCCCTGCAGGCGGTACACCGAGACGGCGTCGGCCCAGGAACCGACCGGACTCACCGCATTCTCACCGGCTCTCTGTAATGCCCGCCGCGGCTGTAGCCCATACTCCACATCCATTGTCTGTGCCGACGCAGCGGGAGCGTAAGCACGTCTACGTAGCGGCCAACGTAGAAAGAAGAGAAAAACCTGCAAGCGAAGGCTTACAACGGCAACCCGCCTTTTCGCCCGTCGACGGTTCACTCATCCTCCCGCTAATTAGCATTGTTCCTGTTTGCAAGCCCGGGAAAGATGATGGCAGACCGTGATTATGTATACCGGCTCCACTGGCAAGCGTGTGCGGTGCTCTATACACTTGCTTGGCGAGCCTTTACAGATTCTTCGCTGCTTGTTTGTGGGCGTGCTGATGTTACGTCACGCTCTCCGGTTACGACGGGCCCTCTCTGCTTGCTCCCTTACCTTCCTCGCCTTCAGTTTGCTCGAAACCCTCCTCCCTTTTCCCCCTCAATTTTTATTTTCGTTGCGCTACGCTACAGAGCGCAAAGGGCTCTTCGGCGTTACGTAATTACAGATCCGAGACGTCTACAAAAGCCTTCTACGAGAAGACGGCTGAGAATTCTTGAAGCTTGCTTTCTAAGTTTCGACAACAAGCTTCTTCCAGTCGGGAGTGCTCACGCGTAACTGCGCTCCTTTGAGTGATGTCTGTCAAGTAATTTGTCCAGCAGATGACGGCAAGGGGGGGTTTAGACCTATCGTACCCTTCCGGTTCTTTTGTGAGATGGGCGGCTCTATGTGCCTTGTATAGCAGGTTGCAGTAGATGTGAAAGCTCTATACTTCCCTTATGTGTAAGCACCATCGGCCGATTCTCTTTTTCTTCTTGTTCTTCCTGCTTTTTTGGTTTTTGTTTTTTTCTTCTTTGCCATTTGCCCTCTCTGTGTAGTGAAGGCAGTATATCTGTGCTCAAGGAGTTAAGACCCCGTAACCCAAGCGTATAGTAATAATAACTCCTTGCCTCCGGACCCTGCCGCAGTATCAATTATAGGAACAATAATGCGAGTACCGTTTTTTTTTCATACGTTTCTGCATCGTCGATACTGCAGCACTGATAATGTCAGTGTAACTCGGCGCACGGAGGGAACTGGGGTGGTTCGGGCAGTTGCACACGTATATACAAAGAACGTCGTAACCATACAGTGGAGATATCGCCGGTGATATAACTACAGACAAAATCACCGGTAATACCGGAAGCAAAATCACCAGTGAAATAGCATATAGTTAATAATAAAGGTCGCCACGGCCTTTCAGCAGTATATCGCACAAATTTTTATATAAGAACTAATATAGGCGAAAATCTATTGTGGAACATATTTTTGATGCATCTTTCTCGCTTCGCGCGGTCTGTAAATACTGTCTGTCAAAACGTCGTGGGGTTTACCGAATTCGCTTGTTCAACCAACTGTAAAGTGTTGCTGTCTCACTTTGTGTTTGTACGGCTCTCAATGTGAACCAGCGAGTTCGCAAAGCACACGCACTGCGAACACACTGAGGAAATGTTTCGATGTGACCGGGAAGGCAATGTTAATCGCGCTGACCCTGGCTCGTGGGTCAGTGCCGGATGCGTTTGAAAGAGGGAGGAATGATAAGAAAAAAACAGGAAGGTTGAACAGGCCGAGCCCTGTTGGTTGCACCCTTCACTCGGGGAAAGGTGAGCGAAAGTTGAAGATAAGGAGAGAAGAAAAGTTTACAGCATGCAAGCTCACACACGCACAAGCGTCCATTGTTCAGTCTGTCGCAGTCTGTGTTGTAAAAGCTGGTTGGTCTCGAGAAGCGTAGCAATGTTTTCGTGGGTTTGCTCATCGTGCACACACAAAGCCACGGTCGCAAGGTCTTATGTTCTGTAAAGTGCCAGTCATCTAGCTTCCTTAATATAGTCCAAGGGGCATGCCTCTGATCTTCACAAGCAAGTGGACATTGGACAATTACACAGCAGGTGCTTCAGAGTTTCCTCGGTGTCACATGTGTTTACGAACACATATCCGTATTCCTAATGGGAATGGCGGACAGTGCCAATAGTGGCGTACCTGAAAATTTCTACTTGCGCTAACGTGTGTCGTACGAATTTAGCATGTCGTGTTTGAACGAATGCCTCAAGTGTGTCTTTACGTGCTAACGGTCGATTTTCTTTCTCTCTTTGTTTTCTTCTAGGTAAGTCCCCCCCCGTTGAATATTCCGGCCTTCTTTAGCAAGGGTGGATTATTGGCCGCAATCTACGACATGCCGCCGTTCAGGTAAAAACTTCGTGCCACGAACCATTCACAGACGCTCACCGTGTCACTTCTGCTTCGTCATCATTCCTTGAAAGAGGCCTTTCTGTGTTTGAAATACACTAGCCTCCCCTTGAAAATACTAGCCTCCCCCGGCCGTGGGGATGAAACACTGCTCTGCCAACTATGGCTTGGTGTGGCATTTACGAACGCGTATTCTTTCCGTCTTGGAATGACCGTTACACCAATGTGCTACACCTGTGGGTCTCAAGAAGCTATCGAACAGCTGTTGTGCGCTTGCCTCCAATATGACGTCCAGCACATCTCTTTACAGACCCCATTAATAAGCCGACTGGACTCCATAACGTTTTATGAAATGAAAAAAAAAATTATTGGACCCTGGACGCACCCGTCCCTGGCGTAGAAAGCTATTCGTGCGCAAACTGCAGTTTTTTTTTTCTCTTAAGAACACTTGACCCAGTGACCGATTGTGGTCATACTGTGCATCTTATACACTGTGTGCGCGCCGCGCTCACTGTCTTCCTCTTTTCCTGTTGCCTATTTTCCTTACCCCTATTGTAGGGTCGCAAACTGCATGCTAGTATATGGTTAGTATCTCATATCTAGTATAGTATAGTCAGTATAGTATCTTAGTTGTTCCTTAACTCAAGCGAGAGAGTTAAGGAACAACTTCGTTCACTTCATAGCACGTTCATAGCACCCGCGCAGGGGCATTCTGTCGTGCGGAGCTCCTGACGTCGCTGAATTGTACTAGCTCGAAAGGCCGCGGCAAGATCGAAGGCGTTTCGCGCGAGCGCGGCGTGGGAGACTCCTGGGAAGATTCTCAGCCGAGCGGTCGAATGGACGCCCTTAATTGTGCGGAGCTCTTTCGCGCCTGTGGGAAGGAGGCGATCCGAGTGCAAGCCGTACTACCGGCGAAGCGCTTGGAACGGTATGACAGCGCTCGGTGCGAAGAACCTTGTAGCCCACCGCGCGGCGGCCGTTGGCATGTAGTTGCGAGGAATTCCCATCGACAACATGCGCCTCCCCGCTGCTGCAGGCCTTCGTTCATACATGCAGCGTAAGCGCCTTAGTCGCTTCCGCTCGTCGTATACAACACTCGACTGCCTCCTTCAGGATCGCCGACCAGCCGCCTCGGCTCTCGGTCTTGTACAGCGGCGCCGACATCGATGCAGCCAGCCAGTTTCTCGGCTGTTACGAAACAAAGGGCCCCCCTTTCGCTCTCGTTCGCCTTCCCCTCTCGCGCATGTTCTCGCGCCTGTTCCAAGCTCGCGTTTTTACGTTCGCGAACTTCGTTCCTTTTGGCTGTTATTGCTTTTCGGCCGCTTTTGTCTCGGAGATACAATAACTCGCCTTCTCCTATGCGATGTTGCGCGGGGCACCTCGAGAATCACGACGGAAGCAGCAGGCGCGCCCGGGGTGGTGAGCGTCGTAAATGATATTCGTCGCGGGGTAACGACATGCTGTTGTTTCTCTGCTTTGTTTTAGTTATCTATTTTGTACGCGTGTAATGCGCGTAGGTTGTGTCGAGGCATAAAGCCGTCGCCCGAGAGACATGATCCCAGTATCCGAACGACGCCTCGCTGTATTGGCCTGAAAATCTTTTTTTCTTCTTTATGTAAACAAATAACAATACATTAAAGGAATGACTCGCCCCGAAGTTTTACGATGTTTTCCCGCTATTGGTTGATGGAACCATTAAGGATTACTTCTGTCTTCTAGGTTGTTCAAGCGAAGCTTCTGACGCTAAACTCGCACTAAAAGCGCGCTTGTTTATTCTATATGAGGAGAAATCGCTTGATCTAGCACGTTCTGATGAGGTCGTAGATATATCTGCTCTTATTTGGTCACATATGGAAGTCAACCACTCCTGTTGTTAACGCGGTTAACTTGGGACGAATTTTTTACAGCACACAGCAAGAAGAAGAAGAAGAAGAAACTTTAGTAAAGAACAGCACACAGCAAGCAATGACTCACAAACGTGGAAACTTGCAGGGAACATAGTAAAGGTGGTGCCTAATCGTGCATGCATGGTGTATCAACAAAAATAACGGTGGTATCGGAGTAACTTCATTCAAATAGACGCTCAATTTTTACTCATATGGCCCATTTCGTTACTACAAATGAGGTGCAGAGTTGTTCTTATAAAGTCTGCCACAGATATGACCTCTTCGTCTGAATCTCGCATCCGCGCGTTATTCTGCCTCTGAAGGCGACTGGTGTACACCTTGCTTCGGTTGTAGAAGCTGGCATCCCGTAATCGGCAATATTGGTGAAGGCAATATAAGGGAACAGCGCACAAGACTTTGCTAACAAAGTCTTTAGCTTCGCCCCCTTGAACTTTGTCTGATTTCAAGTGCTCGGAGCGGGAGCGAGAGCTTTCATTGATATTACGCAATACTAACCAGTGGTACCAATTTCTTGCAACGTCCGTGTACTTTTTGTCTTTCGTATACTTTAGCGCACGTCATCGCATCATGTACTTCGCGCGCGCGCGCGCGAGAGAGCGAGAGAGAGAGAGAGAGAGAGAGAGAGAGAGAGAGAGAGAGAGAGAGGAGGGGGAGTAAGGGAGGGAAAATAGTAATAGGTTGGAGGGTCGACGAGTAGCACGACCGGTTTGGTACGCGATACATTTAGAAACGGAAGATAATAGGATAGAAAAAAAATAGCGGGGAGGCAGCGAACACTACGCAAACGCATGCCACAAGAAGATTTGAGAGCACGAAAATTTGAGAAGTTTCAATTGTCTCGTTATTTTGGGACTCAGACACTCCCTCGTACTCCGACAACTCTCGCAGTGTATAGGTACGTCACGGTTACAAATGGTTATTAAGGCCAGCCAAGTTCGGAGACAGCTGCAATGTCTCGATCGCTCTCTGCATGTGCCCGCGAAGTAATTGGCCACGGCCCAAGGCACCACCAGAGCTTTAAGCACCGCTCTAAGAAGTGAACCGCACGTGACTGGCTGGGTGATGTTTCGTTCTGCAAGGATGATTGGCTTTTAGAAGCGCGATTACATTCGCACCTCCAAAACGCCCAGCTCATCGGCGTCTTGAGACATTCTGCCCGTGTTATACAGAGTGATTGCGCGTACTACGACGGCGAATCAGAAAGTCTTGTTTTCTTTTTTTTTATAGCCAAATTACGGCTGTAAATGCGAAGTCAACATATCCATTCCCAGCGGTGGACCTTTCATGGACCCGTCGGCCTTATCTGCCGGTAGCTCTGCGGCACGGCGTTGCTGTCAGTTGTTGAAGCCGCCGGTTGTGCTTCACACCTCCGCGGCGTACGAGCTACGAAGTGTGATTCCTTTTCTGCCCATCGAAATCCAAAGGGAAATGCAGCCCACGTATGGAGAAAGGTGTTTTGCTTTGAGAAGTGTTAGGTGGTGTTGTGAGTTAGCAAAAGGGCCGTGAAGACTTACATGACAATGACAGTCAGCCGGACGAATTCTACCACAAGGCATCTCAAATTTAGTGCTGCGATGGGATAGATGTCTCAACCGGTGTGGGGACTATGCGAAAAAATAGTGTAAAGTACGCAGAATAGTACGTATATCTGTAATTACCTGTATGTACCTTATTTTGGCTGACAAAAAAATAGGGGCAAAGACTTTCTGATTCGCCCTCGTATATAAGCATTAGCTACTGCCCTGCTGATATATAAAAAGCGACGTTTTCCTTGCCCTCGTGCTCTATAATATTATAATATTAACGTCGTTGGGGCAGAGAGCAGTCATTGGATTAGACAGCCATTTGCCTTACGCATTCTCGGTGTTTTGACATGTTCTTTGTCAAAAACGACAATGATCCAGTCCTGTTTCCATAGTACCAATAACGAACACTCTTGCTCCTTTAAGCCTTGGTAACAATAATCAAAAGGACCTGATAAGTATCATGTCAGTAAGTAAGCTTGAACAACAAAAACTAACAGTTTCTACAAAATGTGCGAAAAACCTCATATTTTGCAGATGTATATATACATATAGTAACGCCTGTTTCTTTCCAGAAACACCGGCGGCTAGCAGAATCGTACCCGAATGTTCCTAATTTGCGTGTCCGCTAAAGGAAATCCGCAAAGGCAGTGCACGCCTTTATTGAGCTCTCATTTTCCCGGCTTAAACGCTCCAAGCAATACACGCCCTTTCAGAGAAGCCATCGGTAATTGCCTGTTGCTTATTCAGGAACCAGGAACTGGTCGCCCGAATAGCATTTAATGGCACCGAATTTGGCGTCGGACACATCCAACGGTCCACGCCACCGCGGGCCGACGCGAACGTTCGCGTGCGCCCCTCTTGGCGGTCGCAATCTCACCCATCTTACTTGCCTTCGCCGATGGCGCTCACCGTCCGCCTCGAAGGACTTCGACGCACACCACAGTGCAAAGCTTTGAACTAAAGCCTGCGGTTGGGGAAAGAAGCCCCCACCCCCCCAGCATTGTAACGCTGTCCCTCAAGCAATTTGCGAATACCTTCTTTTCCGGCCGTCTGAGCAGTTAGTTCGATGCAATGCTGTTCAAACTAGAGAAAGACGAAACTCTTGCTGTGCGATGCCGTGTCGTTGTGTAGAACTGGGCAGGCTGTGCATGACCATATCTCTACATCTGCTGCTTGCGCGTGAATGCATGGAAGTAACGTGGTCGTCTTCTCTTAAAGCGAACGCTCCGGGACTTCCTGCGTGCCCTCGAAGTGGCTGTCAGTATGCGCCAGTTCTGCTGCTTGCATGCGAGACCTCTGAATTGTAATACAGTTAGTCCAGTTATATTGTTAAAGTTCTTTTCTTTTGCTCTGTAGCACGGTAGACGAATGCGCTTTGTTAGATTCACTTAGGCACGAGTCTCTTTTTCATCCGGCGAAACAACGGCAGGTTCTTTCCGGTTAAGTCGGCGCCTTTGTGGGGCTTGCTTGTGCGTAACAAACGAAGCGCTGTTCTGACATAACAAAATATAAAACGTTTTTTTTCTTTGTCTTTTCTTGTTCCGCCTTTTGATTACATTGTTCTCAACTTGCGCTGACCGTCGTATCAAAAAGGTTTCGTTAATTGTGCATATAGAGCGAATCGGTGATTGGTTTTTTTCTTCCGAGTTTTCCTTAGTTCTATACTCCATCTTACCAACTGCACGCAATACAGCGAAAGCTGTGAGTGGCGGCAGCCAATCAGAAAAGAGAAGCAGGAGAAGCACTCCCCCACTGTCCGACGCTGATCGCCCTGAGCGCGGAAGCTTCACGGATTGGAATGGAAGCTTCACGAAAGGATCAGGGGCGCACATTGGGCGAGCCGTCCTCCTTTGCATGAAACCCGAGCCGCAGAATTCGCTGAACTGCAGGGAGTTTGTGAGACAGAGTATAACCTTCGAGATGAGGGGGCGCGCTCACGGGCCGATCTCAGAGGCTATAGACGGACTATAACCGGAAAATTGCCACTTCGATCGCGCGCTGCGAATAAACTCCTAGAGGAAGTGAGCCGGCGGGCTTCGACTTCTGCAGCCCCCTCTGAAAGACAACTCGAGCGAATACACAGATGCGACGGACAGGAAGACGACCCTCCCCTTCCAGCCTCCGTTGCCCCTCTTTCCTCAGAGACACTTGCGTGGCGAGCGATTCGACAGCTTTCGCACGCGGAAAGTGCTTTATTCGGGTGTGTTCGGTACCCAAATAGAAAGATGCCTCGTCCCCTTCGTCTTATGCTCGCGGGCTCGTAATCTGCGGCGACATCTCGACGACCGTCGGACCTAGTTTCGTCCTGCCGCTTAATCCTTGTCTCTCGGGTGCTGCTGCTACTTTGGTGGCCGCAATTATACGAACGTAAATTGATACGCCGACTTTCGCGGCGCAGGTTCTGCTTCATCCAGAGAGAGAGAGAGAGAGAGAGAGAGAGGACAGCGCGTCGAGAAATAATTTTCGTGCTACCGGGCGGCCCACAATTTTCGAGATTCCTCAAACAGCATGTATCATAATGGAACTTTGCCTGGATAGCCCGTGGACATTTCTAAGCGGTGGTGGCGTTATAGGAAGCAACGCTCAGTCGTTGCCTTGGGTACAAAAAATAAAAAGATGTGAAGAAATACTTCGTTATTAATTAGGTGCCTGAGACATTACATCTGGCCAGCACACGTTGGACGGTAGTTTAAAACAAGCAAACACTTTCTCGCCTGATAGCGTGAACTGATGATAAGTGATTGTAGGTACCCAATGCTCGTAAACAGGGGCCTGTTATCTTCTGGATGGCGTAATTTATTGTATGAGATTTAGAAAGAGCTTTTGAAATTCCAAAAGCTAAGGCTAAGGTTTGAAACCACGCAGTCTTCCCACACGGCGCGGCCTGTCGTAGGGACTCGAAACTTTGCGTGCATTAATGGATCTACATTTCAAACTAAGCAGTGCTCCAGATGAAAAGAATGATATAGGTTCCGTCTCATACCAATAACTTCAAATTAGTGGCTCTTTCGAAGTCAGCAAGAAAGGACGTTTAACGTCACCCTTTATGGCAGGGGCTTACGTGAAGTTTTAATGTATAGGGCGGCTCTATCACGCACACTTAATCAAGGATAATATATAGCTTGCCCATTTTGGATTCTCGTTAGAAGAGAGTTAGCAGTTCGCGCCTTTAATCCAAATATGATGCTTTATAGCCAGACAAACATTGCGGGCGCGTATTTTTGCCGACGGTTTTTGTGCTTTTGGGTTGTCACAATAGAAAGAGAGAAATAAAAAGAAGAGAGAGGAACGAATGGGGACTAATTCCGTGCTAGAGACTCTTTTTTTGTATTATCTTCACTTTTGCGACATTGAAAGTACAATTCCTTCCGACTCTCCGCTAAAACATAATATGACAGCTGAAGAGACAACGTCGCTCTAAGGGAGGCGGTGGCAGCACCGTCATGTGGGCACAAAAGGTTCATAATGACGGGTTCAAGGCGGACACGGAGAAAAGGCCGGTGCCCACAGGAGTGGCGTGTTATTGCGTATACGGGGCCCGCACCTCTCCTCACATCTCCTGTCCAGCTGTGTTGGCCGGCGAGAAACGCTAGCTGTTTCGCAGCGGTGCAGTGAGAATCCGCGGACCGCGCGACCGGTTTCATCGTGCATGCGGGTGTTGAAGTATATAGCCAGAGTTGTAATCAGAGCCACGGAGCACATGACTTCTACATACGAGAAGGCGTATACACAAGGTGAGGACGAAGAAGGCGTCCGCAGGCACCTCGTGCGGTCGCTCGCCTCGCTATATGAGCGTGACACAGTTTGCCGACAGTCGGCGTCCTTCGGCTTCGATTGCATTCGGGCAGTTGCCCCCGCCGCATTCCGCGCCAACGAGAAGTCCGTTGTCCCCGAGTGTCATGCATGAGAAAGGGGTAACGGTAGTCTTTTCGGGCGCCGGTTTCAGGTGAGGCAATAAGTAAATATGAGAGAGAGAGAGAGAGAGAGAGAGGGGGAGTGCGGAATGAAGCAAAGCATATATCAACTGGCGATCGGATGTGGTTAGAAGAAACTGCATTGGACGTATTGCGAGTGTAACAACAACTGATTCGCAAAATTTCCTTTCGGCAGGAGACGTCTTGGCGTCGCTTGTTGGAGACGTTGGTGTAACGCACAGTTCGCGTTCAAAACGCTCCGAAACTTTCATTCATTGCTCTGTTTTTCATGAGAAGAACTATGTGTTGGAGCAATCGCCAGTTATGTGCAGTTCCAGCAATGACAATTCGTAAGATATAAAGGTGGATCGATAAGCATACTATAGTCTATAGAAGCAACTTGTATGTACGGGTTTTCGCTAGGAAGCATTTCTTTGTTTCATTGCTTCAGAAATGAACGCAATCAAGCTCTTGTCTTCCTTTCAACGACTTTTCAGCGTACCGTCGCGCAGCTTTACATCCACAGTAATCATTTACCACTAACCAAACCTTGCTTCTTAATGCATTCCTGGGTGTAGCCACCGCCATGGCCTACGTGAAATGAAGTAGCAAGAATAGCGAGCTCGAGCTTGGCCGTATGCATATTACGATTTACGCAACAACGGAACGCGGGAGAAGCAGGCGAGAGAATCATGAGAATCATTTTTTTTTCCGCACACAGAAACTATCAACATAAATAGCTCATATCCCTGTAAGTCAGAGCCTACACGCACTCCGCAAAGTAAAGCGAACAGTCCTTACATTTTTTCTAATTACGCTTACAACGTACAGAACAGAATGTGAAAAGCTGTCATCGTCAATGGTTCATACCTCCGCAAGCAATAGCTCATACCCTCGTAAGCTGGCAAAAATATGGCTCGTAGCCTCGTAAGGTTCATGGCTACTCACTTTGCGTGGCTTAGTTGCGGTGACACTAACCCTGTGGTCGTTGTCGGTGATTTCAATGTAGATGAGTTGGCACCGAAAAGGGAGTGGTTTATGGGTTTCGTGTTGCAGACATATCGCTTGCAATGCCACACCGATCCGTCCCAACCGATCACCCAGCGCCGTACGTGCATCGATTTGACATTGCCAAATAATGTGTTTGCAGAAGCGAGTATGCCGATCAGTGTATATCATAGCGACCACAAAGCCATTGCGACCGTCATTACTAAGCGACAATGAGTGATACAATAAAGTCTTTACCACAAGTGTTCTTACCACGATGTTTACAGCTCCGCTGGTCATCCGCCTTAGCAGGGCGGAATGGCCTTGGAATATGTTTTTCATGATGCTCTACAATTTCCTCATTGACGCTTTTCGTCTAATTAGAATATTTAAGAAGCTGATCAAATAATTAACACTAATGATGTAATTAGTCGGTAATATGAGTATCTCCAAGCGACGGCAAACAGCACCACCTTGGCTCTGTCCAGTTACGTGACATTTACGTATACTTAAATCTTGGTGCATGATAGTTGGGACACCCTGTATATGATACCTAACTGCCGGCGTGAAGGCATCGACAGCGCCTATCACTAACTTATAACGGTTGTCTTTTTTTTCATCTTTCCTTTGGCAAGACCACTCTACAGACACTTTTCTAACGCATGTGGTTGAACGAAGTGTGGCGAGATGTCCCTGCTCGCACTGCTGCAACTGTATATGCACGTCTGCGGTGTTCCGGTATTCCGTGAACTATATGATATCACGCTCGTATACACGGACACCCTAATAGTACGCGTCTCGGCGCACGAGCTTGTGATCGTTTTGTCCCTCTGCGCCGACGTACAGAACATGCGCCCCCATTCTAATGTCCCGGCTGGCTTCATCGTAAGCAAGTGCACGACCTCTCCAGACATTCGGCCTCTCTGCTCCCGTCGCGTCTCTGTTGCGACCTTCGCTGCATCTCAGCGTCGCAAGCCCAAGACGCAGTCCCACTGCAATGATGACGTTACCCGGCAACTCTCGTGCCTATGCGGTGTCAGGCACATCCTTGGTGGTCGAGCGTGCGCATCTTTCTGCCGTCCACAACGTCCCTTTCCTCCTCCTCCCCCCTCTCTCTTCTCCGTTAAGGCTGGTCGGTGAGCAGGCACGCCACAGAGAACGTTATGGCGGAGCCCCGATGCGCGGACAAAGCGCACTTACGCGTGAACGAAAGCTCGCGCATGCGTACTCCGTTCTTCACAGCCGAGCGAGCGGCCTGCTGCCGCCTGCGGCAGCAGTTTCACACGGATCACGTTTCTTTAGCGTCCAAGCGAGATCGTGACTGCGAAAGAGGAAATAACGAAGAAAAAGAAGAAAGGAAATTCACGGTCTCCACCTTACCGTTGCCCTGCCAGTGGGCAGGACGGCCGCCGCGCATTATGTGGCTGCTCCAGTATCCCTATTTTGGTGGCCACCGCAGAGACCCCGGGCGTCTGCATATATAGAAGCGACACAAAACGCCCCTTTTCTTGATGCGCTGCGAATGAGCCTGCCTGCCTGGTCAATGTAGGCCGAGAGAGCCGAGTCTCCCACGTTGAAGCCCGTAACCATGCTGACAAAGAGCTGTGCTGGACGCCTTGACCGCAGGGTGCTGCAGCGTGCCGACGAAGAGTAGGGGTTACGCCCCGACGAGGAAGCAAGCTGTAGCAAGTGCACCCGATTCCTGTAAAGCCATTCTCCGTTTTTTTTTTTTTTTGAGGCCCGCATCGTTAACAGCGTGAATAAAAAGGGGGCGGGGGGCTTTCAGGTTGACAGGCGTGAATTCACCTTGAACCCTCTGGTATCAAAACCAGATCGGCTGGCTCTGCGTAACCACGCATCGCCTCTCCATCCTTTTTATTTTCGTGCGTTCAAGTCCTGAAGAGCGTTCATGCCTTCGCCTCTCTGTGCCGGCACAAGTGGCGGCTCTGGAAGCCACTTTAGCCTTCGAAAAGCTGTTGGGCATCACCCCCTTTGTTCGCGCTCTTTCTATCTTCCACTTCTACTCTTGGATGCTCGCTTTCTTCCTGAACGGTGTCTGTCTCTAAGGGTCTCCGCCACGTATGGCCCTTGCAAGGAAAGGTTCCTCGGCTGCCGTGTTGCCTTTCGCGAAGTTGTCCGATTCTATTTACCGGTCATCCCCCCTCCCCTTCCCCATTCGTCTCCAGGCGCTCGTCTAAGCTGCTGCCGTTCTGACACCCGCTGGCGTCTGGTAGACGGGGAAGCTACATTTGAAGAAGAGCGCCAAATGATCCCTTTAAAGCGATGCCCGAAAGGGTCGCCTCGAGCGCTGGCCTTTTGCACGTATACGTTGGTCCGTTCTTTTAGTTCCGATCGCTGGCAAACTCCCGTCTCCTCACCCCTTCTTGTTCTCCTTATCTCGAATTACATTTTGCATCGCCTGTCTCTTCTCCACGGCGTCGCTATTTAACGTCCCCGCCGTGCCCCTCCCTCCACGTGTTGAATATAGAAGCACACGGTGCATACGCTTCCTGTTACCGTTTAGCCATGCTTGTCTCATCTCTGCCACGCGGGTTTTCTATGGTGGGCCCTTTGGTTCTTATTTCATTCGCATATGTAGAAGATCGGCCTTGCTTCTCGAAGGAGTGTGAACGCCGCGATACACGGTAACTTATAACCTAGATTTGCAACCGGCAATTTTGTTTCAGCGCTCGTTAATCGGAGGCGGGAGAAGCGACAGTTTCGAGAGCACAGTTTTGCTGTGGCCGTTCTCGCGCGCGTTGACGCGTGTATAAACCCGTTCTTTTTCTGTGATAAAAATGGAGGCCTTTTCCTCCAGTACTCACTTCGAACATACACATACCCACGTTTCACAACATGCTCCCTAACAAGCGTTGGCGTGGTATTTACTGTCTGCGTCTCGGAAAGCTGCGTTACTGCTTATCATTTTAGGAAAACATGTTCGCGCATTTCAGATGGGATAGCATGGATACTATATCCATATAGTTACTATTTAGAAGGAAAGACGGTTCCTAATTGAATGGAAGGAAACATTCTTTGAGTCGAACTCCTAGCATTCTGTTCCTGGAGACAAGGCTAAAATTAAAGCATCGCAGCTATTTCACAATATCCCCCTGCACATCGCAGGCGAACGCACGACACAGAAATAACTGGTTGCTTTGGTTGACGAAGTCGCATGATCAGGTAAAAACGCTGTTAAGAACATCGCGTATAGGCAGCTTAACTGCGCTGCATGTCGCCTTGAAGCACTTGCGTTTCCTTTTCTTCTTTGAAACAGGTCTACCGAATTACTTGCAATTCAGTAAGCTCAAGCTAAGAGCGCATAGGTAAGTGGACCTTCAACTGCATACGTCGGGCTGCTGCCATTATCTGCATCTGTCTATCTGTAACGGGCGTACGTGCACTCCCAGAGGTAAAGTAACAAAACTGGTCCGCACCTGCTGCACTTTCATCAGCTGGCACATTTCCATAATGGTAAATCTGTGTTCTCATCATCACTTTAACCATACACTGTCATCGCAGTAAAGAAAAGCGACAGTTCAGCATGCCTTCCTACAAGTATGTAGCCACAACATCCATCCAGCACCTACCGCGCAAGCCTGGACATAGTTTTGACTGACTGCGATGTTCTGACGTGCACAATTCCCCCACGAACCCCCCTCCCCACCCCCCCAAATTTTTTACAAACACATACACCACATACCCTCCCCTCGCACGCACTTATGAACACAAGCTAAGCCGGCGCCTACTGTAGGTAGGTAGGTAGAAGTCATCAATGTTCGTTACAACACGTACGAAAGATACGGCATGATAGTTTTATGTATATAGTATACGCAAAACAGCTATTTGTTGTACCAGTGTGCACCCTCTGTTCGCGAGTTTGTATACGTACTGAACTTTAGCAGGGAAACATGCTGGCGCAAAGCATTAAGTTCTCTAAGCACTATACTTTTTTATTATTTTTTACAAGAGGTAACGCTTCCATCAAAGCCGCCGGGCGTAATGTTCGAGGTAAAGAACAAAGAAAAGCCTGGTAAACCATGATGTCTCCTCACAAAATTAGTCTGAAAATGCGCATATCTTGTGCTCTCAAACTACGCACTGTCGCCCGTGGCAAGTGCAGCAGATTCAGCATCGTCATTTCAGACGCCCACCACCGTCAGTTGGCGCGCCTACGCAGGGAGAGCAGCGATTCAATGAATCCACCTACGAATCTCATCATCACATCCACCCAGCACGCACAGCCCCGATCACAGCCCTGACCGCGGCCATGACCTGACTTTGAGCCCGGCCAGAGGAAACATAGTCTTACTAGAGGCCATACTCTCGATAGAAACGCGAGAAGACAACAGCGACCCTCACAAACAAACAAAAAGAAAAAGAAAAGGCTCGGAGATAAGAAAGATGCGGCGGGAAGCGTTTTGGGTGTACGTGCAGGGTAACCACATACACTTTCCGCGAGCAAGGAACGTATACGGTGAGCGCCGTTGTATGCACCACGGCTGCATGGGAAGCGTGCTGGCCCGAGGCAAGCGCGCGCTGCCGCATCATAAAGCACGACAGGCTTGCCTCATTTCCGGCCGGCGTGTAATCGGCGTCTTTGTCTCGCGGCTCATTCACGCGTTGGCCGGCGTGTGGGCAGCGCATACGCGCACGTATACATGCTGCGAGTCGCGCTATACGAGTCCGTGACTCTCGTACTCCTGGAAGGCGCGCTCGCGCGCCTATATACAGCAGAAAGTCTTGTCTGTTGCCGTTTCCGGGAAAGACTTGCTTGCATGCAACTTTGGCCGGCGCGCGCTGCAAGGTTGTTCCGTTTCTTCTGTTTCTCTCATTTTATTTTTTTTTCCTTGCGGTGACTCAACATGAATTAGCATATGGAGATGAACGTAGCTGTAGAAGAGCAGCCAGAAAGAAAAAAAAAATGTGTGTGTTGCGTAAAACCCCACGCGAATGTGCTATCTGGACAGCGTCAAATTCTGCTAGATTATCGCCTTAGCCATCTTGGTTCTGATTGGCTCACAGTGTGCCTATATGCCCTCTCTGATTGGACGAAAACGCCAACAAGGCGAAATTTGACAACGTCCATAATCAACGTTACTATAAACTTGGTTAGGTTGGTCCAGAATAGAAACCAGCTTGTTTCCGTCTTCGTTCAGTGCTGCTCCGACCCAGAAGACTGTAGGCAGCGCGTGCGTTATGCTCAGATCGTGCCTTGTTTCGAACGTCGGTCGGCAACAGGCATGACGTATTCGTCGACGTATGTGGATTGATGCAAGCTCAGTGATTCTTCAAGTAGGTATGAATGACAAACGTGTAGATATCGCAAAATAATATGAAGTGACAACAAGAAAACGTCATGATAATAATTATAACTTATTTCAATAGAAAGACAGCTTGTAATTAAAACACGCGCTGTCACAGACTTTATTCAAATTCGTCCAGCAGTCTCTCTTCTACGCAAAACTGTCAAATACAAGAAGAAATGTTGCGAAATGTGCGCAACATTCTCATTAGATTCCGAATTTGACCATGACTCGTTGTTGCCTATATAGTATATGCGATAATACTAAATTTCGGTTGAGCGCTAAGACAAACAAAAGACATAGGAAATGACATCCAAGAGAGCTTTCTTTTTTCATTAAATAAAAGAAAATTTTTCATGACACGACACACTCATAACGGCCCTTTCATGCAGCGGTCAAAACAATGAACGGCTCGTCACTTGTGATCGAAGCTCGATTAGTTTTCCTGTGGGAAAGCCTGCGAGAATTCGGTAGCTGGGAACGCGGTTTCCTTTGTTCCTAATTACAATGGCCTCGAAACACATTAATCAACCGGGTCAGCAATATCTTCCGCCCTATCAGCATACACTCTTTGTACGCAGTTTGGTCACGTCTGCATATCCACGGAAACTCCTTGGTTATCGAGGCCGAGGTGCTCACGATGCACGCGGCTCGCACAGCACTGAGATGTGCACGCGCGCAGCCGCCTATTCGTGATCCAATGAGCCGTTTCCGGCGATTCAACGTATTGTTCCAGCCTTTCTCAAGTTCACACTACACTGTTCCGGTTGAGTGCGCCGGAAAAACGCCGTTAGCGGCCTTGTATAATACGTGAGGTCGGAATCAACTGAGATGCTTAATCGAATCACGAGGGGGGGCTTTTAAAGTAAGCTTGTGAATAAACACGGCGGCGGATCATTGCTGACAACGCATGACTTCTTTCAGCGCTGACTATATGTGCCACAGCGTAGAGAGAGAGAGAGAGAGAAAGGCAAAGGAAAGACAGGGAGGTTAACCAGAGATTATCTCCGGTTGGCTACCCTGTACTGGGGGAGGGGAAAGGGGAAGCGATAGGTGAGAGGGAGAAGGATTTTAAAAAAAAGAAGAAAAAAAGAGAAACTACACACACACGCACGTACACACAAACTGTTTCTGTGGGCACTGTCACGCAGCCCGCAAAGGCGTTCCTACTGTGATGCAGTGCGCCGTACAACCTGAGCGTAGGGTGTCTACCGTATGTGTGGCGCTCGATAAGTGCGCACGAATTGTTAGTATATGCGCATTTATGAGACTGTATACCATCATGCATGCCTTCACTTTTTTGAGATTTGCTTGTTTGCCCTGCAGGTGTAGTGCTTATTTTGTAGCTTTCCGCGTGACCCTGTCCCCGAAATAACGAAAGAAATAAACAAGGAGCAAGGAGTGTTTCGATAATGAGAATTGTTTAATTGTTTACGTACAGCCAGAACGAAAACATACTGTGGGAGAAAACGAATGGGTTGGGTCGCGGTTATAGTCCCTGGTATACTGTCTCGCAGAAACGTGAACAACCGAGGAACTCGCTGCAGTTGGAATGGCGGTAGTGACGTGTGTGCACGCGTTCGCATCGTTATTTAATGGGTTGGTATTAGGAGTTTTCAGGATTGGGGGCTCAATCCCATCGCTCGTGGTCCTTTGCCAAGATTGGAGTACGGCATGAATTCGAAGGTAGCTGGACCATGCCGTCGTCCAACTTATTTACGCTGAGGACGTCGATGAAGTGAAGAACTGCTTCTCATCGAGAACGAGGAAAATGGGTTTATTTACAGAAATTAAATCAGTCTAACATGACTGCTTGAGAAAAAGAGTATCAGTCCAACATGACTGCATGAGAGAAGTGAATCAGTCTAACATGACTGCTCAAGAGAAGTGTGTCCAGCATTCGCACAACAACAGTTTTTATACACTCGGTCCGCCGGCCATACGAGGCGGCGACTGTTCGTTTACTCATCGCCAACTTGCTGCCGTTCCGCAGAACAGTTTACGTACACAAAGGCACACACATTCCGATGCCCCAATGACGGCGTTGGAGGGGTGCCGTTCCGGGAAGTATCGGCGCCAATGGTGGGTAGTTCGTTGTCTTGCGTCACGCCGAGGCATGAGAAGCACCAAAGTGCGGCTTTCCCGCGGCAGCTTTTCCATGCGTGTCAGATCAGGTCCGCGCTGGGGAACTCCGGAACCATTGTTCGCACACCGAACTCGTTCCGTCACAATGTCGATGGGACTGGAGGAAGGAGGCGGTTTTCAGCACAAAGGCCGCTTCTTCGAACGCCTCCTAGCTGCAGCGACGGTGAGGGGGAGATGCGCGTCGTGTCGCCCTGTCGTAACTGGGTGGCAATCTTGCCTTGCAGCTCGCCATTCTTAACAGAGTGTAAAAGTGAAAAGTTCATGAGTGTAAAACGTGGGAAGCCGGTCACGCGGTAGAGGCATATAATTGTAAGCCATGGATTTAGGATTTTACTCGTTAGTAGCCAGATTTGTCGACGTTGTCATAACAGTTTGTGAATGACACTTCTATTTTATTTATCTTTTCATTTTTCTTGCTATGAAGACTGACCGTTAATTATTAAGGTATAACGTTTGGCATGTATTATATACGTGCTACAAAGTCTCTTTTGTGTTTCGTGGAATCTATTGTCATAAACCTATCGATCATAGCTGGTCGTGGTAAGGTGGCGAAGCTAACCTTGCATTAGGAGACGAGGGTGTTCCGCTTGCAAGTCTGGAAAAGGCCATACTATGCGGTATAGGCATCTGCTTCCGTCACTGGAAGGAAACGGTTTGAACACATTGCACCGAGTGAAAAGTGCGGCCTGTTCCATGGCTGCAGGTGACAGCTGGTGTAAGTACCACGCGAGCCCTTAACACTTGAATAACTTGCTGCACGGGCCTTTGTATACATGCATGCCGCTAGAGGGACTGCTTTTTTTTTTCGTATCTACACTTTAAATCCAAGAATGTTACGCTCAAGCAGCCTGCGTTGCATACATAGGCGCTGCTTTAAGGAGCGTGCCCACAGTTCCGAGGCAGGAGCATAGCGCGGCTGCAATGTAGGCCACGCTGGAATGTCTAATGGGATCCCGCGAGCCTTCATTGTGTTTTGCGCTCGCTCCGAGCAGGTTGCGGTGTCGGACGGGGGCGTCTGAGAGCACGCGCCGTTTTCGTGTGCAGCGGTGACCGAATTCGCACTTCGTATAACGAAGCCCGGCACACACGAAAGTGGTGCGCGCACCCTCGACCACTGCGCAAGAGGACTTGACGGGCGTGGCCCGTGTCGACACGTGCTTCTCTTGGGCATGTGGGAAACACTTCTGCATTCGCTGTGGTAGCTTGAAATCATTCGATATATTCTAGGCACCACCGTGCATTTTTTTTTCTTTTCGTTGACGTTGGCCTTTGCAATGTCGCCTTCGGTTTCATGGTGAGCCAAATGCAGAAGTTGATTGAGTCGCTTTCGGTTAAGTATTTGGCAGACTTTATGCTCAACAGGCAGCTATAGAGGGATTCCTCTTTCCACGGTCAACTGCGTTTCGGCCTCACCAACGAGTGCTGCTAGTAGCCGCGTGTTTGTGATATCTCGCGAGCAGTAGAGCACGGGCTAAGACCAACCTCTCAGTCTTCTTTCAAATAAGTTATCCTTCTCACTTAGTCCTTCTATTACTTATGGTGTAAATTTGAAAATTAAAACCTGCGCGGCAAGCAACTGTTGCAGCATTCCCTCTTTGAAGTTAGAGCTGTCATAGCGAAAATGACCCGAAACACAACGGCAAGCAAAGACCGGGTAACTAACCCCATGATTAGAAACGTAAGCGACGAGGCTTTACAGACATATACTACATTTATATATGAATAGTGGCAACAGGGTACTATTCCAGGGTAGTGGAAGCACGCTCAAATAGTTTTAATTCCCAAGCCTGGCAAAAAATGAGCAATTAATAACCTCAGACCAATCTCCCTAACTTCCTGTCTGCGGAAACTATTTGAAAGAATAGTCAATTCTAGATTAGAAAACTACTTAGAGGACAATGAAATCATTCCAGACACTAAGTTTGGATTCAGACCCAATTTCTCAACTCAAGATATCCTCCTACAGTTGAAGGAAGAAGTCCTGAAATATACGAAGATCAAGCTAACACGTTGTCATGGCTATCGACATAAAGGGAGCTGTTGATAACGTAAGCCACCAAGGAATATTCGATGGTCTGGCTGAAACAAACTGCGGAGAGCGGATATACAACTTTTTAAATCAACGAACCGCTGAGATTAAATTTGGCGCAGTAGAAATACAGACCTTCAAGGCACCCAACAAGGGCACTCTCCAGGACGCAGTGATCTCGCCAACGCTATTTAACGTGGCAATGCAAGGAAACTACAAGCCATCCTGGGTATGCCGGGCAGCACGCCTTAATACGCGGATGACATTACAGTTTGGTGTGTCACCGAGTCGTTACGTGAAAAAGAAGAACGATTACATACAAGCAATTGCCCGTGAAAGCGAGACACAAGTGCGATTCAGAGAGATTCAATGCGCGTCAGACAAATCTGAGATTATACGAGTCTGGAGAGGCAAAGGGAATCGCAACGTCCCGACGGACCCTGCCCTTAAACTGGAAATCAGACTTGCAAATTATGAAATACCTGAGAAGACCTCAATCTGGGTACTAGGCATGTGGCTACAATCAAATCAACGCTACCAACACGGGCTTAACCTCATTAAGACGGCAACACAAGTCGCAAGAATGATAAAGCGGGTAGCCACGAAAAGGATGGGGATAAAAGGAATCAGACACCCATCGCCTAATCAGAAGTATGCAGTGGTTAGCCGCTTCATTTACAGCTTGCCGTATTACCAGCTAACAAAAACAGAGGATGCGATCAAATCGTACTTAAGGAAAGCATACAAGGTCGCCCTACAAATTCCACAATGCGCCTCAACCGAAAAACTCATATCTCTCAGGATTCATAATACATTTGAGGAACTGGCAGAAGCTCAACTGATAACTCAAAGAAACAGACTCGCACAAACGACCACGGATAGGAAACTCCTTGACAGACTCGGGTATCACGAGTTCCTAGAAAAACACAACCATGCTAAACCCACCCCCACAAGAATCAGAAACGGCATCAAAGTGGCGCCCATACCCAGAAATATAGACCCAACTTTACATGCAGGCAGAAGAAAAGCCAGAGCTGCATACATTAAGAAAACGCACGGAGACAAGCCAAACTCCCGTTTCGTGGACGCGGCAAGATACCCAGGCAGGCAGAAAGGAACGGTAGCTGCTGTAACTGACTACTTGGGCAGAGAAATCACTAGCGCCTCCACTCACAACGCCACTATCGTGGAAGCAGAAGAAATCGCAATAGTCCTTGCTATGAAAGCCCACCAACAAATAAGCATCCTATCAGACTCTCAAGCGGCATGTAGAAGGTACCTCAGGGGACGAGTATGCACCGCTGCCTATAGAATTTTACGAGATATAAAATCCCGAGCCAGATTTCACCTTTTATGGGTACCCAGTCATGAGGGAATCAGGGGAATTCGAAGAGGCTGACAGAGTAGCTCGTGCCTATGCTGCACACCACGGTTGCTCACAGGACGCCTCTGACAACCCGATCCCGATCGACCAGAACTACTCTGCAATTTTAAACTATCACAGAAGAAGTAGAATGACATTACCACCCCTAGATAAGAATGTAAGGAAGAACAGGTTATATGGAGAAAGCTGCAAACCTATACATATAACAACCTGCACATTCTCCATAAAATTCATCCCGAAAGATATACAGACACATGCCCATGGGGCGGGGCCACGCCAACCTCACACCACATCTCATGGGAATGCACGGTATATACACAAGAGACAAACACAGAAATTACGGAACATACACAATGGGAGGCGGCGCTGTCCACTTCACAGGAAGTGGTCCAGAGGGCCATCATCTGACAAGCAAGACGGCGCGCGGAAGCCAGTGGGGCCTTTGTATAGGGGCTGCACCCATTGAGCGTTTTATTCATCAATAAAGTACTTCTCCTTCCCACTTGCGCGCAAGCACCATTACGGCACGCGGAAGGTCTCCTCGCGTCCAGAACCGGCGAAGTACATCGTTGGATTCAAAACATAACACCGCATGTCATCGTTTCTATTACGTTTGGTAAACCTGCATGAAATGTCTAGCTCTTGCTCTGGAGGGAGTGTTCCAACTCTGCGCACTCACGTCACATGTCACGAGCATACGGGGATCAGGCCCACGCGTTTTATTTTGCTTGTCGCGTCTCTGCTTTCCTTGCCCCTAGCTATTGAAGACGGGGCACTGTTCACGCCGTTTCTTTGGCTATCACGAATATGAAACGTTTGACGTCCCAATACTCCATCAACAACTGGGTCGTATACATGTAAAATGCTGTCGCCCTTTTGTTGCAGTCTCAATGCGAGTCCTAGTTTGGTACACGTGCACGTAAAGCGGTTTCCAGGGCAAACAGAATCGGACTCCGTACACGCCGACACGAAGTCGCATGGGAATGCAACTTCCTGTATACCAGCGCACTTGATGCGAACTAGCGGTCGGAGTATAGCGCTCTATAAGGCGTGAAAGTGGGAGTATACGTATACACCGCACGGAATGAGTGCGGAGGACCGCGCAGTTGACGCGTGCGCGAGGGCAGAACCGTACACTTCGGGTCCCCTGCGGAGTCGGTGCCGCGAGTCCCATAGGAACAATAGCCGCCTCGAATCACGATCGGCCCGCTTCCCAGGCACCCCATATACTACCTATACCCTCGCGAGAACAACGACATCGCATCGCCGCGCGCCGAGAGCGTCGGTCGCGCTCACACTATTCGTGCCTTTCGTTACGGCGCTCGTAACCATCCGAAACGCGTATAGCGCGCACGTATATACGTATGCATAGGGCGCGAACTTTCCCTCGCGCTCTAATCGAGTGCGAGCAATCGACGCGCCACCAGTCGCGCACGATCTCTCCTGCGCGTCGGGTCACAGCCACGCTCACGCTAGATAGCCTCGCTTGCTTGCTTGCTTGCTTGCTTGCTTGCTTGCTTGCTTGCTTGCTTGTGTTTGCGTGCCGTATCTTTCCTCTCGGTGTTGGTCCCTTTTCCCGTCAAAGCAAGGAAGTGCGGACGGCCGCACGACGCAGCCACAGTGGCCGCACCGATAAAATAAAGTCCACGATGCCACGCTCTGATCCCGCTATTGTCTTTTCTCAGCGGGGACCCGGTGTCGATAGCACTGCCTGTTACGCTCTCCTTCTTTTTTTTTTCTGGCACTTTCCCTGTGCATTGCTCTCCGAGATTATTTGATTTCTGGATCATTTCGGTTCATCGCTAACGCATGCGGGAAATGGAAGCCCGAGAGCGCGCGGTCTTGATCAAGTCAGTATATACGACTGACCGGCGATGCGCCTTCAGAGATATTGATCTATATAGGACGAGACTGTGTGTGTTCTCGTGAGGTGAGCGTGACATTTGCGATATCATGCAGCGAGACGACAGAGGCCGCTTATACGTCGCGCTCCGAAGCGTCGGCGCGCGCGCAAGGCAAAGCTGAAGAAATTAGAAGGATGCGGCGCGGAAGTATCAAGCCGGCCGGCCGGAAACCGGGCACGAGCTCTATAGCCAGCACCATACCTGTGGAAGTGCCGCGCGTACGCGTTGATCCGGCCAGGAAGGAGAGCACGTACTAGCCATTAAGCCCGCCCTCGCGTAATCGCGTAAATCTAAATGAAAGCGGGTCACGCGCGCCCGCCTGACGCTCCTGATTTGTGAGCCTCCCTCGTACTTGAGGTATATCGCGTATAGGCACGGCAGTCCTGGGCAAGATGAAGCAGTAGCGGCTGCAGGGGGACGGAGCGTTCTTTTCACGTCGTTGAAAACACAATATGTGGTTCGTTGTTGTTTGCGCAACACCGTATGTTTAATTATGCTCCAAGAAACCTGAAAGTAGGAGTATGGATACTGCGCTTTTGTCTGAGTGCCCATTACTCACCGAAACGCGGCCGCGAGTTGTTGAAAGAGTGCGGTTATTCGTTGATAAAATAAACGAAGATTACTATTTAGCATGCCTCGCCCGCTGGGCTTAGGTAGGTGAGGCAACTTAAAATTTGCAGCTAGCTAGTCGAATGACCGACCCATTCTAACAAACTTTTGACAGGCATCGTTAATGGTGCACGATGGGGCATTTGATAACACAGGATGGACGAGAGAGAGAGGTATCAATAATTAAGATGCCGACTTGAAATTATAAACAACGGCCGAACACAGGAGGCCTGAAGCCAACATCTCAGTAACAGGACTTGTTTTATAGTGGGAGCAACGGCTTGGCACCGGCAGCACCTGCTACTTCGTACCGGTTGTTGCCATGGCGACCACAAGTCTCCGCATTGCACGTTCGCTCCAGTCTGCGACATCCCTTTTTCGGCCACTGTTTGTAACACGAATCACGAAAAGTTCGAGCGAAGGCCAAGCGCTGAGCTGACAACTTCTTCGTTTTCTGTTATAGCGCATGGTCAGCACCTCTTGGTATATGTATGGCCAAGGCGAGCGGCTGGTTTTCATCACGAGATTTTTCCTTCACACTGGGAAAAATACCCGGACAGCACGGCACTATTGTCCGACTTTCTCTTGCAGATTGGCTGACTTCCTTTAGCAAAAGTGGTAATGTATCTGACCTTACCAAGTCGCTAAAAGACACACGCACAGTAAGAATCTGTGAAGCGTCAAAAAGAAACTATACTTTGTCGCGGACGCTGGCGCATGCGGGGTGTGATATGGCTCTTGAGATACGCGCTCGGGACCGTGCTCAGCACTGCGGACTATACTGACGCGGAGGGACACGCGGCGTGTAGACACACGTCTTCTCACACAATCACGCTTCTCACTAGCACACGTCAGCTCGCAGTTTTCATGCCAGTCCTGCATTGTATTGAAACAGGGTATCAAAATCGCGTTTCTCGTGACGGTTGCGTTTCCTCAATGTCGCGTGGGACGCTTTACATAAGCGCGATCTTTACGCAGCCCTCCCACGCAGACGTTGTGTTTATGCCGTGCGGTCTGATATACGCCGCGCGCTCCCGCTTTCTGTAAGGCTCCACTCGTGATTTGCAATATTAACGGGTTGCTTTCCCACCGACGCCGCTGCCAGTGCGAATCGACAGAAACTCTTGACTGATTGACTGGGAGAGGCGTGCACGTTTAAAAAAAGGAGCCGCGTCTCGTTCGCGTGAAATGAAGGGTGTGGGGGCAGGTGGGCGCGGCCGCCCGCCTGCCGGTCCGTCAGATCAGAGCAGCTCTCCCTTTGACAACCCGCGGTCCTTGGAGAAACCGCGCCGCCTCCGCCGTCCAGCCAGCGTTGCACGCGGGGTGCATGCCGTTTGTGTTGCGAAGTTGCCGCGGCGAGCAATTTGCCTTTTGTTGTCTTCCGCGGAGGTGGGGAGAGGGGGGAGGGGTTCAGCTTCACAATTGGGGCCGCATCCATTAGCGGTCCGTGGCGCTAGGGCGCTGGATTTCGCATGAGGTGAGTGACAACTCGCACACACACACACGTTGGGACACAACGCGTTCAGTGTCCGGAGATTCAAGAGTGGCGCGGGGCGAGGCATTTCCGATCGCAATCTATCTTCGTGACTCCTTTGCATGGGCGCGTGCATGCTGCGAGACAACGCTGACTCATTGTGGAGGGCATTCGTCCACGTTTCTCTTCGTCCGCTTTTCTGCGTGTTTTTTTTTTTTTTCCCCTGCCGCTGTGTAACATTTGGCTCACGCCTGGTGTGATAAGGCAGTGCACACGGACGAATGCCCGGCGCGGCGCGTGATTTCTGCCGCGGCATTGAAGATCGAATATGTGGCGCCGTGTGCACACACATGCAATTTTCCTCGGTGACTGAGCGGTAGAATGTTAGCGTGTCGCATAGCAGCCTATAATTTGCGTGATGTTTTCATCGAAAGAAAGAAGCCGCCGTTTTCGGACGAGGGCAGTCGACGTCGCCTATCAGTAAGCGTTCGTTTCTTTCGATTTGTGGCAGTTTTCCTCCGGTTATTTCTACCCAATTTCCTCGGCAGTGACCTCGTATACACACTGTTGTTACTTAGTACCAGCCTTTTCACACTTTTGGAACAATGGGGACACCCGAGGCGGAATACATGTCAGTATGAACGCTCAGCAAGAACGTGGAATGAAGTATATATTATACATTGCGCTTTTCTGTGTTCGCTTTAGGTGTGGAATCAGCGCATACGAAGGTGTGTGTTCGTATCCAACCGCGGCCATATTCCTCCTATATAGTGACACGTTAAACGGTTCCGGCTGGTACACATTCATACGAAGTAGTCAGCGCGGCCTCTATCATTTTTCACGGCACTTGTATGTTTCTCTGGGACGTTCTGGGCACCTTTACAAACATTATCATGAACGCAACGCAAGACAGTGACAGCAGCGGCCCCGATAGATAAACCTCAGAGAAGTAAGACACGCCAACTGTTTAGAGAAACAGAGGGACAAACCACGTGAATGAGGCATTCTAATTGCATCTTCAAGACGTCAGCCACATATGCGTATATAGGACTGCGAAGTTTGAAGGACGTCTCACGGCCGCCATGGATCTGACCGAGGAAACAGGCGGCGTGGCATTTCGCTCAGCTTGGCAACCGCATCGATACGTGTACACGCCTGTCAGTCCAGGTCTCTCGGACTGTGTGTTCTCAGCGTAGACGCGGGCAGCGAGACCACATATATGCCGGGGCCCGTGACGTCACGTCTCAAAATTCTCAATGCATGCGTGCGAGACGTGCGTGAGGCGTGTGTGAGGCTTAGAGGGAGCTGTATGTGCAACGCGCGATTCTTATGCGCTGGCGCTTCGCTTTCGAGACGAGCACGTACGGCGCCACGCTCCGGCTGTATATATATCTGCGCGCGGCCGGGGCAGCCGCGACGGCTAAGAAGGTCAGCAGCTATAGCAGCGCTGCAACCCTTATATACGGACGTGTCACTTCGCCTACGTACGCGCGCGTTTCGTGCATTCGTATAACGGATCGGACCTCCAGCGTTGCCCCTGGTCTGTCGTGCGAGCGTGCCTGATGGGCCATTGCCGAACGCTTTTCCCGCGTGCCTGACACGACCACAACGCGTGGGGGTTGAAGAGAGAGAGAGAGAGAGATAGAGAGAGAGAGAGAGAAGAAAAGGAAGAAGAGCTGACCTTAGAATGCCGGCTGTAAGAGTCCAAAGGTTACGCAACCTCCTTTTTTTTTTCTTTATGGATCATATAGATACCTGAGCAGTTGCGATGCGAGCATCGTTGATGTACGAACAGCCTTGGTGACGAACGTATAAGGGCACCGCGGATCGGACAGACGTCACTGGCGTCGTTGCCTGGCAACGCAACTCGTACTCCAGATCGAGTAAATTCGCTTTTAGGCCGGACCACAAATCAAGCTGCCAGGCAGTTTGGGCGTTACTTTTGCATTCCTGCACATCAGGGGAACTTGACTCGCGGCTGTGCAAGCGCGTCTGAAACACTGTTTATGCGCGCCTTTTCGAAAGTTCACATCGTCGCCACTCGTAGCGCTCTTTCGCTCCCCGTTCCTTTTTCCCGGTGCACAGCAGCAGGCTAGTCGATTCACCCATAGGCCAACCTCTCTGCCATTTCTTAAATACAAGTCTCCACTGTCTCTCTCTTTTAAGAACGAACTAAATTTTTTATAAACGTTAATTTACTTACCTTATCATTATTTACTTTATTACTTTATCTTTACCTTGAATTTACATTCACTTTTCTTCCATATAATTAAACATAGCCATTTTTTCTATGCTTTCTATGGCTTTTGTATTGCCTTATTTTTATCGCTAATCAATTTTTCTTGTTGCGGCGAGTTTCTGCATATTCCTATGAGTGGTCAGCGCAACCCGGACGAAAGACGAAAGGAAGCACACAATATTCATTTGTCGAATTGTTTCCGCTTCGTTGGCGAAAACGCTTTGATGTACAGGCACGTGATCCGACATCACCAGGTGGAACGATTGTACCCGCGTATCAGCGCTTCTTCACCATCAAATCCGAGGCTTGCAGCGAGCTTGAACATGGTCTCCTATCTACAGGATACCACACCGTCTTTGTTCTATATTCAGGCGTTCAAATGGTCGAATATTACGCAAATGGGGGGGGGGGGGAGTCTACGCGCAATATAGGAATTTGAAAGCTGCTCAAGCTCGTTGAAATCCTCGTAATTGCTTTGCTTTTTCCTGGTATATTTACGTGCTTGGTGACGTGTCAACTTGACGCGAAATCTACTCATGCAGAGAGAAGACAGCCTCCAAGATCCGGAGGTATGTCAAGCGCGCGATCTTGGAGGCCGCCGTTCGCGCGCTCAAGAAGCAGACTTAGATCTCTGCATATTAAACGCGTAGCGGATCGCCGGCGTAAGATTCGTGTAACCGTTTCCAACCGCCTTAAGCCGCGTGACCTCGGGCAAACTGTGCTTCTATGCTTCACCAGAAATTCGAACGAACGTCTCCCGTAAGCTATATACGCGACCGTAGCGCTTACGCAATGGAGCGCACGCAGCGCTGCAAGACAACACGCGGTGACGTTTTCGAATCCTCCCTCGCTAAACTCGCGCACGCGCATAAACGCTCACCTACACACGAGCACACACACGGACGCAGAGACAAGCGCACACCACTCATGCCCCCCCCCCCCTCCCTATTTGTTGGCCAATCAGCGTCAACCCAGTTTTTAAATGCAACCCCAATCGTACGGGACAAATTCCACAACGGCAGGCGGCCGCGGCCGAAGATGCGACGCCACGACATCACAGAGCGTCGTGTTTGTCCTACGCCTCGCGACAGCTGCGCAGGCGATCTACCGCTCCCATGCAGGTTGCAGTGGTCACGAGTGTCCGCCGCATACCGCACCGTGCATGCGCGCCGGCTACGCAGAGACTCGGTTCGCGGCCCCCGCCGCCACCAACACCGCACAGCCATCCGGCACAGAGACGGACGGCTCTGGGTCAAGGAAACGGCAGCCTGCGTTTTTCTTTTTTTTCTTCCCGCCGTCGTAGCCGTTTAACGTTTTTCTTCTTGCCTTTATGTGCTTCGCGCCTCTTTAATTCTTTTTCGTCGGACGAGAAAGCTCGTGACTCTGCCGAGCAGCCGGGCTGTCAGTCAGGCGGTTCGCGAAGGAAAGAAACGGCCAATGTGAACAACGATGAGCGCTTGCTGGGCCTGCAGCAATGAACGAGCCTCGAGTGTATTGCGAAGCCTCCAGCGCTTCGCGTTGTCGCTGTCGTGAGCTGGTGGGACGTTTCTCAACGGGCTGCGGTGATGCGGCTTGGCGCCTGCTCAATGCGCACCGCGCGCAATCTGCACAGTGGGGCTAATGCGCTGCGTCAAATGGACTTTGAAGAAAAATGGAGCTGTGGCAGGTTAGTGGTGGTGTTTGCAATGGGCTTCAAGATGTTCTCGAAGAAGAATAACAAACAATAACGAGGTTTTAAATGCAGGCGTCACGGGCAACGGTTAAAGAACAGTAAATTAGAAGGGGAAGAACAAAGTTTTCGGACGTAGAATGATCTTCCATCCCGATATGAAGTGTTTTCTCGTTTATACGTTACGTCTGAGTACGCGCGTGCTTGTTCATAGCAGTTACAAGGAATAGCTGTATACCAATCCTAAGAAACCATAACTGACGCTACTCGCGTTCATTAATTTAGACTTAAAGCACGCGTATAACTTTCACAGTAAATCAGAGGTCATGTCACTTCTTATAAAGCGGAAACTTTCGTACTATAGTAATTTTCTTCGTGTGGACTTTGTCGCAGCTGTACTGAACTTATTTGCAAGCATTTTTTTTCCTTTTTTTTTTGCTGACTGAGCATCATCAGCACATTCCTTCAGTCAGAGAGTACGTTTTACTGACACCGAGTATAGCTAAATTCAGTACAGTCGCCAACTTTCTTGAAGGTGATCGCGGTACCACCGACAAAAGCCCAATTAATACTGCCCCTCTCACAGGTGTAATGACTTAAATGCAACAGCCGAAGAGAACGAGAAGCTATAGCAAAATCTCGTCCCAGCATCGCGCGATGATCTACTATACGTCCGCCGGGGAGCGCCGAAATACATTTCAATCTGCGCTTCCGTGACAACCTTCATAATGTCGGCGACTGTACAGGTTCGGCAATGGTCATCGAGTTAGAGAAGATAGGAGCAACATAACTTCGGGTACTTCATTTCTTATTTAGAAAAAGAAAACTTAAACGCACACTCACAGGCGTGTAGAGGCCAGTTAGAACGAAAAAGCGATTGATTAATTGATCGATCGATCGATTGATTGATTGATTGATTGATTGATTGATTGATTGATTGATTGATTTCCCGAAGCAACATTGGAACTTTATGAGAGACGTCGTTTAACGCACGGGTCCCGGTATAATTTCGACAATGTGGGAACCTTTGCAACATTATGAGCGGGTTTTTTTTTTTTTGCGACCCACAACAGGGGGGGGGGGGGGGGTGTATTCTGTAAGAATCCACCTACTGGACTGTCCATTTCGACCGCTGCTGATTGGATGCAGCTGTACGAGAGGAGGAGGAGACGAGCGGCCCTAGCCAATCAGCAGCGGCCGAATTACAGAACTTCACCCCAGAACACGAGTGCCACGGCGGGGAATCGAACTTGCGACCTCGTTCTCATCAGTAGAATTCCATAGACACGTGGCGACTACTTGGTTTCGTTGCAGAAGAAAAAAAAAGAAACCGTCTGCCATACGTCGCACGCCTGACACGAAATCGCTCTCCGAAGCCCACATACACGTTGCGCATAACCGTGCATGCAGCGCTTCGCCGCAGGCTGTTGACACAGCGCGGTGGTGAGTCGGAGGAGATGGAAGGCTCCGCGATTCAATACACATCACTCCTGTCTGTCACCGCCGAGCAAAGATCGTGCGCCACCGCCTCGGGGGGAACCGCGCGCGGCGCGTTAACGGCCCCGACAAGTGGTGACAGATCTCGTTTCAACGCCGTGTTCGCCAAGCGTGTGCGCACGCCGCAGAGACAAAAACACTGCTGACGCCGTCGACATGACGTTACCAGGTTTCGTCAGCGCAGCAGCGTATCACGCAGCGTATATAGTGGATATGTATACCGTGCGTATACGTATACCCCTCATCCTCACGACGCAGACACGTTATTGCGACACCGGCGAGCACGACGCATAGCGCACGCGCTGTGTTCACGAACTCGGTCTTGCATAATGCTCGAAAAGGCTGGGTTTTTTTTTTTTCTTAAATGGAGTGTGGACGTGAAACACTTGTTCGGGTTTTTTGTGCTTCTTCGGGGAGCCGCATACGTGATAAGTGGTTACCAATCGCAGTGAGAAGTATACAGCACGCGGTATTAAACTAATGAAGCACGACCTGGTTTCGTTTTCTGAACATTTAGAACTTGTGCAGTGCTCTTGCTGGCATCGCGATGTGTCAGCACCGCAAAGTAGGCGAAGATATAGTTGTGAACCACGAAAGATTAACGCCTATAGTCGTATAGACGTATTACGGCTACTATGAAAGCCGTCAAACCCGCGCATTCAAACGTTACTTCGCTTCAGACATGATGATGATGATGGTGGTGGTGGTGGTGGTGAACCTCTGTCATGGCTCTCACACACCAAGGGGTATAGGCCAAAAATCAGGCGGCAGGACGTAGCTAAAGGAAATTCTTATTTGAAGACGATAAACGCAAAGTAAAAGAAATACAAAAAAGGACATGATTCAATAACTAGACTAGTATGCGAGCGAGCAATCAGACTAACTTAAAGGTGAATGTTAGAGGAGGGTACAGTCAAGGAGAAATTAACGTTAATAAAGAATTTAGAGATACCAATCTAGGTAAAATGAATGCATATTTTATATCTAGAATAAACATACAATAATTAGCAGGGTAATCGTTTTGTTTCAATTAAATAATGGAATACTGCGGAACAAACGTTTCTCTGACTATAGCCTAGTGTCGAGGCTCCAAATTATACTAATACCGGCATACATAACCCTAATCCAATTTTGCAGAGTGGAGCTTCCAGGAATGTCTTTTTCTGGTGTGAATATCGTCTATATGATAAAAAGTAATGGTCTAGGCGTGGTTATACTCCGCTTTCGTATTTCTTCTTCTTCTTCTTCTTCTTCTTCTTCTTCTTCTTCTTCTTCTTCTTCTTCTACTTCTTCTACTTCTTCTACTTCTTCTACTTCTTCTTCTTCTTCTTATTATTATTATTATTATTATTATTATTATTATTATTATTATTATTATTATTATTATTATTATTATTATTATTATTATTATTATTCACAGCATGGATTACAGTCGAAACGTCGACTTTCCTTGATGTGACGGTCAGTTCACGTGACGCACAAGTTTTACTGTTATACTGTTCCAAACAACGTGGAACTGCGTGTTATGGAAGCTAGACAGGTGGCGTGAGCCATTCTTGAGCATAATCACGTGAAAGTACGTGACCCTATTCCGCGTGTCGCTCAAGTGCAGTCTTGAGCACAGCTTGGAATGCCAGAGTGGGTCTCGTATGTTGCACGTACTCCAGTTACGTCACATTAAAACGGCATCTGTAGAAGGTGATGGTGCTTTGGTGTGCGTGCTCGAGCAGTCCGTTTTCGGGCCTTGTGGGACCGCGTCATCAATGACCGCGTGCTTAACAGGAGACGATGAGATGCCATATTTCATGTGTGTTATGTTCTCACTCTTTATCCACCACTTCCCATTGCAGAAGAGCCAACCGCATAGTTATTCTGGTTAACCTTTGGCCTTCATCTCTCTCTCTCTCTCTCTCTCTCTCTCTCTCTCTCTCTCGCATATATACAGGCACGTACCCAGGATTTTTTTTCGGGGGGGGGGGCCCACCACCCTCATTATCACCATCATCATCATCATCATCATCATCATCATCCTGCTTTATGTCCACTGCAGGACGAAGGCCTCTCCCTGCGATCTCCAATTACCCCTGTCCTGCGCCAACCGATTCCAACTAGCGCCCGCGAATTTCCTAATTTCATCGCTCCACCTAGTGTTTTGTCGTCCTCGATTGGGTTTCCCTTCTCTTGGTACCCATTCTGTAACCATAATGGTCCAACGGTTATCTAGCCGGCGCATTACATGACCTGCCGAGCTACATTTTTTCCTCTTGATGTAATTAGAATATCGTCTATACCCGTTCGCCCTCTGATCCAAACCACTCTCTTTCTCTCTTAACGTTATGCCTAGCAATCTTCGTTCTGTCGCTCTTTGCGTGGTCCTTAACTTGCTCTCAAGTTTCTGCCCCATATGCACTGGCAAAATGCACTGGGGAGCGCACTGGCAAATGCATTGGCGCTGGACATATTGCACTGGAAAAATGCACTGATTGCACACCTTACTTTTGAATAATAATGGTAAGCTTCCAGTCAGGAGCTGGCAATGTCTGCCGTATGCGATCCAACCTATTTTTATTCTTCTGTGAATTTCCTTCTCATGATCAGCGTTCCCTCTGTATAATTGACCTAGGTAAACGTACTCCTTCACAATCTCTAGTGGCCGACTGGCCATCCTGATCCCTTGTTCCTTTGCCCGGCCATTTATCATTATCTTCATCTTCTGCATAATAATATTCAACCCCACTCTTACACTCTCTCTGTTAAGGTCTCCAATCATTTGTTGTAACTCATCTGCATTGCTGTTGAATAGAACAATGTCATCGGCAAACCGAAGGTTGCTGAGATATTTGCCGTCGATCATTACTCCTAAGCCTTCCCATTTTAATAGCTTGAATTCTTCTAAGCACGCAGAAAATAGCTTTGGAGAAATTGTGTCTCCCTGTCTGGCCCCTTTCTCTATAGGTATCTCCCTGCTTTTCTTGTGTAGAATTAAAGTAGCTGTAGAACCTCTGTAGATATTCTAACGCGAAAGACGAGTCAGTAAGACGAGAAAGTATTTACAGATTACATTTACAACAACGGTTGCAGCGCTGACCGGTTAGATTCACAGCGCGAGCCCAGTTCGTTCTTCCTCCTCTTTCTGGAGTGATGGCGCCTGTGCGCCTCGTTCAAACAAACAAATACCTCACCCATGTAGCAATATTTTCCAAGCTTTTTACGTAAGCGTTCTCTACTCCTTGATTACGTAGTGCCTCTACGATTGCTGGTATCTCTTCTGAATCAAATGCCTTTTCGTAATCTATATAGGCCACATAGAGAGGCTTATTGTACTCTGCAGATTTCGCGATAACCTGGTTGATGACACGGATGTGATCCATTGTAAAGTATCTCTTCCTGAAGCCAGCCTGTTCCCTTGGTTGACAAAATCCAGTGTTAACCTTATTCTATTGGAGAATAGTTTCGTAAATATTTTATATTATACTGGGAGCAAGCTAATGGTCCCATATTTGTTCAATTCTTTAACGTCTCCGTTTTTGTGGACTAGTATAATGTATGCATTCTTCCAGTTTTCTGGGACCCTTCCAGTCGATAGACACTTCGTATAAAGACCCGCCAGTTTTCCAAGCAATATGTCTCCTCCATCTTTGATTAAATCGACTGTTATTCCCCCTTACCTCCCGCTCTTCATCGTTTCATGTCTTACAGGGCCCTTCTGACCTCATCGCTAGTTATAGGATAGTTTCTGTATCCAGTTCATTACTGTTTCTAAGTGAACTATCGTGACTCCTCTGGGTACTGTATACAGGTCAGCTTAAAATTTTTCCGCTGCTTTTACTATTTCTTCGAGATTGCTGATGATATTATCCTTCTTATCTTTTAGTGCATACATCATGGCTTGTCCTATGCCAGGTTTCTTTTTCACTGATTTCAGGCTGCGTTAATTTTTTACGGCTTCTTCAGTCTTTCTCAGGTTACTGTTTTGAATATCAGTTATTTTCGCCTTGTTGATCAGTTTTGACAGTTCCGCGAATTGCGTAACGCTCTGCGGCCGCCAGTCCCATACAACCGCGTAGAGCGCAGGACTCTGCGATTCTAGGCGTACTGCGCTCACCGCGAAAGGTTAGAAAAACACCCACATAAGCGCAGCAGAGAAGTGGCTACGTGAGGCGGTTCGACCGATAACTGTAGAAGCGTCATTCAAAACAAGTAATTGTTCTCCACTTCCGGCGGCGTTTTCTCTACTTCCTTTTTAAATAAAAAGATGTTGATCCATAAATATTCTCATAAACAACGGTTAACTTTTTTATTATTCGCTTTTGCTTGCAGTTTGGTAGTTGCCTTGGCTCTCTCCCTTAGTAGATCGCTTAATTTCTCAACTCCTTGCAATTTTTGTTTCCAGTTGACAATTCTGCACGAAAAATGCTATACAGTTAAGGGAAAACAGACGAGGCAATGGGCGACAGTCATCTTGCTTATGGGTTTAAGGGTTATTGCAGGGTTTCATGATGGACGCTCTTTCACATTATTTTATTTCCCACCTTATCTAACCCATATCACGTGTATATGGTTCCGGGCATCTGCCAGCGTCGCGGCGAGCCGTAACTCAAGGAAACAATGAAGCAAAGGGATAATAAACGCAATTGGCGTTTTCTCCGGCCGCAACTCGTTCCATGAGAGTACAGACCAGCTGAGTAACAGCCGCATCCCTCTCCTGGTCCCAGGATCAGCCTAAACAAAGAAGATTGAACTAACAAAAGCATCAGCTATGCGCGTGACGGTTGAATAGATGGTGACAACTGAACGCATCTCGAGTTAATCGCGCGGGTGCGGAATCTACGAGAAAACTGTACTTCACATTACAAGAGATGCCGATAACTACCGCCATATAAAAGGAATGACAGCTGCGAAGTCTCAACATTGATCTGGCGGCGCTTTAGGAATGTGTGAGGAGTGGTGGCGTGGGTGGAGAGGGGGGGGGGGGTGTATGCCACTTGATTTCGGGGGGGCCCGGGCCCCCCCCTGGGTACGTGCCTGCATATATATATATATATATATATATATATATATATATATATATATATATATATATATATATATATATATATATATATATATATATATATATATATAGCGAGCGGTTCGCGGCAGCACATTGCGGAATTGCGGAGCCGCGCTACACTTGTGCGCACCCGCTTTTCAAGCGAAGCTTTTTCAGGAACCAACCACTCAATTTAAAAATGAAGCCACAATGGCTGTTCCTAGTACATCTAGTTATCGCGCGTTCAGAGTTGGACGCATTTAGTTAACGCTACATCAGCGTTCTGACAGGAAAAAGAAAGAGACACAGAAGTCAGCCGTAATGCGAGATTCTCCCGCCAAACGTCTCGTATACTTGAGCGTCTGCGTCTCAGCTGTCGAAAATCGTAAGACATCACATCTTTGCACTGCATTCCGTTCTCTCTCTCTCTCTCTCTCTCTCTCTCTCTCTCTCTCTCTCTCTCTCTCTCTCTAACGATTGCGCCGTTTCCTTCAGTACATAGTCACAGCGCACTTTTAATTGCCTTGACCCGCCTGTGGCGGTGAAACGCCCATGACGCACGACGCATTATCGCGCCTTCAGCGCTGAATGTGCGGGCTCCAGTTTTAAATCAGATCTCTCGGGGACTTTCCGGTTGCACTGTCCCCATTACACACGGCGAGTGTTTCTCCAACGCGCCTTGACAATTTTGCGTTTCTTTGGCTCGGACGCCCGGAGTGTCCGCTGGTACGTAGCGAGACCTCGATTTTTACGAGAATGGCTTCTGGCCAGTGCTTTCAGAAACGCTGTCAGTGGCTAGTTAATGCGCTACCAAGGTCCCATTCGTATCCTTTGTTATCTCTTATTGCTGTAGCCCCTAAATTTACTGCCTGCTCTGCAGGCGGTCTGAACGCGCAGCCGTCGTAAATTGACCAATCTATATGTAAGTGCACAAGCGCACACGTGTGTTCGAACAAAACTTCGTGCAGATTTCCTTTCTTATTTTGTTCGTCGTATATCTAGGCCGAGTAAGGCAGGAGGTTAACGCAACGTACTGATATCACTGCATTCTTTTCTAATCTAAACTCCACATCTCTGCACATGTGGCCGTGTAAGAGCTCTCTGGAAGAACCGCCGTTTCTCATTTATAAAAACAAGAAGTCTGAGTACATCACTGATAAGCACTGCTATACTATTTATGTTCAAGATATGGCACTGCTATTGCGGAGTTATAGTCTATCATACAGTATATACAGAGAGCTTGAATGTGCGACCATTAGCCAGAATCACGCGTGTATCCCGAGAAGTGCTTGTCATAGCGAACACTGAGCTTCTTATGAGACTTCATGAAACGTGTGATCACACACAGTTCGCATCAGGACAGAACAAAGATCGACTACGCGCGAGAGTTACGTCTTGCGGCCCCCCACTAGTTCCGCTGTCGGGTCACGCTAATAATCGGTTACTCAATACCTCGCTAAGGACCCTCGCAGAAACATGCAACAATGAGAAAGTGTACACGGGCGAGCGTTAAGTGAGATAGCGTCTTGTTCCTCTGCAACTTCGCTTAAGCCTTTGCCGCAAAACTGGGACGCGCACGCACAATGAGACATCCTCACAGGGCGAGCGGCGCTGCGTAACGAAATAACCCGGTACGGCCACAACCATCACATATTCGGGTCAGATGGATAGTTACGATTCCCTGGTTACCAGCGCTCATCGATCTCAGACCGACCGGCCGCGGGTTGTGGTCATCGCGCGACGATGGACGCGTCTATACGTTCCACACGCGATCGGGAACGCGAGCGCGGCCGTATGTACGAAGCCGGAAGAGACTATACACCCGCCCTTAGTGGTTACGCATAAGCCTAGTTATTATATGACGAAGACGACAAATCACGCCAGCGGAACGGGATGCATGCAGCTTCCTAGATGCCGCAGGAGGCGTTTCGCACTACAGAGCGACAGCCTCGCCGGCCTTTACTCGCGAATAGACTGAGCCAAGCCTTAGCGAGCGAAGAGGGAGTGGTGGTCTTTTGTTTTTTGTCGGTACGGGCAGTCCTTATCTGACGCATGGTAGCGCTTGGCTTTATACCGACGGCATATAAAAGCCAATCGGTCGAACCCGCACTTAAAAGCAAACTGCTCATACACACCCCTCTCGCAGCAGCTCCGCTACACACATCGCTCTTTTTAAGTTATGCGCGAAGCCTTCCACGCGACGCGGCGCGCTTATCCTTCATAATCGATGCGTGCGGAAAAGCCTGGCGCTTCCTGCGCTACCGTTAGGAGTGCCGTTCATATGTTTTCCCAGGAAGGGTGCGCGAGCCGGGCGCAGATGACGTCACGACCGATTAGGCGCATGTATACACGGGACGTATGGACGAATCGTGGTATAGTGTTGCCGCAAGAGGCGTGTATGTATGGCCAGCGCAGCTGTAGCTATTATTACCAATTACACGGGCTGCGTTGAAACGCGCGTACGGTGCAATATTGGACGATGAACAAGGCTCGTTTTCCTCGTCCCTTCCTGTACACCGTCAGCGCTTATCGATGCCGTATTAAATTTCACTACGCAGGCGTTAGCGCGGGGGGGAAGTGTCGGGGCTGTGTCAGATGTATAATCTCGTGGTACCGACCCGTTCCACATGTAAATGGGTTAGCGGAAAGCATTTCGTCGTTACGTCAAGCGCTTTTGAGCCGCCACTCGTGTTCAGCGGTGACGCAACGTTTATGACGATGCGTGTGGTTGCATAAAACCATTAGAAGATATCTGAAACACCGTGGCCGAGCCCACGTTCGCGTAGGCTGAAGACTGGTCCTTATATCGCACACCCTCTGAGGGCCATGCAAAGTGGTTCGAAGAACGGCCGGACGATAACGGTTATAGGATACAACGGTTATAGGATATAGCGGCTGTTGTAGCGGCTTTGCCAAGCGCAGGTTGACCGCGCGCCGCCTGCATGCACTACCAGGAAAAGTTTGCGATTCAGCGTCGGGAAGTTTATCCGACGCGACGATCCCGCCGCGCGCTGTCGCCAGACATCTTTTTTTCTCTGTTCGCACCGGAAGCGCCTATAAACGCATTATTAATATTTTTTCCGCCGTATCTCTCTCTCTCTCTTTCCTTGCAGCACGCAGGCCAAGTTAAACAGATCAGTGCGGCAGAGGAGTGAAGGCGTGTTTGTGCGCATGCGTGCACGCGAGATTTCGATGTGCGTGTTGCGTACGTTAGCGATATGTACGTGTTGTCTATACGCATGCATGCGTTCGCCTTGCGAACGTGACACGCATGAACCATGCGTTCCTGGTCCACGCGTCTTGAACAGGTCATGCCCATGACCTGCTCGTGCTTGTGTTATTCTTGTAGTCTTATAACTTTCCCCCACTCCTTCTTAGTTGTGTCTCCTCGATTCACCGATTCTCTGTTACTGCTCTGTCATTTCGTCGTAGGCTTTAATTGGCAGCGTGTGGTAATTTCATTGCCTTTTCTTTTCGTTGTTTCTTATAGCTAAGGTTCTGGGACGGCCTGCCCTTTCTGTTGCCATACTTCTCACGTTTCGCACCTGGCAGAGAATCAGAGAAAGCGCAAGATTCCGCGTGCGCGCCGAACAGCTGCGCAGTCGCGGGAAGCAAACAAACGACGCCCACACAGCTTCGATTGCCTGTACACCGTGACTCGAGCCCGTTTATATATTCGCCGATCAAGTGAAGCGTGAAATGCCCATTGCCGGACGTCGTGCGGAGGAGGGACGTGCGGTTGCGTGCACACGCGAGCGTGTTGCGCCGGCGGTCGGGTGCGGCGGACGGGGAAGGGAATTAAATGCGTACATGCAGCGGTCCGACGCGAAGCGTGAGAAGGCCAGTGGTGCTCCCCCATTGCACTCCGTCGCCGGGGTGCTGTCAGGGATTCATTTGAGGCTGCGTAGGTACTTGACGGAGCTCGGGCGTGGCCATGGAGTAATAGCTATTGCGGAACATCACCTGCCCTTCTTTCTTTTCTCTCTCTCTTTTTTTTTTTTTTTTTGCAGGCACGCGAAACTGGCCGTCGTCTAGCTGCCAGGTACGCTAGCAACTGACGTGCTGGTTTCGTCTCCGAATCGCATTGCGAGAAAGAATAAATAAACATAGAATACTTAACTTCTTCCCGTCAGTTTTGCGAGAATAAGAAAGAAGCAAGTGACAGTATTGAAACGCTTTGAGGGCACACGACGTGACTGAAAGCCTGCGCTAAATGCACAAAAGTGCGCTAATGCTTATGCTGCGAACAGTCCCTCCTCCCAACGTTTCGGTGAAGAACAAGCCGTTTGTTTTGTTTATTTCATGCATTCCTTAACCGCTAGAACTTATGTTTGATGATTGGGATTAGGCGTCCTTTAGGTGGCCTATTTTCCCACCGCTCATCATTTCACCACCACCACCACCACCATCATCAATCAACAGCATTTGTTATTAAGGAAACCCAAATGCCTCTCATTCCTTATATCTGATGACACAATAAGATAACATTGGTGTTGTATTTGATCCCACATTTTTCCTTATAATTATGCATGATCTATTATGATCATACATGGTGATATAGATGTGGAGGTTACGGGGAGCATGGGTTCATAAAATACAACACGTTGATCGTACAAAAGAACGAGAGGAGAGTCCTTATGGCACTTAAAAGAAAAAAGCACTCTTTACCTGCACAGAATGTGGTACTTGTTACTGACTCGAAGGCTGCACAAGAAGGACCTTCCGCTTTAGGGCTTGCAACACCTCGTGTTCCCAGGGGGATCAGTTATAGCACGCAAAGAAGCTTCACGTCTGGTTATTACATTCTTATGAGAGACTGGTTTGACGGACATGCGATGAAATACCGCAGTGATAGGAGACGCTCGGGCTGACCGATTGGCGGCCCTGGTTGCCAGGCTAAACCCGCCTGTTGCTGCAACCCACCACCACCACCACCACATACGTTTTCGTCGTGACGTATAAGGTCGCGCTTTTCTAGTGACATGCAAATAATATATATATATATATATATATATATATATATATATATATATATATATATATATATATATATATATATATATATATATATATATATATATATATATAATCACATAGCTCAGCGACGCGATTCTGGCAATCAGAAATGCAAAGTTAGTTATCACCCCAGCAACTTCTCGTTTTTTTTTCGTTTTTTTTGTGCGTGCTATTTCATCCAACACAAACGTGCTGAAACAGGTGCCTGAATGAGCTGTGATAAAGTTAAGGGTTCTGCGGTGGTTCAAGCTTTCGGAACTATTGCTGTACATCTTGACGAGCTGAATCACTTTTGCGTTACATGAAGATGTAGGCGTCCTTGTAGTGACGAACACTTTAATAAATAAAAAAAAATCACAAGCCAGCGTTCATCTGCCGTTCAGGCTACTACATTTCCTATTTCGTCATCAAAACTTGCTTTTTTTTATGTACTGTATTTTACCCCCGTCGTCTATCTTTGTCGTGCGTATACATTACCAGGGATATATCTAGTCTGAGCGCACGATATCTCCAGATCGACTGTTCTCGGTAGCACGGCCCCACCCTGCTCGGTTTTCACTCCGTTTTGAAATATGCTGCGCAATATTGAGAAAAAAGAAAGGAAAAGGAAAGAGGCGGGAAAGAGGGAAGCAGGCGGGAAACGCAGCTGTCCGGAGAGTTTTTCGGTCATCGCCCACGTCATTAGCGACTTTCGCCTGCCTGTTATTCCGCTTCGCCCGTCGCTCGTTCACGCAGCCATCAGTCCTGCGACACGATTCGCATTGTCCTCTCGACGGCTAGCGGGCGGTCACAACCTAACCGGGCTAACATCCTGCCCTATGCGCCGAATCCCCCCCTCCTCAGCTGCCCTCCCCTCTATAATGGTCGTCCACTCGGCGCGAGCTTTATGGACCAATATATTAAAAAACACGGCGCGCCATTGTTCTTCGGGAAGGAAGCAGAGATCGGCGATACAGCGACGCGGTCTGCGCACCGCCAAGGCCGGCGCACACATCAGCCCCCCCCCCCCCCCCTCCCCCTTAGCCTCCTCCTTCGGAAGTGTGTAGGGTCCTTCGCGGTGCTTGCCGTGGTGAACCGGCCTCCATTTGCAAGTATAGGCTGGCCGGTCTCTCCCCGTGCGAGGGCTGACCTCTCGAAGGCGGCTGCGTTCTTCCCGCGCCCGTGCTGAAGGAAGCCGAGTTTCCCGCCCGCGAGAAAGGTGCGAATGTCTCTACGGGCGTAGCATTCCTATAGCGAGAGTGCTACAGCTATGCGAGGCGGGAGAACGCGGACACAGGTTGGAACAGATTAAGCAAAAAGAACAACAACAAAAAAGGACCGGACAAAGAAGCGACGTCGTTTTCTTTGTCCTTGTCTTTTGCACGCGCTGTTTAATCCGCGAGTTACTACGTAGCCAGTACCGGCACTTGCGTATGTAGCACGCCCGCAATCCCATATAAGAGCGGACGCGAAGCATGAAATAAACAATACTGGCACACACCGAAGTGGGTAACTCGACTATCCTATATAGGCGGGCGCTGCACAGTTCGCATGCACAATCAGATGGTATACGTTTCTTGAGATCACAGCTTCCAGCGCTGTTGTTGCCACCTGAGTACCACCTGTTCGTGCTTTAACTGTGGCCTGCACGACACTGCGTCCCTTGGTTATTCCGCCGCTGCTTTCAGCGACGCGAGAACCATCAAACATCAGATGATGTCGATGTGAAGCAACTGTGTCCCACAGAAACCAGTAGTCACTAAGGCAAATGAAAAAAAAAATCGAAATCGGATTGTCCTTTACCCTAAGCGGGCATTAATTTTACGTTCTTGTTGGTAGTCACGGTTGAGGGAAAGAGCTGTAGCTACAATGCCACAACACTGGCATGCAGCCGAATTCGCACCCTCTGCGTTTCACCAGGAGATTCGTAGTATAGTGTGATATGGTAGGCGCCAACTTTTCTAACACCTATTTCTGACGTGGATACTATAGCCGAGTAATACCTTGGCGGGTGAAGCATGCAGCTTGCAATTCTGTATTCCGGTATACATGTCTCGTAGAGAAAGTTAAAGAACGTGCATCTTGAATCGGATCGATCTCCGATGAATTTAGTATCCGTTTCAACTTCATCCTAAAACAGCGTTTTCAAAGCCTGGCACTCCAGGCGAAACATCCTCGCTTCGGATGCAGCAATGCAGAAAGCGTATAGTTTTATTTCCCATGCTGTTCGAGACTGACGTAATGCGAGTGGACGCTAATTACGAACTTGCGGCCGCGTATACCAGCTATCATGAATATGGCCGACACACTCCTGGATTATGCGTGTTGCCTGACATATGAAATGAAGCCGCCTATCACGTGGTTGCCTATCACGTGCTTGCCTGTCATAAAACCGAAATACCCTTGATATCACGAGACATAATTGGGCTTATACGTACCTCGCACTTAAGGCTTTACTCTTTTGTGAGTGCGAGCTGGCCATTTTTGACGTGTTTTCCGATTGTACAGCAGGACCACCTTTTAGCCCCTTTCGCTCGTTCTGAAAGCATTCAAGCGGTGGCACCAACCCCAAGTTGCGTAAGTTGATTGCTTCTCGTCGTTGCGAAAGAAAGCCTCGAGCGGCCCAGATTTTCGCCTCTAATTTACGCGGACCCTCATCGCAGGCGACTGACAGCCGCGTATCTCAATCCGCAGCGTTTTTTCACTGGAAACGCGCCATGCGGCTGAAGTGATGGAAGGTGTGAGTGCGCGCAACTATCCGGATGGCCACAATGCGCTGGCTCTGCATGCGCTGCGATTGTCGTCTACGTAGGCTGGTGTCCAAAGCCCTGCTCGCGATGCCGTGGCCATTGCGCCGCGTGCGAGGACCTTGGGCGAATGATGAATGCCTTCCTCGTTGTCCGGCATGACGAGAGCAAGGCTCCGCTCTCGGAACCGGAGTTTGTGGAGGAGACGATCACAATGGAGAAAGCGTGACGCTTATCTGGCATGCATGCGTCCCGGGAGACCCCTCGAGTTGCCCCGGCATGCCAGGCGGCCCGGTGCGTTTAAAAAGCGTTGCAATCTGCGTAGGAAGCGGGCCAGCCAGCTGGCCGGCCAACGGCGAAAGGTTGGGGGAAGGGGGCGCTAGGGGGGGCCTGCCGCAGACGGCAACTGATTGCTCAGGCATTGTTCGCGCGGGACTTCTCAAGGATAGCCAGGTCCCGTTGTTGTGCTGCTTCTTCACCGGGGCCGTCTTGCCGGACTTGCGCGGACCTCCCAAGGCACAGATCTGGGCCGTCGGGCAGGAACAAGCGAGCCGATCTTCAAGCTGGTGGCGATCGGAGATCGTGTCCAGGTCTTGCGCCTCGGACACGGTTCCTGGAGATGAGTCACGATATTCATCGCGTCATGCGCACGCGCACAGGTTGACCGAGGTGATTTGGATGCCAACGACGAGCGAGCGTTGAATGAAAGCGAAGAAACGATGCGTTGCTCTAACTGAAATGTCAGTTTGAAGTTTCAGTTATAAATGGGAACTTAAACGTTCGTTGCAACACGCGTATCGTCATAGTTAGGTAGGGTTAACTGGAGTGCAGCTTAAGAGTTCAGAAGTAGCGTATGTCGGGCTACTCTATTTCGCTTATAAGAAAAATGGGAACTTTCTTTAAGAAACACAACGAAGACTATTTCAACACGTGCAAACAATAACACATGATTTAAACAAAATGTAACGGATACGAAAGGCGCGGACAAGAAGAGAGAAGAGAAGACGAAGAGAACGAGGAGTTAGAGAGGCCGGGCTGTCTTTTGCAATGAGGAAATTGTAAACATCCTCGGCAATTCCTTTTAGGATGTGCCTTTTAAGACAGCCTGGCTTCCGTCGCTCACATCATTCGGCACTGTCGCACTTTCGAGCAACTAAAGACGAGGCGCATAACGCCGAAGTTTGGCAGGCTAGCCAATGTAACGACAGTTGCAAGCGTGGACAGCAACCGGCCCCTTGATCTTGCATCATCGATCCGACAAATAGTTCGGGAAGAACTCAGCCTGCACGCGCAAGCGACACATCCAGGCACTCATAGCTTCCGCCTACCACCAGATTTTGAGCCAAACGTGGCATCCTTCTCCCCGTATCCTGCGGCAAGGGGCACTGATGATTATGAACTCGCACCCCGACAGCAGCCACGTCTCTACAACAGAGGCCCTACTTATGACGCTCGGCCACAACGAGAGCAGCCGCGTTTTTACCCCCGAGGCCCTGCGACTTCTGTCAGGCAGCGACAAGAACAGCGCCGACCTTACTACCACGACGCGACTTATGAAAGATATAACGGATTTCAGCAAGCAGCAGAGACACGTTATCCACATGACCACGAACTTTCTCGCCGCCCGCAGCCCGGCCTCTCTAACTCCTCGTTCTCTTCGTCTTCTCTTCTCTCTTCTTGTCCGCGCCTTTCGTATCCGTTACAATATCATGATGGCCGAACCGACGTATAGATGGCTTGCGCACTGACCTCAATCGTGGCCGCCACCTTAGGGTACTAGCGCGTCGAGAGGCTGCGTTGACAAGAAACGTGACATCACGACAGGCGCGTCTTGGACCGAGCGACAAATCGATAACAGGAGGGACAATCCAGTGAAAAACGGCCACCGGCAAAAAGCAAAACAATGTCTATGGTGGGTGGTGGTGGTGGTGGTGGTGGTGGTGGTGGTGGTGGTGGTGGTGGTGGTGGTGGTGGTGGTGGTGGTGGTGATAAACTTTATTGAAAGGGGGAAGGGTAAAGAGGGACGTGGCTGAGGGTTAGGGCTCAAGTAAGGCCCTGGGCCTGCTTGGCCTTTTCCGCCCAGTCCACCAGTTCAAGTTGTCGGTGGGATGATATAGTTCACTGATCGACGTCATCGTGGCCGCCGTGTTTGGGTAAAAGGATGGCTATGTGGGCTAGTTAATAATGCATTCTTAGAAAAACTTAGAGCGCTATAGGCACACAGGACGTAGAAAAGGAACAAAGAGCGCGTGTGATGTGGGGGTTCCTTTTCAACGTCCTGTGTGTTTATAGCTAAGTTTTTTTAAGAGCGTTTGAGTACTAGCACGCTGAGAAGGTGCGTCTGTGACGTCATGTGCAAACTATCCCTACTAAGTAGTATACTGAGCAGGCGTTACTGTGCACTTCAAGACTGAAAACTCCGCACGTCCTGTGTATTTATAGCTAAGTTTTTTTTAAGAGCGTTTGAGTACTAGCACGGTGAGAAGGTGCGTCTGTGACGTCATGTGCAAACTATCCCTACTAAGCAGGATACTGAGCAGGCGTTACTGTGCACTTCAAGACTGAAAACTGTGAGCACGCCACCATACACTCTGCTATCGCATTTCAACGCCATTTGGGGTCGGACCATGCGTTCCCAGAGCACACTGCCTTTCTTTTCGTTTTCGTTGTTCTCTGTTGAGCTCAACGTCTACGCTGAATGTCTAGCATGACAACGTTTCGTTTGTGCTAAGTCGTCGTCGTCGTCACTCCTGCCGGCCCCTGGCCTATACGGCCATTAGATCTGGCAGGCGCTGCGGAACCCCGCTGGATAACTTATCTCGAGCAGACGCCGTGCAAGCCACGCTTTTCTTTCTTTTTACGGAGCCGGGAAGAGCGAGGTCCGATTGCGATCGACTTCTGATACGAGGTTAATAGCGGACCTCCGTGTCCGCGATGACATTGGCGAACATCCGAGACGTCCCTAATGGGCTCGTTGCCGAACGAAGTCAGGGGACCGGTGTATCTGCCTGCAGTGGTAACGGGACCCCGTCGCGAAGCCTATACGATTGCTGTCTTTTCAAGCCGATGCGCACACTTATTTCGCCCTCGCAGGGATCTTTGATGTTATACAATGGCCGTACACAGCACTGGGAGCGATTTAGGACGGCCTCGGGGGCCCCTTAAGCATCGTAATATAAGAATCATCTGTGATGCAAGGAAGCGCCGGGAAAATTCGAATTTGGCTTGCTGTCGCTTACAATGTTTACGATAAGCGCGCAAGCCTCGTTGCTCGTCAATTAGGAACAGAGTATACAACGCTATAGTGTAAGTTTTGCGGAAGCCGCGACTTTTGTTTGGACAAAAGACTCAACCGCGTAAGTGCAGGCACATCGACCGACGCTTATGGTGGTCACATTTGGTAACTGTCCATTCAAATCAGTAATTTTTTTCTTGCTATATTTCATGGGCATTATATGAAAGGTTCAAATAATTACTTGCGAAGAGGTTCATTCGTACGAAGCATGTATGAAAACGAGGTATAGGGTCGTAACATTTAACATGATTACAAAAATAATTTCTTTAATATAAGTTACGACATTCAAAACCCCATTACGTATTTATTCAACTTATGAATACCAGAGTTGTATAACTTTTCCAAGCAGAAAAAAAAAGAAGTACGCCCGAAGAAAATGTACTGCTTTTATGACGTTTCACAACAGTTTCACAACTCAGCCTTTCGCGACAAAGTAGCCCGTTAGCACGCGCATAATGAGGTTACCCAAGATGATTTCATTCTTTAGTTTCATTAAGGACATCTATCCAGAACCCATTAGGCGATTTTGCGCCAGCCTTTTTCTAAGTTCTCACACAACGAAATGAAGCCGTGTGGAGCTGTGTCGGGGAGCAACGCAGAACGGCAATCGCGTCCAGAAATCAGCAGCGTGATTGGACATTGACGTCCACTGCCTCCGTTCCCACGCTGCGTACACGTCCTTCCTCTCGTATCGGGCTAAACTGGCTACCCATTTCGCCGAGACACCGCCCCAATAAGATGGAAAAAATATCAACAGAAAGTTGAGGGCATACAGTGGTTCAAAGTCGGACACTGTAACGGTGGCATGCCTGCATTCGTTCTGACCGGAAGTGCCAGGGTACCTCTGCGGCTGAGAAGTTTCTTGAACAAGATCTGAACGGAACTGCAGGTTTTCTGGTTGAATCTGAACTCAAGTTGAAACTGAATGGGACGGGTGTGCATCAAGTTCAGCTCCACTAATCGACATCAGTTACGAGATTTCGTTCTGATACGCGTATAATGCTCTTCTATATAAACTCCATTGATTTATATTGCCCTTATGATGCCAGAAAGTACTCTCTCAGAACACTGTAGTGCACTGAACAATGGCACAGAAAAAAAAAACAATTCTGTGGTTTTACGTGCCAAAACCACGATTTCATTATAAGGCGCACGCCGTAGTGAAAGACTCTTGATTAAGTTTGGCCACCTGGGGATCCTTAGCGTGCCCCAGTGCACGGGACACGGGTTTTCCCATTTTTCGCCCCCATGGAAATGCGGTCGCTGCGGCAGGGATCTGATCCCGCGACCACGTGCTTAGCAGCGCATCATAGTCGCTAAGCCACCACGCCGAGCGTGGCACATTCCCCTGTTGTATAAAGTGCATACATATGTGGTCAATCTACAATGACCTACGTGTTCATTGTGATGCAAAGGTTCACTACGTATCACGACCTAGCTGTGAGGTGTCCCTCACAGCTAGGTCCCGCCAGCGCGTAGGAAAGGCTGAATATCATGAAAATTGCGCTGCTATAGTTTCATAGTACCTAGCGAATAGACATGCCTAGAACACTGACTACCTTTAACACCGCCCTTGCAGCATGTGCCCTGAAGCTACTGTAAAATTAGTTTATCGAGGAGTTACTTCGTGCATGATTATCGTACAATGTCATGTCAGCGGACACACGCCCCCCGCCCCCTCCTAATGTGTCGAAAAAGCAAATCATCCCTAGATTTCTAGTGCACTACTTTAATAATTTGCTTGAAGGCATCGCTTAAACACCGTCTGTACTCTATACTCTGAAGGTGCGGTCACGGGAACATTCAGACATTCAGTGAATGCCGACGCGGAAGCCAGCGTCTCCCCGCTGACTAAGATCTCTTCCTGCCGATGACAATCGCATCTCAGTTCAGCGATACAGAGGTGTCACTGCGCGGGCTCCAACCTCGTTCTGCGTGTGACTCTCGCTGCGCTGTGAACGGGCGCCGACGCTTGGGGCACAAGCGAAGGCTAATCTGTATGCACGCGGGCCTTTGCGCGAAGTGTTGCCCTCCCGGTGCAATTAGAGCCCGCAATTAAAGGGCATTCGGCTAACCTGTGTCGCCACGTAGACGCGCGCGTTCTTGCTTTTCTCTGTCAAGGACTCGTTACACGCTTAGCGTCTGGCTTGGCCAGCTACACCTGCAGGGCAACACGTTTGTCCAGCCGGCTATATACTTGCGCTGTTTCTCACAGCACGTTCCAGAACGCGCTGTGTGTAAATTGGGTTATCATCTTTAACGGTGGTTACAAACTTGTTCGCTCAGTCCTAATAGTCAACTTGGCCTAATGGCACCAGGATTCCATACTTCGGCGGGCGTGTTTTTATTTTACTTGCCGTCCAACTCGCTCCAGCAATTGCTCATGGCTCGGAAAAAAAATTCTGTTCACGCCGTTCCACTCAACACAGCGCCAGAAAAAATGCTGAAATATAGCGAGCGACTCGGGCATTGGAAGAAAAGGGCGTCAGAAATATGTGTGGGCACATCTATGAGAGCGATCTTGACGTATACAGCATGCTTATGTTTACATGCCTGGCTCAACTAACAAAAGTGTATGTCGCGCCGATTTACCGCTTGCAGAAAATAAGTATATTTCAAACGGCGTTCCCAGCACGTCTTCAAGATAAGCTCTGCACACTCGACGTCATATATATATAAGGACGGCTGCATTATTGTCAGGGCGAGCTATATGCAAGCGAAAAATCGCGAAGCTTGAGAGAACACTGGCTGATGAAAGCACGCTACTCGACACCTTGGGCGAAACGTGGCGTGCTAAATGCCGCGGACACATGTCACACGACGAGTCCAACCAGCCACGGTACCCGGAGTGCCGTTTTGCTGCTGACTGCGAGGTTGCGGTTTAGACTTCCGGCCGCGGCTGCCGCATTGCCACGGGGCTGCAGAAATGCGGCAGCCGCTGAAACAGCGGTCGGTCTCCCCATTTCTATGCGCCGTCACGCATCTCGATGCACGAGTGGCAATGTAAATGCACAGCGCGGCCTCCAGAGATTGCGTCTCGCAAGTTTACTGACTGCCGCACACACATGCGTACTACATGAACAAGCCCTCCGAAACACTGCACACACAACACACTGTTAAGGGCGCAGCGCCACAAGCCATTTATCACCCGATTACAGCAGCAGTCCAAACTCCACACATCGTCTCCACTCTGCAGCGCATCATCATCATCATCATCATCATCATCATCATCATCATCATCATCATCGTCGTCGTCGTCGTCGTCGTCGTCGTCATCAGCCTGGTTACGCCCACTGCAGGGCAAAGGCCTCTCCCATACTTCTCCAACAAACGATGGACAAATGCACGCGCATTGACGAATGCAAGGGCGTCAACAGCCCGGACACGAGCGCTCGCTTCGAGTGGTATACATATGCGAGAGGCAAAAATGAAATGAGTGTTTCTGTAGCGCTTTCTATTCTGGCTCGCCTGTCCCTCAAGACCCAAGCGCATAGAAACACACGGCAGACGACGGATGTACTACGCACGCGTACGTCACTTCTATTCCGAGGAGACGCCTTCGTTCCCACAGAACGGAGACGAGTTCGTCGCGCCGCGGCGTACTGTACGCGCTTGCGCCGCCAGACAGTGACAAGCGAAGCCCTCGCCGCGCCCTCCGTGCCGGAGGCGAGCTGTCACCGTTCACCGCCGGTGGAAAGTTTATTCTTGTGCCTCGTAACTGACGCGGCTGAGTGTACGGAACTCGGAAGAAAACTGCGACAGAGAACTGAATGAACAAACGAACAAACAAAAGACAATTTTTTCCCCAACTCCACGGGTTATCACTGCTCAGTGCGCCACCCCGGAACGAGTATACGCAACTACCGCGTCGTATACGAGTCTCCCCGCGAATGGAAGGGCTTGTCATCGCTAACGAGGTACACGACAGCCGGCGCGTATACGCGTCGGTTTCCTCGAAGTTTGGACGCGAAGAACGCGATCGCCACTGACAATCTTCTAAACAATATGCGTATACATTCGAGCTCCTCTCTCTTTCTATCTCTCTTTCTAGTTCTCCAAGTATATATACCGTGCGTTTGAAAGCCCCAACAAGGGGTGACTAAACCGGAAAGACGAGTCCCTTCCGATGTACTGTATTTTTCTGCTTTCACTTCGTTTGTACTCATTTGTCGTTACTCGGTGCCGGGTTGCTTTGCGCAGAAAATCTTAACAAAGATCAGGAGCGCGAAACCTTTCCTTTTTGTTTGTTTGTTTGTTTCTTGTTTTATTTTCCACTTGTTCGTCCTTCATACGCGGTGTCTTGAGGAAAGATCTTTCTCTCTTCGGGCTCTCCGCTTTTTGTTTCTGCTTTCTCGAGATTTGAAACTGGCACTCGTCCTGGGAAACGGACGTGACCACTTCCGGCTGCGACATGGTGCCGCAGAAGGAGCTCTTTTGGCATCTCTGTGAGCGGCCCGCGGGGCCCTATACGATATCATTTTCCTAGCACTAAATTTGTAGATTCGAGCTTTCTTTTCTTGCTTCTGTTCCCATCACACCACGACGATACTTCCGCATAAGACTATAGGAGAACTATCGCAGATTCTCGAAAGAAGCGAGAAACGTAGAGAAACTGGTGTTTATGAATGAAACATCGCAACACGCATAGATCCGGCAAAAAAAAAACAACTTAAAACTTAAAAATGAAAAATATAAGAGCTATCGCAGTCACCGGCAGTCGTAAAATTACCGGCACCTCCTTTCGCGACAGAACGTCCGTATTTTTCATCGTTATTCTGATCATCGCCTACATAAAAGCTTGTGGTTGTAATGGCGCAGAAAAAAACAGCTCTTATTACATGGCCCTCGTCACCTTGCACACAAAAACTTACATAGAGGTCGCTTCCTTTATGCGCATGTGCCGGGGACGAAGACAATGAACAGTTCGCGTTCATTTAACTTCCCTGTTACGTGCACCGGTTGTCTCGTGCAGTTTAATTGATCGAGGCAAATGCGAAATAGAGGCGGCACCACAGAAAAGCGACAAGGCTCCGCCGAGCTGAAACAACTGTCGCGTGACTGCAAGCAGAAAAACTGCACTGAAGCATCACCTAGCTATCCCGTTCACGATGATCGATCTCGAACGTGGTGCAATTGAAGCTAACCACTCGTCTCTACGTGGCGGGCGTGACTCGGCGCTCGCGTAACCGTGACACATAACGCTTTGATCCGCCTTCGAAGTTAATCTGCATAGGAGGTCTCTCCTTTGTGTCGTAAATACGCCCTTTTCGTTTGCTAATCCTCCTAGCTGCAGTTAACTCTTACCGCGTTGAAACCCTCCACGAATTCGCTATACCTGTCGGTTCAGCGGCGCTTTCGCTGTCTTTGCTGACGTGTCCGGTGTGTGCAGCCCTTTCTGAAATAAAGGTGTTGCGATGTGGCTCGCCAACGCCAAACATTCATCAAGTGCGGTTGACAAGCGCGCGCACGCACACACACACGCTCGTGCTGCGTGGAGCACTCCAAGATCCCTTTCCGGGCTGGCATTCGACAGGAAAGGAGGAAGGGAGCCTTCAGAAGGAGCCCAGGAAGAGGGTGAATAGCCGCCGCCGCCGCTTCGATGATGGATCTCCTGGAAAAAGGCGCGGTTGGAGCACGTCCACTGGCATCGAGCTACTCGGGTACACACACCTTCGGATTGCGTGCGAAGAGCGTAACCCTCTCCGGCGAGATCCGCTTTTCCCGTTCGCATGCATGCGACGGAGCGCGATATCTGCGGTACCGCGTCGCGTGCGGGTAATCTATTTGCTATTTGTTTCTTTCGTTTTTTTTTTCAATCCTAAGTGCGGGTGATTACGGAGCTGCAGCCTCCACTCGACCGCAATCAGATCAGTCTTGTCTTGGAAATTTCCGCGTCGGAGAGCAGCGGATGCTTCTGTCTCTAGCCGGTGCTTTCTATTTAGTGGCGTCCCAGTTGGTTTCGTGCATTCGATCGTATTGTCTCTAAAGCAAGACGCGCACGTCTGCTTTGCAGCGCGCGTACGGCAGAAGCGATAGACTGCGCATAGCGTGAGTCGGTAATGCAGAAACTTTTTTTTTTTCGCTATCAGCGCCGGAAGTTTATGCGGTATGCGGCCGGTATCCGTAAACAATATCTGGGACCGCACTTGCAGAACTTTTCGTACGCCACATGGGTTTGCATAGAAACAAACGTTGTGCTATCGCTATAGGTAGTGTATTAGCGGTATGTCAGAGGCCCACAGCTCGGGTACTAGCTCACTGTACTCCAGCTGTTGCTTTACGGCGTTAAAGCACACCAGTCAATGAAGCTACTTGCCTGCTCTTGGTACTGCGGAAGACCCAAACGCACAACTCATTCTGATCACGGTCCAGTGAACACAACGCGAAAGACACCACTTCGTAACTGTTTTTACGTTATCACAGACTCATTATCACTGACTTCTCAAACCATGTGTTCACTAACGAACTTCCGTACTCCTGGTACTATGTATACTTGTGTACTAAGAAGTGTGTTGCTCACGGCAAACATTCACGCAAGTCAACACTTATAAAATGGTCGACCGCGGACTTCCGTGTTTGTTTGTTGCTCCACAAGTTGCACACTGAAAAACAGGAGTAGCGAGTTAAGCCGAGGTAATAAGAACGCGACCCAAACTATACCCGTCACATACAGTTCACGAGCGTCCGTCCCTGTGAGGAGGAAGAAGAGTAGGCGTTCATTTCCCGTCTCGCATATACGTATGTCCCTCGTGGCGTCAGCCAACAATGTAACACGTCGCACGCGGCAGTCCGGCCTACGTCCTAACGAACGCTAACTGTCTCCCCCTCTCGTTCTTTCAGTTACGTGGCCGCCGGTTTAAACATAGAGGAGCATCATCCGGGCGAACTACAAACGGACGTGTCAGCCAGCAGGAAGCTCGTTATAACGGCAAAGTGCGTGCGCGCGCCGCGCGGGTCTAATCCCACTTTGGTGCAAGCGGAATTGAGGAAGCGCAGGCGCTCCTGCTGATCTCTTTCCGGGAGCGTCAACTGCCGGCGCCTGCAGCGCCATCCAGGGCTGCTTCATTACGGGGAGCGGAGCGAGCGCCGATAGTGATCGCCGTGGGATTCGTCCGGTTCACTGCGCACCGAGCTGATCCGCCTTTAATGGACATGCGTTAAACAAGAACGCCGGCTGTAAGTTATTACCTAATGATGATTGAGCTCCGAGCGTGGTTATTAACGTGCTCAGTCGGCCGTAATGAATTTACAGCGCTGCGACAGCGTGGGCCATGGCTTGCAAGCTCGCAAGCAAGCCAGATTGCACTACTGTGGTGGCTCGCCTTCATCATCTTTTTTTTTTAAGTGTCTCCTTTGCTAGTTTTGGCTATGCAAATTAGACGCGCCACATCGGGAGTGGTTTAAAGACATCAGTATGGGCACAACATACAAAATGTGAGCTTTCCGTCACTCCCGCAACCCCCTCCCCCTGCTGAATATGCGCAGTTCGGCCATTTTCTGAGCGAATAAGCACGAGCGGTTACTATAAACGGCAGTCAGGAGTGTATAGCGTTCACCAGAAAGTACATTTTCAAGATCAAACTCAGAAGATTAAACCCAAAACTCAAGATTAGCATGGTGCTCACGCGCTTGCTATAGCTGGGGGAAAAAGGAGGTGGAGGGGTGGAAGAGGAAGACACGGACAAATTGATTTGCCTAGGCGCTAGAGGACCGTCAGAGAACCGAGCTGTGTATGTTCCATTGTTCATGAATTTATGCTGTTACGCTTTGTGTCGATATTATTGCCCGCACAGTTGGTCTGATAAGCACTTGGTAATTTTCTTGTGCTTTGGGTGTTTCACGCTCGTACTGTCGGTGTACGTGCGTTCACTATATGCAGCAAACTCGTTTTTCGGCGCGAACTACAAGTGTAAGTTTGTAGGAGTGTATACCAAATTTCTTTAATGAACCAGGGAGTAGCCGGGACCGCTTTGCGGCGCCTCCGCGGTCATATCATTGATATCGTGTGAGTGAATCGAAAAAAAGAAGAAAACAAGAAAATGCGCTAAACATCACACAGGCGCTCTTGCCTTTTGCTTGTCACGTGCTCTGGTTTTACAGCTTAACGGGATAATTTTCGTTCCCATAGAGGCCATGTCTTTGGGCTCCGCGTCACAACGTCGATATGGCAATAGAAAGAATTTCAGACTACTATATCGGATCCATACTAACTCGAAATGCTGTTCTGTGTTGGGCGTGTTGGCATACGAACTTGGATAACGTGGCACATCGTGGTGTCTACGCTCCCCCCCCCCCCCCCCCTTTTCTTTTTGTCCTTCGCTGCTGGCACTAAAATGTTATCGAAGTCCTGAAGATGTTTCTGAATGCAGTTCCCGAAAATTTGGCCCGAGCACACACAAGACGCATTACTCGGCTGCATATCTCTTGTAAAAGGCATCAGCCATACACTCAGGAGAGCCTCTTACTTTGCGGCTTCGTGTGGCTCCTACGTGTGAATTTTTGTGCATGAATGTGCCGCTTCATATTTAATACGTGTTACCTCGGGTACCATGAATGTCTAATCGCTAAGCTATAAGCTGCTCCAAATTACTGACACTGCATAAGTGACTGCTTGTTTTCGAAACTGCGCAGGCCTCATAAACAGTGTTCTCTCTTCTCTGTGCCGCAGCTGTGTGCATGGTGATCGGCGTGCTGACGTTCCCGGCCGGCTGGGACGTGTCCGTGGTGCGCGACGTGTGCGGGCCCGAGGCCGGCGACTACGACCCGGGCCAGTGCGGCATCCGCTGGGCCTACATCCTCGCCGTCATCGGCGTCGCCGATTGCGTCGTCCTGGCGGCGCTCGCCTTCGTGCTGGGCACGCGATACGTCAAGCTGCTGCCCGATCAGTACATCTCCAACGGATCCGTCTACAAGGGTACACGAACGCTACAGCGCATTCGCTATTGGATAATTAAACCTTGATATCTCCGTTAGACAACTCTATTTTTTAGCGGTCAGAGAGGTCATCGCTCGTCTTCTTATTGAGAGATATCGCTTCAATGTGAAAACAGCGCTATCCACCGCGCTGGACACCCTGGAGAACCGTATACCTTCATGGGGTACGGAGTTGTAGGAACCTTGTCCCAACTGACGTTAGCTAGATTGACGTTGAAGGAACGTCTCTCTCTCTCTCTCTCTCTTCTTTCGAAGACTCGTGACTGCGAGACAGACTGGGAACGGTGTCATGCGTTTCGCTGTGCATGGGCGTACAGTTCAATGTTTCACACCTACGTACACTCCCATTCTTCGTGGCAGCACGCTGTCCTGCCCCTGCTTGGCCTTTTTTTCCTGCGTTTATATATGCCCTGTGGCAGCTAGCCTGCCAGCCAACATCATTGACGTTCTTACCCCCATGTTTCCCATCACTTCTTCCCCAGCTGCTGGGTAGCCAATTGGACGTTCATTTATTTAGCCACCCTGTCTTTCCTCTTCTATTTCCTGGTCTCTCTCTTGCTCTCGCTGCAATACAACGAACAGACAGGACCTGCGTGCAAAGCAACCTATACTGGGTGGACAGTGCCCACGTACAAGCCTATAAGTGCCTGCAAGCAATTAAAATAGAGAACGTGCAATGCGCAAGCGCTACACTATTGAATGTGCGCGCGTCGTAGGTCCGAATATAGACATTCGTGTTTTGTCTTGTTTACAGCTCTGTCACTAATTGTCTTCGCCATGTCTTTGTAACAGCCTGCATTAACGCTAAGCTTGCACGTGGGCACTATAGCACGCACGTATACGACCCCCCTCCCCCCTCTACCTCACACACGCACTTAGCTATCGGTGTCAATCGCCGATATTCATTCGCCGCGAAACTTGTAGGAAAGGTCCAAAACAGATCGAGGGCAGCATGTCGACAACGGCTAGGGGAAACGCTTCGCTGCCCTAACTCATGTGCCTGAAAAAAAAAGGAAAAGAAAGAAGAAAGAAAGACAAGAAAAAAAAAACGCTGGGAGTTTCTTGCGATGCACCGAAACGCCTGTGAAGCGAAGCGTTTCACCGGCGACCCAGAGAAGACGGCCACTCGCCGCATGTGTTTAGTTCTCAGTGCCAACCGTTGGTGCTCGCCTGCTATGTTTCCGCAGGACTTACTATATTCGTGTGCACAGTCCAGACCTTGCCATTTCTTTCTATTTATATGCGTGCTTATTGGCCGTTATCTTTTCTGAAGTTTCTGGCTGAACGTGGTCTTCGGCAGTTGTCTTCGGCAGATGCAATTAGCTTTCTGCCCCGAAAAAGCAACCAGCTGAGAAATGACATGCCACAACAGATAAGAAGCACAGACTCAGTCCGTTGCGCCTCCAAAACAAACAAACAAGAAAAAGAGAGGGGGGGGGGCACGGAGAAGTTAATGCGTATACAGGTTCTTGGTGCAAAGGCACGAACATGTGCACTGAAACGTTCAGTTCGTACAGAAATTATCGCCGCTTACGATTGCTCTTGCCACATTTATAATAAATAAATGGTTATTTCGGTGTTCCCGTGAAACAGACTACAGCGTAGAAATGGGCTCTGCAAGGAGTTCCACGATTGTGCTGCCCTCATTCGATCGCTCTCCGGTTTCCTGGCGCACAGGTTTTCCCGAATGTAGCTTGAAATCGACAAGCAGGTTAAGCAGAACCTTGCTTTCTTTTTTCACGAAAATTTATCGTTGATTTATGTCCTTTCTTTCTGCTGCAGCAGATAGATAGATACCTGCACAATATTCCATCGGTCCTTCCGCTCCGGAGCTTAGTCTAGGGTCTGTGACAGAAGTTGTGGGGTGCTGATCTTTAACAGGCATCTACACCTGAGTTCCCAGGCGCTTCATTCTTTCTTCTTCTTCTTTTTATTGTATTTTCCATACCTTCCCCACTGGAACTAACTGGGGGTCAAATCTACGACCCCATCTCGGCACCGGAGCATCTAGTCGCTGAGCTATAGACGGGTAATTCATAATCCACGTAATCTACAATATTTGTTAACGTTTTAACTCATGGTGCACTATATTCATTGAAGCTGTTTTCAGGCAGGCATCCCAGAATGCCTGTAGATTGTCCGAATTACCGGGCGCGCTACACCTTGGCGCCTTCCTACGCAGCCTTGCGGCATATTCTTACGTCCTAGTTTCCTCTTTGAATGAAGTGACGAAACACAAAACAGGGTGAAAGGTTCCGTTACCCGTGGCGTGGCTTCGAAATATTTGACAAAGATTGAATTGCGGGCAGAAACTTAAGGGCAGCGTCACATCACGTTATCACCTGCATTACATGTGTTCGCAAACCCATCGTTGCGAGTCGCGGCACCAACGAAAAACAGTATCTAGAAGTACCGGCTTCGAAGCTCTGCAATAAATAACCGTCTTCGAAGGTTCCGCGTGTCGCACCTACCAGTTACACACGCGAGGTGCGGCGACACCGGCGCATGAGCTGTTATTTCTGGCTCATTGAAAAGCTTACGGTGCCGGGAGGCGACCTGCACCCATAAACGCAGGGGCGGAGACATCCTCCGAGGGCCCATTGTTCGGAACAGAATGAACTCGCCGCGCTATTTGTATCGTCGAACCCAACTCGTATGTAGCTCTGATTTCAACGCGCCCTTTGTCTCCCGCGAATGGGGCTTTGCCGCTCTCGTGTTCCTGCGTGACACGCCGCGACGTTCGCGAGGCTCTCTTGTAGGACAGGAAGGGTCGCTTGACAAAAGATTGTGACAGGACATGGTTGATGCGATATTATGGGTGAAGGAAAAGAAAGAAACGTTAGAAAGGAAGCGGACGTCGAGCGTGTGCGTAGAAAAGTATACCAAGTTATTTATGTAACCCGAAAAAAAAAAAGAAAAACGATATACGAAAGATAAAGAAGCATAATTCAAGCCGTATGCATGGTGCGTATGAAACGTAAGATGCTCTGTTTTTCCGTCTTCTCCTCTTTCCTTCAGTTTACCGAATTCGCCATCCTAATGGTTGGGCTTACAACAAACCTGAGCCCAACCAAAAAGCTACCGGCACTCTCTCCTGTTTTCCTTAAAGCCTTTCTCACTTCACAATGAGTTTGCCACTCACCTGGCAGCAGTGCAGTCGCTTAATCCGCGTTTTCCTGTCTGTCTGTGTACTCCGATGCAGGAGAGGTGAACAGCGCCTTCATGGCGGACAACCAGTCGACGGCGTCGCGCAAGTCCATGAACCTGCAGCCCGTGATGCTGATGCCGCAGCCCGGTGGAGGACTGGCGCCGCCGCAACACGACGCAGACAGGTTCTCCGAGTACTCGCACCGGACGACGCGCTCCAAGGGCGGCCAAGCCGCCGCTCCAAACTACCGCTCCGAGTACTCCACGTCCATGCACAACTTCCAGCTGTGAGGAGCGTGTGCTTGCCGAAGACGAGCGTCGCGCCGACGTCGGTAACGGCGAAGTGTAACTGGCGGGCAGCAAGTGGGAATCCACTGAGCTTGAAGAGGAGGAACTAGGCGGCACGAGAAGAACTGCATAAGTGAATAACGGCGGTTTGCGGTAACCGCGGATAAGGATGCCTGTTTAATAACGGTATTATTCGGGGCCTTCCTGCACGAAGCAGCGCCATCACCTGGAGTAACGTGTTCTTCTAGCCGTAAGCCGTCACGTGATATGCTTCGACTGCCTTGCAAATGTGCTGTGTGCTTCTGTTCAGCGACCGATTTGCGCATTGATGCCTTCTGCTTCTGTCGACACTTCTCGGACCCGTGAAAACGAGATCGCCGAGTAAAAAAAGAAAAAAGTAAAACGAAACCTTCCTGCGGCCCCAATCTGTTAAGCAGCAGAAGACGGCTCTGTCCTTGTAGCAGCGTGACGACGGTAGCTTCGACCTCGACATGCTCATCGGCAGAAGCGAAGGAATCACAGCCTCATGTGTGCTATCCAGGCCGCGAGCCTCCTTCGACATGCTTGGCTACTTCTTACCGGTTACCCGCGAGCCACGTCGCTGACTCAGCAAAAGAGAAGACCCAATCCAGGTGACAGGATGGCAGCGGCAGCTTCGTCATCGATGTGCCGCGAGCCCCTTTCGACATGCATTGCCATCTCGCAGCAGTCGCTGACTCAGCAAAAAGACGGCTATGTCCTGAGTCCAGCGTGTCGGCAGCAGCTTCGGTGATGACTTGTGCATAGGGCCGCAGCGGCGAGAGAATCGCTGCGTCATGCGTGGTGTCAGACGGCGAGTCTCCTTTGGCGCGCTCTCGCCGTTCGACCGCAAGCCCCTTCACTGACTCAGCACTGTGCACGATTGTGGTCCCCGCTTATGTCTTGATTCCTTCCTCGCCCCGGCCCCAAGTGTGTGTTGATTGTTGTGTGGGAGAAACAGCAGACTGCGATTTTCCCCGTGGGCGTTGTCTGGCCACCATACCTCAGAACTGAAAGAAAATGAGGTCTGGCAGTAGGAACTCGTACTGACTGCCCATTCGCCCGGCATATTTGTGTTTTCTCGGTTTTTCAGCGCTGCAGAGCAACATGGAGGATGAATTTTAGAACGCAAGCAAGAGCAAACGGCGCTCGCTCGCAATCCACTTCCCGTTGGATTGGCCCGTGGCGACGGAAGCCGCTGGCAGCAATGATGTTGTGGAAGTAACGGCCTAAGGTGTACTTTGATAAAGCGTTCAACTAGGCGTCCTAAGAAAAAAAATATACACAAGCTACAAAAAAAGAAGAGCAAGAACTCAGACAATGTTGAGTTGTGTATGCGTTGACTGTTACTACTGGAAGTAGAAGAGCGATGGAAAATTAGGCGAAGTTGCGTTTTTATGGAATCCATAGGTCTCGGTAAAGGCTGTGAACTTAAAGCCGGGTGTGAAGATGTTTGATCTTTGAGCCGTGATTCGCTGTACATAAAAGCGAAGAACAAGACTGAACGTTATCCTGAGTCTGTTCGAAGAGCGAAAGAGAGGAAAAAGAAAACCGTATTCTAATTTAGTGTGGTCACAATGGCAACAGCCTCACTGCATGCAGCATGTCACTAGCGTAAAAGAAACCCATACTCAGCCAAAAAGTCTCATGTGTACTTCAATCTCAGTTCAGAAATAGTAGGAGATGCTTAATTATAAGAATGAACAACGTATAGAATCTCCATACAGGCGCTTTAGCTCTGCTTTCTTCGAGTGCTCACCCTAAGCAAACCCTGTATTCTATGTAGGCTGAGTTGAGAATTTGGGGGAAAGTGTCTCGCGCTATTTACGCGTGCTCCGAAAAACCTTTGCCGTCGGGTGTAAGCTCCACAGTGGTCCCAATACGCGGCCCGATGTCGTATCCGGTCACTCGTGCACTGACTTGATGCGTACGCTAGGTCACAGCAACTGCGAACGGTTGTACGAGTGTCTAGCAAAAGGCACGAGACGCAAGCGAATGGGAAACGTCGGAAGCAAACGCATTGGTGAGAAGCATGCGAGTCATAGATCGTTGTGTACCTCAACTTTTGTACACGCCTCTTCCTGTAAACACGATTGTTTGGGCTGCAATATACAGTGTTTCTTGTGTAGTTACGTTTTCTAGCATTCTTTATAGCCGAGCCCGCTTTCACATGCGGCTTCTTTTTTTTTTAACTTTATGTGTTTTGCTACTACGACACGTCATTAGTGTTCACAGCGCGCTCGACTTTAATGTGCCCTGATCTGTACTTTGTGAACACAGAATACTGCTGTCTTGTTCAGGGAAAGCTGAACTTCCATGCTTAGACTTGTCACATATGTAAGACAGGGATGTTAAAAAATTTAACGAGTATATTTTCGTGTTTGTGTGAGCGTGTGTGCGAGTATGCTTGAGCGTTGATGCTGCTGAAGTATATTTAAGAAACACTGATGTCCAGAATTTATTATTTTATGTTTAAATCACACAAATTAGCACATACTGCAAGGCCTCTTACGCTCATACGCCCTAATTCTTGCTTCCGTCCAGCACCGTTGGAAGCTGTAGAAAGCGGTAGCTCAACTTTAGGCACTTCAATAGGTTGAACTGAGAAACAATATTAATGTATAGTGATGCTACATTCATGCCTATTTTAATGCTACATCGAAATAAAAAAGCAAAACGCCACAGAGACGGTCAGTGAGATGTAATTAGCTACACAAACATCTCAACAGTCAGAAAAAAAAAGAAAAGTAGATCAAATCGTATATTTATATATCCTCCGCACTGGAAGTATGTAGTCTGCAGCTGCGGACAAGTTCCAACACGCTTATTTATTGCAAACATGAAAATATTTGTAAGCACAGCCTGTATTCAAGTATGAATCAAGCTGAGCTCTTGTGAGTGTTACAAAACGTGGTCGAAAAATAAGAAGGTTTAAAGCAGTACACCGTCGTGAAGCGCTTAAATGCGTTATACTTTTTTTTCTTGATTGCCAGAAAGTTCATGTCTATTGCGGCAATCCATGCAGTGAAGTCATGATACCTTACTTTATTTTTTTTTATTAATACTGGAACGTTGATTTACGTTAATAGTGCTGTCCTTGCTTTCCTTTCTATATAGTTTTTCCTTCTCTTCATACGTTTTTTTTTTTTTTCGTTCTTTCTCGGCTCGGTGTAGCTGAGCGTACATGTGTGTGGACACCTCCTTGTTTCCGGTTACGTCTACCTTCTTGAGCAAGTATGAGTGCATCTTCTTGAGTATCTGTCCACTGTAAAATACCACATCACATTATTGAACCGAAAACTTCATCGCGAGGCCACGACAAGAGCACAACAACGAGAATATAAGTTTTGCCAAACTTGAGTATATATGTAAATGAAACAGTGTGAACTCGGCCTGAACTGGTGCATTGCATAACTTATATGTCCAAATATGTGACGTCTCACAGCGGCCGGTCTAGCTGCAATGCATTTGTGCCAGCCTGTATGAACGAGGCGAGAAAAGGCTTCGATCGTTCCAAGAGTAGAAGCCCGTCGGCGAGCGTGTTGGCGGAAATGTGTGAACCAACGTGGCCAAAGAATTGCGCTACGCAGGTGTGTACGCCCCAAGCGTGTTAACCATTTGCTTTTTGTGTGGGTGCTGCGTAGACCGATATGAACGGTGGAAGAAGAATGAAAACGAGTAAACACCTTGTATAACTCGACAAAACACACACACGCGGAAGATATACGGAGAGAGGTATGAGACAAAGAACTGTTGTCGATACCCCAACAGGTGTATCTCTGGAGAAAATGTGAATTAACAGTGACGTGAGTGTGCGGTTGTGCTTTTTGTTTATCTGTATACTAATGTACTTCTGCGCTGTGTCCCTCGAATTAATAAAGTGATCTTATAGAATGGAGGTCTTCGGGATTGTTTGTTTTCGTTCTGCAGCGCAGTATGTGTGGAGTCTCTCAGTCTCAAATGACGAACAGCTTTTTCTCTCTTTTTTTTGCGCTTTCTGTAAACTGGTGCGTGGCGAACAATTTTCCCGTACAATACAACGGCACTGAAAGAGCGAATCCACATTCTGTCGCCGATTGACGCGCTGTATTCTTAGAGTAAGTTTAGCACGAAGCAAACAGCTACACGTGCAAACAAAACACTGGACGACAGGTAAGCTTGTTGTTCGTGTGGTCGTATGCTTTGCGCCTGACCTAATGTAAGCAAACAAGCGCCAACCAGCGAGAACTACAAGTTTCTGCTGATGCATTGGAGTGCAGTGAAAACCGAAGGTCGTGTCTGCTATGCAAGAACGAAAGTCCTCAAAACAAGAACCGGAAATCTACGTGCTGCTTTCAATTCTTCTATGTCTCACTTGCAATCTTTTTTTTTTTTCCATCCAACTTTGCCCAGCTTCACTGTTTTAGTTTAAAGTGTCAGAGTCAACAGTGCGAAAACCAATCCGAATTCAACGATAATTCAAAGGGCAGTCAATACAATCCAAATACAAGTCAACAAAATCCGACACGAGTGACTCTCTCGTTCATGCTGCTGTGAAAAGCAAAATCTCCATTTGTGTCGTTGGACATACAAGGCAGGCATCTTCTGTCCATGTCGTGGCATGGTTTAGAGAGATACAAACTTCAAGAATAACGATTTAAACGATAAGCTGGAAATGTTAGCATGTGTATTCTGTTTTATCCAGCAACCACAGAACTATTTTTCGTTTGAGATATCGCCTAAATTAGGCATCTTGTGGGTAGCGCACGCGACGACGCCCAAAAATATGGAGTCACCTAACCACGCATTATGGAAGCGACGGTGACCTACGCAGAACTGACAGATAGACGACCATTGCCAACGAGTTGGCCGCCTATTTTCGCCGTCAGCCTCATGCCGGCAACAGCGGGGCACGCTCGATAGTCAACTACACTTTCGCCAATGTCCTACCAGGCCAACGAGAATCCAGAGTTGGAGTAACGCCGAATACCCATATACGACCGACGCAGCGCACTCACCGCACGTGGTACAGATTAATGAGCCGAAATATCGGTTTTTGCCGGAGAGAAACACTTTTCCTGCGACATTTAAATTATAACCGCACGCTACCAGCTCCGCAGCTCAAGTGGGCACGATATCGTATGTAAATATCTTCAGTCAACGTCAAAAAATTATGATTCGTCAACCGTATTCGCAACTCCAGCAATTCATGCGACACCTAGCGGCAGTAGGGAGAAACGAAATACAGAGGTCCAGTCGCCGTGTGTGCCGTGGAGGCTGCTGTCGCGGACGGAAGAATGAAGCTGCTAGCAAAGAAAAAGCGAACGGCCAAGCAGTTCTGCTGTGTTCCTCGGTGCGTGCCAGCGAGATGGAAGGACCGCGATATTTCCGTTCACGCACTTCCCTCCGAGTGGAAAGGCTGAAGCCGCAGAACCAGGTGGATCGCTAACCTCCGCATCGGCAAGGCTGTGACGCTTACAGTGACTGTTTGCTCACGGCATTTTGCACGGGATAATTTCTCCTTACCAGGTGAGACACTATTGTGAACTCGACCCTAATGCATGACCATTGTGCGTGGCCATTATACATGTCACTGTGTCACCTTATGTAAACACGTTTCGCATTGCGGGCACTGGCGATTGGGATATGCATTATTTGCTGCATATGTTAGCCGCAACGCGAAATTCGAGCACAGGTTCGAGACCTGTCACAGCGGTTTCTCCGAGGAACGTCTCTTCTGCACTCGTTAACCACATTGGCTGTAATTAGAGCTCATGTTCGACGCTTCACAGCGGTTTCTGCGAGCAACGTCACCTCTGCGCTCGTTGGCTACACCCGGCTGTAACTCTGGAGGCTTTTGATGCCCAGCACGTCTCGCGCAACTTATACGGGCGTCGGAGATTCAAATGTTTACGAATGATGTACTAGCAAGTTCGGGAAGTGTTGAGTGTAAACGTGCCACGTATGTGGCATGCTAAAGCGGAATAAATATGCGTGGTGCGGATGAACTTGCAGCACAGGCGCACTGCACGCGGGCACTTCCCAGCGCGACTGATTACGAATTTGCCACTTGCACTTGAGAATCTCTGACGTGCTCAAGAGTGGCCATATGACACTGGTATTTCGCACCGACGGCGAGCCTATCGCGTTCATTGCAGAAGTTTGCCACTTACGCGACAGCCACATGTCAATTTTACACGCGTTTGCTAGTTTCGAGGAAAATTTACGGCGTCCGCCGTCTACTGACGTGTCGCATATGTATGTGCAGTATTAGTACCTAAGCTAGCTTTATCTGTGTTATTAAATCATCCCCAACTCAGTGGCATAACTACTCCGGTCATGTGGTGGTGTTTGCACCTGTGTACTTTGTGTTATGAGCAGCTTTCAACTACGTTTTGCAGATGCTACATTCGGTGTACATCGTTGCATAGCCTTGCACACTCAAACCGTGCTTCATTTCCTTGCAAATGCTTTTTTATAAATATTGTGGCTTTGTTTCTGAGGTAAAAAGAAAAAAAATTCTGGGTGCAGCCCATATTGAGGCACAACAAAGCATAAACAATTCATTTATTTTTTCAGATGTAGCATGTCAAAGACAGCGGCTGAAAAAAATGCAATACCAACTGAAAACCTGCCAAGGACGTCATGTTATGATGAGAACAAGGATGCTCATATGAAAGAGCTTTCACTGGCAAGACTTCGCCGACGTGTGTATCGGTCAGCCAGAGTAAGTTAATTTGACTACATGGTGCAGCACTTATATGCTTATGGTACATACACCATGTCTACAAGCATGCAATAGATGTCAACACCTTTTAATGCATTACAGAATGAATCAAGCAAAGAAACTGTTGCCTCCCCATTAGAAGCAAAGGTGTTGCCCCATGCACCTGTCAGCACGACCACCATGGTAAATTGGCTGCCTGCAACTTGTGCACACATTGCTTCACCACTAATTCCTTGGGATTAAACTCTGACATTGCAGGACGATCTCCCATCCCCTGACCGCAACAGCATGGACCAAATAAGTGACAAAGGAAATATGGTAATTTCTTTTTGTATATGTATGTGTTGTGGTAGCTGTCTTTACCTAGACGGTGGCATGCTTTCTGGATTTACATCGTAAAAGCATTGTAGCACGTGGTGTGTGATGGGTGCACATTAATTGCAACTTGTGCACACATTGCTTAACCACTGGTTTCTTGAACTGAACTCTATCTGACATTGCAGGACGATTTCCCATCCCCTAACAGCATTGACCAAAGCCTTGCAAACACCATAAGGGACAAGGACATAGCAAATATGGCAATTTATTTTTTCTATATATTTGTGATGTGGTAGCTGTCTTTACCTAGCCGGCAGCATGTTTTCTGGATTAATTCGTGAAAGGATTGTGGTGTGATGGGTGCAAATTAACTGATGCAAAAAGCTTGGCTTTCCTACTTCCAACATTGAATTTAATACACTGACGTGCATTATTGGAATGACAAAAAGAAGCTGCATTTCGCGTCAGATATGTCAGACATTACAACTCTTGCTTTTGTTTTGTGACAGGAATGTGCTTGCCAACCTGGCCTCCAGACATTAATGGCAGAGTACTCAAGAGAAGAAAAAGACGTGGCAAATTTCCTACTAGAAATGGCTTCACGGACAAGGCTTACAGAAAGCAAGGCTGCCCAAGTGACATCGGGTACTTTTCCACAGAAGTTTGTGAACACGATAAATAGTAGCGACGTAAATACATTCACAGGCCTGCCATCATTCGATGTTCTGAATGCTCGTGTGACGTGCTACACAAAAATTCATCCACTTTCAGGACGGCACCAGTTATGTGTAAAAACAGTTGCATTGACATTGGTGAAATTGAAGCATATTTCCACTGCATTCTTGAGTCACCTTTTTAACTGTTCTCTAACTACATGTAGCAACATAATTGCAGAGACTGCTCAGTTGATGTGTGAAATTTTAAAAGTAACTGTGGCTGTGCCACCAAAAGATGAATTCCAGTGGCGCGTTTGCATATTCGGCATTAGGTGATTCACCTGAAGTCGTGCCATGGCTGGCGATATTGCAAGTAGCCTGTATTGCATAGAGGCATTTGTGCGTGTGACCTTGGCTCCATCAAAGCGTGGCGGCCTTGAGAGTAAGTGCAGTCTTCTGTTTGGAAATCCAGCATTTTTTATGCCACTCAGCCACTTCATACTTTTCAGACACGGTCGTTGCCATGTGATCTACATGCTGCACTTGTTTGCATTGGCCAAACCTGCAGACTTCAACTTCAACACACTTTTTGTAAATTAGCAATGCACATTCTTTTGCAACTTGTATTCTTCATTGAAGTGCTGATTTACACTACGCATTCTGATGCAAGTTTTCATCTTATGGTATTCCGAGATATTTGCAGTTCACTTATGATCTGTGTGCATAGAGTTGTGGTTATTCTTCAATGGCGGTTTGTTGTCCCTTTCCTTACTTGTATTTTTTCACAAAATAAACCACATGCACTCAATATTTTGTTCACTGTACTTGCCTCATACGTTTTACTCAAGCCCATTTTTGTTGCACTTTTTAGCATATGAGGGTATATCTGGCCAAACAGAACATGAGAAGTAACATGGAACAGTGTCAAACCTGCATACGATGAGTATTTAAAAAGTTTGGCCACCAGAGTTGAGTACTCTGAAAGAATGGTTTGATTCAAATGACCCCAGCTGGTATATGTACCATAATTTATGCTTCTTCCCAGTTTGTTGAATACAGTGCAAATGGCTGTCCTGGGAAGCATAACTAAACCACTGGTAATACAACATGGGGAGACACTTGTGCAGACTTAACATCAGTGAATGATAATTATTGACCTCCAGAGAGCATATAGAGCTGTCCTTACTATCAACATATCAATAAATGGAAAGTAAGTGACATAAAAGTTTAACATGCACTTAAAGCACTTAACAAACACTTAAAGGGGCACTGAAACGCTTCCGACTGATCATAGTTACCTCACTACAAAAGGACACCGCCTGCTGCAAAAATTTTTCGAATCATTGAACTGTAAGCGGAATTAGTAGTTATTGCACTGATGCATTGCTTTCTCCTTTCGCCTCAGCTAGTGTGCTGGAAGCTACACGGTGCGTGGCAAGGTAGCAAGGTCCTGGTCAAGTTTTTTTTTTACACATTGCTACTTGTGGTTCAGGCATGTGTGGCACTCTCTAAACGCGAGATGGACGCCTGGAGCTACATCACTTACAGAGACCAATAAATACACACGGCTGTCTGATCGTCCTGCGAACAGAGCTTGTGGTGGTCGTGGTATGTATATCATGCGGCATGCCAGTTTCAGGGCCCCTTTAAGAAGGGCACTAACAAAGACAACAAAAGTTGGTTTCATGAGTTCTGCCTGAGTCGCCACTGATATCACGCAGTTGCTCGAGCACAAATTGTGAAACAATAGCGTATGAGCCATAGGAAACGAACAGTCATGTCGGCAAAAAAAAAGAAAAAAAGCAGGATATGTATTGTGATAGGTAACCCCAAGCGCCACAGCACAAGGTGAAGCTAAGTTGCAGTTCGGCACATAATAGGATCTCTTCTGCTTACAACGGTGCACGCACATGAACATTCCGCTTTACTACGATCTTTGCACTATGAACAGCATTGAAACGCAATGTAGAGACGAAACGTTAAAGGGACTGACAACTACACCAAATGTTCCAGGATAAGGTGCCAGGAGAAACAGCCGAGATGTGCTTGCACTTTTGCGACAATCCAGCAGTGCACGAACACTTTGCCTCCACGATCGATGGGTCCCGGAATGCGTCGGCGATTCTCACCACAATCTCGTGCGGGTCCGCTGTCACGCCGGAGGTTTGCACACACGCGCGACCACTTCTACTTAATTACTCTTTGTACCACTGGTGCCGACTAAAATGAGGTGCTCGACGTCCACTACCCGTTCTCCCCCCACAAAACAGCGCGAATTAAAATCGCAGTGCAACAAACTTAATGTTTTCACCAAGGAAAGCGTACGCGGGGACCTCCGTAAAGCCGCCATACTGCACAGTGTAGCCAGACCGGGTCAGGCTCCGCAGCGCCCCCTAATGTTGATTTGAGTTGCCAATTACCCGGGGAGCTGCGGCGGTTCGAGAAATATGGGATCTACAAGCTTGCTGGCTGCATTGGCTTTCTCTATGGCATTGGTATTGTCAGCTCCATTAAAGAACAGTCAGAAGCAGTGACTGCGTCGCCACTGCCGCTGGCAGAAAGGGCTTTCTTCATTAAGAACGTATTGTGCAGTAAACTGTGGTTTGCTGCAAGGGTAGCTCTCCCGCCGTCACCAACAGTTCGAGTAGTAAACTCACTTATTTTCTCATGGTTCTGGCTAAACAAGTCGCAATACGTAGCGCAGCAATTTTTGCGTCTGCCAAAATCCAGTGGAGGATGGAGCTTGCCGTGCATAGTTACATTCGGTAGGATGTTGTGCACTAAGTGTACATGTGATCTACTTGATGATGATGAGTACCCTGGTAGGCCACTGCTCCTTTATTGGCTGGGCCATTACCGTCGAACGCTTATGCCGCAGAGTACAGGCAACTTGCTTCCGACGGCGGTAACGCCAGCACCGCAGTATGCGGCGGCTGCGCGCTTGCAAAGCCAGCTTGTACAACTAAGAATCACAAAGTGGCGTGCGACACCAGTTTCCAGGCTTTGTGAAATGTTGTGTGAGACAGCTGTACCTCCACGGACAGCTACTACACAAACATGGACAGCTGTGCTTTCACCTGATTTGCCCTCTCAAGTGAAGGACTTTCATTGGCAATATCAGTGGGGTATTCTACCTACAAAAGACAGGCTTAAACGCTGGCATATGGTAGCGAATGATAAATGCATATATTGCGCACAAACAGAAACCAACGCGCATGTCGTAAGGGACTGCGTTGTAGCACGCACCTTCTGGAAGCTAGTTGCAAGAATGTTCGGAATATCCATCGTGCGGCCACCACAGCGCCGGGATCGGTTTGCGAGTCTCGTCTACTACAGCGCTAGCTACATTTTGTGGTGTTTCCGTAACATCGCAGAACGATCTCGGCAGACAAATAGAGCAATGTACCCCAGATTGCGGAAACTACGGGTGTTAATATGGGGTCATCTTGAAGAACAGTTGTTCAAACTCGGTGGAGGAGGAAATAACTTTAATGTGTCCTGAGGAACCCCTCCCCGCCCACTCTTGGTTTAGTGGGCGGCAGGGGTCGCGGGCCGCACCCACGTTGGGACGGGAAGCCCGTGAGCCTCCGCCCTTTCGTGAGCCCTCTGGACGGCCCGGAGCTGGGTCTGGTGGTCGTCGCTTTGCAGGGCGTCCACCCAGTCTTCTTCTTTAGTGAACACGGTGCCGCTTAACGCGGAGCATTGCCAAAGCATGTGCGCTAGCGAGCAGTAAGATTCGCCACAATCCGGACATTGCGGCTCTACTTCTGGTGAATAACGGCTCAGTCTGCCTCTCGAGGGGAACGACCCCGTCTGAAGCATTCTGAATATCGATGACTGTGGTCTAGTGAGTTTAGCGTGGGGGAGTGGGAAGGTCCTCCTCGACAGCTGATAGTGTGTTGTTATTTCGTTGAAGGTGAGCAGCGGGTCTCGGTGCTCCCCTCCCTCCCCGCCACCTCGCTCGCCACGATCGCCGCGGTGCGTGAGTCCTCGCGCGCGTCCGTGCGCCAGCTCGTTGGCGTTGGGAAATTCGGGGTGCAGGTCGGCCCCCATGTGGGCTGGAAACCATTTGACGAGGTGCTGACCCGCGGCTCCCTCGCTGCCGAGGACGGCCGCCGCTTCCCGGGATATCGAGCCCGAGGCGAATGCTCTTGCCGCCGATCGCGAATCTGTGTAGACGTAAGGACGTTCGGGGTCTCTCATTGCCATGGCTATTGCCACCTGTTCGGCCACTTCGGACGTTACCCCCTTGACCGATGCTGTGTTAATTATTGTGCCATCCCAGCGTACCGAGACGGCCGCGTACCGGTCGCTGCGCCCATACTGGGCCGCGTCTACAAATGCCGCCAGGCCCGGGCAGTTGGCGGTCGATTTCAGCAGTGCTCGGGCCCTTGCCTTTCGGCGCCCCTCGTTGAATTGCGGGTGGACGTTTCTCAGAAGCGGTTCTACCTTGAAAGTGCCCCTTACCGCCGCGCTGAGCGCAATCTTGTGTGCGTTGCACTCTGCCTCGGCATTTATCCCTGCTTCTTCTAGGATGCGCCTGCCGGCCCTGGTGGTCGACAGCCGCACGACCTGTGCCTTGGTCTGCGCTTCGATGATTTCTGATAGTGAATTGTGGACCCCTAACCGATCGAGCTGCTCCGTGCTTGTAGTGATCGGAAGACCTAGCACCCTTTTGACGCTCTTGCGCATCAGTTTCTTCGCCGCTGGTCTACGCGGTACATAACCGTCTCCCGAGGCAAAGTCTCTCTACAGCCAGAATAATGCTCAATTCGGTTGCCCGAGTTCAGGCTGTGTCAGTATGTGCCCCGAGTACCTTTCATAAATTCGAGGGCGACAATAATGCTTTTGCGTGGATGTGGTAATGAGTTTTGTTGTTGTTGTTGTGTGTGGCAAAGCCAGTGTCAAGAAGACACCATTTATTATTTCATTTGTTAATCTTTTTTGTTTACATCAAGTATGATGTATTACATGTGATGTACCTCATACTGTACTTTTCGTTCCTACCACTGTTGTAAGTGTGCCTACGGGTGAATAAATTTCCTTTTCAGTCTGTCGCGTGCGTTTATGCGACCCGTCTGTCAAATCGGCGAGATTATATTTGTCCCCGAGAGGGAGGAGGATGGCGCCTGGAGGTGAAGAAGAGAACCGCCGTGTTCACGCTCATTCTGCTTGAGCTTCGACGCCGCGGTGCTTGCTGTGTATGTTCGCGGCGTCTCTTCTCTGCATGTGTTGTTTAACGGACTGAGACTAATTTTAATGCATTAGGAGTCTACTGAACTTCTCATATTATTAAGTTACTCATATTACCTTACCGGCGCCAGAGGAGCATTCAGTAGCGGAGGGGTGTGTGTGTTGGGAGGAGGCATCATAGTAAGACAACAATAAAGGCATAAAAAGAACCGAACAAGAAATAATAATACAAATGCGAAATTGTTAACGCAAGGCAAAGATACAAATTATGCATCGGAGAGAAAAATAACAATGCACGTCCGCTGGCGTTATGCGTCCATTTTATGGCGGGAGGAGGCATGGAGACCGCGGCTCAGAGTTTGTGAGTTTACCACACAAGAAATAATAAATGCGCCTGCCGTGTGTACGCCCACTATAGAACTAATTGCCTGTCGAAACGAAATGTCCAAATCTGCCCAGAAGCTCTTTCTTTCAATTTTGGATCTGCCGTAGGCCAAGTCGGAGACTTCCTATAATCTTTGCCGGGAAATGCAAGGCACACTGTCGACCAGGCCACCCATACAGTAGCTGCCACAACGTATGTACACTGTAGCAGTCAGCTGCCTACTTAAGCCTAGTGTCCATTCCCTTATGAAAATGACTGTTGAAATATTGTTGGCATATTGTTGACGAACTGTTGACTCAATAGCCTTTCAACAATACCTCAACAATTATTGAAACCACAGAGCACTAATTCAACAGTAAAGTTGTTGGGCAGTTCACAACAAAAAAGTCGTTGACTAAATTCTGTTGGTATAGTGTTGAATAGTATTGAGTATTATTGAGCCATTGTTGAGTAGTTTTCAACAACAAAGTCGTTGACTAAATTCTCTTGATATATTGTTGAATAGTATTGAGTATTATTGAGCTAATGTTGAGTAGTTTTCAACAATAAAGTCGTTGACTAAATTCTCTTGACGTATTGTTGAAAAGTATTGAGTATTGAACCATTGTTGAGTAGTTTCCAACAATAAAGTCGTTGACTAAATGCTGTTAACTTATTGTTGAATAACACTGAGTCACGAGCAATATTGAGTTTCGAAGTACATGTGAAAAACACAGGCACATATGTATGTGTGCGTCTTTTTCACATATATGTTGCTTTACTGATCACTTAATCACCATTGCATATATACAGGGTGTTGTTTCACGTTACTTGAACCATAGACGTATATACACGGGTTTCAGCTAACTTCACTCAGAGTTTAAAAATATGCCGATGCACCATAAGACGATGCGACCAAATGCATGTTGCTCACTCTTGTACGTGTCACGCTATTCTTGTATTTTTCCTAAGTAGCTAACTAGTCAAGAAAATTAGCCATTCTGAATGAACAAAGTTAGGCGAAAAATTCCAATTAGAAAGTTCTAGAGCACTTTGCAAAACGTCCGATTAGGCAATTTCTAACTTTCTATCTATTAAGTGTTAGTGTTTTTCAGCTTACTGCGGATGCCCGAGAAATACAAAAAATATCACCTGACATACCCGCTTGAGCGCCGTGCGTGCAGCGCTCCCAAACGAGCATACCATCGAGCAGGGTGTGTTGCCGCTTAAAAGGCGACAGGGCAGTGACGAAGGCGTTGGCTGTGGTATTGATCGCCAGCGACGTGCTTCCCTCGCTGCGGTTCATGATGGCGATAAGCAGACGGGTGTTCACACCTGTGAAATGGTATGTTTTCGTTTGTGCGCAGAAGGCTTAGGAGCCGTGCAATCACGACTCGCAGGCGGGCATGTCACGTGGTGCTTTTTGTATTTTTCGAGCATCCGCAGTAAGCTGGAAAACACTAATACTTAACAGATAAAAAGACAGAAACTGTTTATTCGGACGTGTTGCCAACTGCTCTGCAACTTTCTAATTGGAATTTCTTCGCAACTTCCTTGCTTCAGAAGTTGGTTAATTATCCTTGACTAATTAGCCAATTAAGCAATATATAGAAATAGCGCGACACGCTACATACCAAAGGGAGCAACATGCATTTAGTCGCGTCGTCATAGAGGGCATAGAGCTTACACTCGGCCTAAAGTTAGCAGAAACACCCTGCATATATATATATATATATATATATATATATATATATATATATATATATATATATATATATATATATATATATATATATATATATATATATAGTTTGAGAAGACAAACGTCGCTACAAGCAGTGATAAACAACCGATGATTGGACGCATCCTGCATTTCTATCGGCGTCCATTATAAGGGGCCAGTGCTGGCTGAGTGTTAGGAAACGGCATTGCATGCCTCCATGTTAAATATGGTCAAGGTGGCGGGGAACGTTAACAAAATTCAAGTCTGGGGTTTGACGGGCCAAAACCATGCTTTGATTATGAGCCGCACCGTAGTAAGAAACTCCATATTTATTTTGACCATCTGGGGTCCTTTAACCTGCACCAAATTTGGTGCAGGTTAAACGCACAGTACGCGGGCGTTTTTGCATTTCAGCCCCATCGAAATGCAGCCGCCGCCGCCGGCATTAGATTCCAAGCACTCGGGTTAGTAGCGCAACACCTCAGCCGCTATGCCACCACGGCGGGTGCGGCGGAGAAAGGAGTGAACATCGTTTTTACAGAGTAATTTAGCTTAGATGTTACCCGTTAGCGCGCTACAGAACGAAACGAAAAGCTTGGCGGATATGTACAACATCGTGCTCATATTTCACATGGAGGCCAAATTCTTCTCTGTGACCTAGACGGGGTGCTGGCGAATGTGTTGGGAATCTGCTCGGCCACCAAGCACAACCTGCGCTGCTATACGTTCTCGGTGACAACTCGCACAGCGCAGAAGCACACGCACAAATGTTTAAAGAATGGGACGACAGACCGCCTGCAGTTTGCCATGACGTCGAAATAAGAAGCACAAACAGCGACGTTTCTGTACTTTTGTGGTCAATAGTTCAGTTCGCATGGTTGCGGCACGCATTACTTTTTTTTTTTAAATACAAACGACGAAAACTGTGCGCGGAAACATTAGCACGGCGTTTGCGACGTTTGAATTTGGCGCCTTTTCCCGCGCATGCCATTAGCTCCGGCCGGTGCACTGCGTTACTGCGCCAAAGAAAGTAGTTCATCAAAGAAGTGAAGCAAAAAACTTTTATACACTTCCAAAGCGCTACAATTTTTCTGTAATAACATGACATTACAGAATTTGTTATCAAATGGTACAATTTATCATAATATAAGCGTGTATTTGTATGAGTGTACATGTATGATTGCGCGTTTGCGCTGTTGAGGCTTGTAGCATTCCGGCGTGATCGTGCATGCCGGTTGTGTGAAAACTTCCTGCGTTTTCTGCGTTCTTTGTGTGCTTCGCTGTGACATCTTTGGAATGTTCCTGCGTGTTGCTCGCTTTTTATGGGCTTGTTGCCTCGAAGATCGCCATGATCGCCTCCGACTCAGCGACATCAAAGGTGAGTTAGTGTTTCGAATTCCCCTTGTTCGTCCGCGCCGCAGGCGCGGACGAAGGGGAATTTCAGCGCCTGTGCGTGTTTTCCGTGCGCCTCTTTTCTAGTTTTCATTCCTAGCACTATCCTTTGGTTGTACCGCACTAGATTCGTGGTATATAACATGGAGCTTTGTCCTGGTTTAACTTTACACTCCGCTTGTGGTGACGTAAGGTAGCTATGTGGTGCCAGCTAAAACAGGGCATGTTGTACGCCATGATTTCTGATACGGTATTCGAGCACCGATTGAGTTAGCCTTATTAATGAGCGCAAAACAATGCGACGTGAAACCATCCGATCTGTACTGTAATCGGAAGATATTTCGTTTGCGCCACGCTAGTACAAGACGTGGGAGCGAGCTTGTAGCGGCGTGGGGCGGTGGGATCGGCGAAAGTGTATTCTGTTGCGCTGAATTCCCTTCAGGAACGAGTGACTTCTATCTGACACGCCGTGCGGCCGATGTTCGCGCGATCGGAAAACACAGAGGAGGCTGTCGCGCAATAATAATAAAGAATTTGAAGGGTGTACATGTGATTCCATGCGATACGTGAGATACAATAGAGGGGGATGCCACAGAGTGCTGCGAAATCATCGAGTTATACGCCTTGCTAACCGCGTGTGTTTTGTTTTCCACCAGTTCGCGCGCATTCAGCTTTCTTTTTTCATCTTCGTTCGACGCCATCGAGTGCTTCGCCCCAAACGGCTTCGCGTAGGCGCTCATAGCATTCACGGAAAGGCAGATTTCATGTCACTCCAGGTCCTACAACATTCAAAATAACGTAATTTCGTGAAATTGCAGCTTTTCGCACTTCAGTAAGTGATTGATTTAACAAAATTTTAAAATCAGTAGAGGAACGAGATGCCTGGCATATCTGCTTTGTCGTCCCACTGGGTTTCGAGGCGGCATGTATACGTTATCGGCAACATAAACATCAATAATTAGCATTGTTTCTTGTGACCATAGAAGTAGCTAGTTATGTCGAAAAGCTAAGCTTGGAATAATGCATTGTCGAAAGAGCAGTTCTGTGAAATTCTTTCTTTGAGAGTAAGCAAAACTTCAGTAGCATCAGGTAGACGGGGAGTAAAAGAATGCAACACTGTGGTTTTATACGAAGGAGCATCCTTTAATATGTGGCCATAACCATTCAGTAGATGCATGGAAATAATTTTTAAAATAATAGAGGAATGTGAAATAAATTATTTGACAAGCTCACACTGCCATTGGCAAGAGCGGCCACACTTTAGTGTATTCAATGACTAGTCATTTGTATCCGTCTATTTATGTCAGCCTAATGGTCCATGTAGTTCTTTTGATTGTTGATTTTGCTGCATTGTGGCTTCACATTTTAATACTGACATCTTTTTTCAGATTCAAAATGAGCTGAGAGACACCCAAGCTGGAATGCTAAAGGTGAATTCTTTGGCCATCCATTCTGTAACGTCACCATGATCAAATGCAGTGATGCCGTGAAAATGTATTGCAGGAAGCAGAAAAAGCAACATTGCTGATGCAACTGCAAGGCATTTGCTCCAGTGATCAATTGGTGCAGAGTGCCTTCATTAGGAGACATGGTGCCTTTAAGCACTCAGCTGAAAGACTGCAACTGCACCGGGACTGGGAGTGAATTTCAGTGTCACTTGTGAACATATTAAAGATAGAATGTGCCTTCTTCAGGGTATATGCTTGATATGGGAGGGGTGTTCAGAAACAGTGTGGACATTAGTGGTCTACGTGAGTGCACATCTTCCTAGTTTTACCTATGTCATGCAGCAGTGCACTGCTAGAGGTATCAAACCAGAGCAGCAGCACCCTTTGAGAAAGTTGGCTGAAGAACGAGCAGTGATCAAAGCTTTCTGCATTTCAAGGGCCAAATTCCAGAAAGATTGATGCCGAGCTGGACGGTGTGAAGTGCCGGTCACCACATACTGTAGCCAGCATGGCATGAATCTCCTTGGCATTATGCCTCGTTAGGATACAGAAATTGCATCACTGCTCATAAAAAAAAAATTGGAAATTGGGAGGTTGAGGGGAAGTGGTAGGGCTCCCCTCTGGAGTAGCCAGTGCATGCCCATTGCTATATTGATAATCCTACCTTAATGAGAACCAGTGATGCATGTTAACCTATTACGCAGCTAAGTGCATTCCTTGTTTTGTATTAAGGGGACACTAATGACACCTTAAATGAATTTAAAATAAAGCATCGTTTTAAATATCTACTTCTGTAAATTTCTTGGTAATTGCTTGATTATTAGAGAAAATAAAGCTCAGCGTTCAATTTTCTGAGTATCGCCCCAAAATCTTCGTGCTGACATCTCATTGTCACATCGTGGATTTCAAGTATTTTTACAAACTTGGGTTGTATTGTTTCAGTAAAAGTTCCTGACGGTTCTTATTTTAAGTTTTTGGAATACAATGAAGAACATCTTTATTTGTAAAAAAAAATTGCTGCACCTGAACAGACATCAAAATCCATGACGTCACAGCAAGCGGGTGTGGTAACTTCAAGGCAGCACTGCCACCAATCTTTCCTCTTGCTGCTTTTACAATTTACTCACCCTCTTGTCATGGTACGAGTGAATCTCTTGAATTGTAGGAAGGTCATTTACAGATACATCTAAAATAATTTTTCTCTTTAGTGCTTTCTTGCCATAGTTGCTTAGGGGTGTTGGCACAGCGCCGCTAAGCACGAGGTCACATGATCAAACAACCGCATTTTGATGGAGGTGAAATACAAAACTGCCCATGTACCTTGCAGCCTGATTTGGTAAAAATTAATCCAGAGTTCCCCACTATGGCGTGCTTAAAGCCTGTTTCACATGCAAGCGAAAATGCTTGCAAATCCTGCCGCCGCGCCGCAGAAATCAGTTTCGACGGTGGGAGCGGCAAGGTTCGGGCAAGTTGGAATTTCATCGCAGCGGCAGAGCGGCAGCACTGCTTCCGAACGACCCACCTCGACACGTGACCAGCGGAGGATTAGTGCTGGAAAGCCTGCGCATAGGATGATGTTTATTTACTTGGTACACGTGGTACAGGCAACATGCCAAGAGAGCTTTTCAACGAATTGTTAAATTGGTAAGCGCAGGATATGTATTTATAAAATAAAAATTTGAGAGGCAGAGACAAAGCTATGTTTATGTTGGTAGTCGCAAACTACCGAAACTGGCTGAAAGTCCTGTGTTTTATGCCAGCAACATTGCTATTCGCAGCAGCGGAAAATGCGCGGCGGCAATGCATATGAAACGAAACTTTGCGATAAGCTTTGCAGCGCCGCGTCGCTGTTCGCTCCATTCGCTGAATCGCTTGCATGTGAAACAAGCTTAAACATCAGATTGTCGTTTTGGCACTTAAAACGCCAAAATTTAATTAATTTAATTTTACTTTAGTGCTCCTTTAAGCGGTAGAATTCATGATCTCTGCAAAAACTCATGCTCAAAGTATTTTCCGTAAAGATTAAATAAACAGTAGATATAAGTGTCTATTTATATTTTGAATTCTGTGATACGTGATGACTATTAGTGGTACGAGACAGAATTGTAATACAATGTGTGACGGCACGATGATGCACATCGAGGAAATGACCGAGTCTCCCTAGAGGTCCTTGACATGGACATCAACTGACTGTCCACAAACTTCTGAGTTCACTCCGTGATCTTGTGCAGCCTGTGCGTTGCGAGTAGATTAATTTTATTGAGATTTAATTTACTGTCCTTGCGGCTTATGTACATTTCATACAGTGGAGTGGAATCTCGCATTACTTCTGGAGCACAGCAAGCGAACGTGATGTGTAGTGGTAATCTTAGTAATGATCGACAATCATGTCCCACTTCGAGCTCCTAATGCTGCTTGCCAACACAAGCAGCAGCATATGCTCAAGATAGCGTGAAAGAGATTCATTCAAAAGTGGCATATGCCCAGGGTCACATACCCAGTCACCCAAGCCTGTTCCAACGGTTGGTATTGAACTCTTCCCTCAACATAGCAGCCCAATCTCCCCATTAGACCATGGCTACATATTCACACAAATGGATGGGACAATCGAGACAAACACCTGAAAATATGAAGTATCCCAAGCATGGTAATCACAATAAATAGTACTAGATGTGCATTAGCGCAAGCTCTTGGGCCAGTTGGTGCATGATGAACTTGAAAAAGGGGGGTACCAGCAAAACAAAGGACGCGCACACATGGAAAAGGCGTTAGACAGGGACGAACGCTGGTCCGTCCCAATGTCCGTCCATGTCTAATGCCGTTTCCTTGTGTGCGTGTCATTTGTGTTTCGCTGGTGCTCCCCTTTTTCAAGTACTAGATGTTTGGATACGTTGGTTTATTTTTCTTGTTTGTGCTGGATTGTTTTTCTGAAACATGGGGCATCCAGACAGCATCAGAAGCTTGTAAGAAGTCAAGTTTAGCATTTTAGATTTGCAACAAGTACTTTTGTAATTGATTTGCAGTAGGGCTGTTGTGTGAATGTACTTGAAAGGCTTAAAACTGTTTTGCTAACATTTACTTAAACATGCAGGTTCACATACGCTGTAAGAGTGCACATTGAGAAGGTTATCCTGGCCCAGCTTACCATGGCCTGCCATGGTGGACCAGGAAAGTTTGCAAGGGCCTTGCTTCACCATGTGTTCACAGAGGAGGAGCTCATGGGCCATTTGGGCTTTGGAAATAACACCAAGGGGCAACAGAGGCTCTTGACCCCATCAGGGTCAGTGCTGTTATAGGCAAGTACCATACACCCTTTCCGGTTGCATTTTTACATTCACATTTCTTTTCTAAATTTATGAACTTGCCATTGGCATAACAAATGACTTTCATGTAGCCTGTGTGTGCAGTTGTGTGCTACAATAGCCTACCATTTGGAATGACTGTTCATATGATCTTGAGTGCCTAATGCCGCCATACTCAAATGCTTCCAAATTTAAAAGCTGCCTTCACTGCCGAAAGTTTTTAGCATCTCCACCAAATAAAATGAGCTGCATTTGTGCATTAGCAGTGCTACTTGGCTGTCATTGCAAGGAATAGTTGTCTGTGAAGCACGCTCCAAATCTGTTGGCATGGAGGACATGGTTAAGTAGCCTGAAAGTGTTAATACACGAATTGCGGAGAAGCTATGCTCAAGTGTGGTTACTGCTCAGCTCGAGCAGGAGCACGTTCACCAAATTGCAGAAATCAAAACAAAACAGCGCTCCATGTTCTGAGATGTGAAACAGTAGTTTCACCAATTTTAACAGACCACATCAAATCAAAGTTGCTCCTATCTTGAAGCAGGTCCATGTGATCCGAGACAGCAACCTTTCAGCGGAGGGAACCTGAGTGTTGTGGCAAGTTTCTTTTGGTAGTTTCAATCAAAGAAACAACAGGGACCGAGTTGCCAGCTTCACAGTCAACAGTACTATGTTTAGTGGATGCTTACTTATTCTAAGCACCTAACCTATGACTCGTATTTATTAACATGCACTGTATCACTTTGTATTCTAAGATAAGAAAAAAATATTTATGTGGCTTTTCCTCATATACTTCAATAAATGGAGAATAGGCTCTTGGGGCCTAATGTATAAAGCTTCTTACAGACCATCGGACATGTCCACTACTCCCATTCTGAAATTGTTAGAATTGTTTCCTGCTTCCTTACTTCACCTACCTGTTAACATGGTTATGAACCATTGCCAAGTAGATTATGGGCTTAAATTTATCAAAAAGATGAATGGGCTTTTCTGTCGCTCTTGTTTAGCCCGTTGAGGATCACATTTTGGGGAGAAATATGCCTCTAATTTAGGAGTTATATATCTTTTGTAGTGTGCACATACTCAAAACTTTCGACTTGAATAGTGTCCTATTCAATTTAGTCTTTGAATGGTCACTATTTGTAAATGTGAGTATTATTCTAATATTTCGAAACACCAATAAAACATGAGATTTGAGCCAAAGTACGGTAAATTTTCACCTCCAATAACATAGTATAGACGTAAAACGTAAGAACTTGTAAGAATAGCAGACCAGGCTACGTTACTAAAGTAGCTGTACTTTAGAGGCTGTACAGCAATCATTCATGCTTACTGAAGAGTCCTGTGCATGTGAAGAAACTTTTTGCTGCTCCATTTGTGCCTTTAATAAACAGCTCTTCATAACATAACAATGACAGAAACTTGCTAACTTTAAGAATACTAGTATGTGAACCTCATCTTACATTAATTGTGATATCAGCTGTTCATTATTCAGAAGCTATCCAATATTTGATTTGCTTCTGGCATTATTCGGTTCAGTCTCAAAAATCACTTTTCGCGTATCCTTAATATTGTTATTGCAGATTTAAGTTCTTCAGGGCGACTTTCCGAGAAAATAAACTGGTAAATAATTTTTTAAAATAACAATAAAGTGGCAATACCATTTCAGTATTTGCAGTTTTACATGTTTTATTGTTTTATGCAGGATAAAGCAGCATAATTTTTTCTGTAATGAAACTTACGGAAACTTGTGGCAGCACTCCCAAATTAGTGCAATGACAGACACCAAGAAGCTAAGTGAAAAATCAGTTTGGGAGAAACCCAAGGAGCGACAGCACTATAAGAATATTTTCTAGAAGTCTCAGAAGGTTGCAGCACCTCCAGTGGGAGGCTAGGCAACACTTTGTTCTGAAAAGGCAAATTTTTTCAGAACGTTCCATCACAGTGACAGATGTATGGCAGTGAACCCTAAAAGGGTTAAAGAAGTCAGTCCTATGGCATATGGCTCTTAAAAGACAGCATTTCTTCGTATCTGTGACATTCTGCAAGTGTCATGCTAAGCAGTTTGGCGCACAACTACACGGAATCCTCATTATAACAGTAATTCAGTCGTTGAGGAAGAAAACATACTTCGCTGTAAGCAGTGTCTTCTTTAATGTGGAAAGTCCTAAGTCATTGTAAGGCGAGAAGTATGTTCTGATTGCATGTGAACTCAGGAAACCTAACATCAAATGAAGCTACACTCAATTATAGTGACATGACACTATTGTATTTGGAGCATGGAAAAGCACAGTGAAGTGCTGCACATTTTAATTATGAAACTTACAAGAAATAATTTTAGTTGTCAGTTCAGGTTTATTTATGAACGACATGAATTTTTTTCGCCATTTTGTTTATCAGCAAGCAAAGTTCACATCTTTGACATTGAAGATATTCATAAAGTTATATTGCTACAGTGTTTTGTTCCTCTTTGCCCTTTCCTGCATTTGACACTTAGTGGAGTCCTGTGCCACACTAAATAAATTTAAATGGTCATGCTGTAAAGCTGTACCCATGGAAAATTGGAATAAAGCAACACAAATACATAAATCAATTTCATTGTAACAAGGGCATATTGCATGCCATTCTTTTGCATGTGGAAGTTGCTTTTTAAAACTTATTCTGGCTTGTTTTTGCAGGCTTCACGTGTCGCAAATTTCCTGGTACCAACATGCCCTATGTAAAGAACTCTGGCCTCGCTTCTCGCATGGGACCCTGCCCCTGAAGCAACTGCCCCTGCCCCTTCACCTCTGAAGAGCCCAAGTTGGACAGCTCAAACCAAAACACAAGTGTTGTGCTTTTGTAACTCGACATTTTTATGTTTTATGTTAGTCTCCTGAAGGGCCCAATTTGGATTTCTCAAATGAGCATACAAATGTTGTGCCTTCCTATGCCTTGACATTTTTATGTTAATTTTATTTATGTTAATTATGCTAGTCTCCTGAGAAGCCCACATTGGATTGCTCAATCCAGAATACAAGTGCTGTGCTTTGTTGTAGTTCACTACATTTTTATGTTAGTTTTTGATATGGTTCCAGTAAGGATAGTGTTTCCTTATTAATGTATTTTTTAAGTAGCTTAAGTCATTTCATGCCAAACCACCCAACAATTTTCTCAAGAACTGTTCCATTATGGCAAACCATTTCAAGTTTGCTTGATTTTGAGTAGGTACAACGAGAAAATTTTTGAGAAAATTTGCTTTCATACATACTCTTAAGTAATTCCAGGGCAACCAACCAGCGTTTTTTTGGCCATCACAGATATAGTTGAAGCTCCGAACTCTTGCTCCCCATTTATTTTCCTTCACAAAAATTTTTTTGAATTTTGGCAAAAATTAATTGTTCTTGCCCAGCTAAGCTAGAAGCCACTGATACACGTTTCTTCTGAAAGGGAAATTGTATGATCCAGATATTCAGGTGGTGTTCATGTCAAGAGACTGAAGTGGTGTGACTGCCAAAATTTGCAGTTTGAATTTTCTTCTAACGTAGGGAAATACAGAAGGCACAAAATGAATATAAAATCAGACTGCTTGACTTGGGATAGCAGCAAAATATTTCAAGCCTTGGAGGTTCAGTTTATCAGCTAAAAAAACTGTAACGTTGAAATTTTTTGCAAGCTTCGTGTTGAAGGTAAAAAATTAGCTTTGGTGGTTGGCACAAAAGTATGTCACCCATCATTACACAGCCGTACATGTCTGCTATGCATGTGACATGAAACAAAAAGTGATTATTCTTTAAGTGCGATAAGGTATTTTTTATAATGTTCCTTTGAGGATCACACATACAGCATAAATATAGCATAAATATATGAAGCCATGTCATCTAGCAAGGAAAGGTTGTTAATATATTAGCCACAAGAACTACTCAACAAACTGACTTGTCTTTTTTATCATTACGAAGGCAGGTGACGTCAAGCGCTGCTGCTGCAGTCTCAGCTCGTATTTTTTTAACATGAACGCAAAAAGTGGTCGCCAATGGTGTCTGACCACATCAGACTGAACATGGCACATATGACATAGATGAGCATGTTCCAGCTCTGAAACAGTGGTAGCAAACAACACCACAAGAATTTGTTCATACTCATGTAGGTTTTCAGTCTTAATTATGAAGGTGTTTTCTACTTGCATCATCATTGGGCTTCAGGGAGCAGGGCACAAAGTGTCCTGCTCCCTCTATGTTGCATTGCAATGCGACATGCCCTTTAGGATGCTTTGTATGAACAATATCAGTGCTCTTTATAGATTTATTGTCTACATAATAGCTGATATTTCTTTTTCTAAACTGCATGAAACATATCTTTTAGCACTGCAGGATTCCCTCACATATTTATTACGTACGAGGTCTGTTAGAAAAGTATTCGACCTTTTTTTGCGAACACCTGATGAATATGAAACAAGCGCGTTTTCATCAGCCGCCCTTGAACCTTTGTGCGCATGCATGAATTTTTTCCCACCTGCCAATAGCGTGAATTGCTGGGACGCAGCGTTTGAATGAGGTAGTACGGTGCGCTCGTCGGTTTTTTATCGCAAGGAAAATGGCAGAGCGACTGGAGCAGTGCTACTGCATCAAATTTTGACAGAAACTGGGCGACAGCCAAGTGGAAACCATCTGGAAGATTCAGAGTGCTTTCGGTGACTGTGCTATGAGCAGCACACAGATTATAGAGTGGTACAACCAGTTTAAAGACGGCCACACATCGGTGGAGAGCGAGCCACGCTCCAGTCGGCCATCAACATGCCGAAATGACCAGGTCATTGCCGAAGTGAACCCCGTGGTGATGCGGGACCGTCGTGTAACTATCCAAGAAATTGCGGAAGAGGTGGGCATCAGCACATTTTATCCACATTCCATTATCACCGAAGATTTGGCCATGAAGAGAGTTGCGCCAAAATTCGTTCACAAGCTGCTCATGGTGGAGCAAAAGCAACTTTGTGTTGAAGTCTCGCAGCCATGCTGGATTCCACAAACAGTGACCCCAACTTCATGAACACCATAATCACTTGTGACAAGTCTTGGGTGTATGTTTACGACCTGGAAACCAAATCCCAGTCGTTACAGTGGAAGCATTCCACGTCACCAACCAAAGACTGCTAAGTGCGCAGCAACGTCAAAGTGTTGCTGACTGCTTCCTTTGACTCCCGCAGTGTGGTACACCACGGATACACACCACAGGGTCAAACAATCACTAAAGACTACTACAGGGATGTCCTCCATGGCCTATGTGATGCTGTATGGAGCAAGATACCGAAGTTGTCAACAGGAAATTGGCACATCCTTCAAGACAATGTTTTTCTCGCACTTGATTCAGACTTTTTTGGCGAAAAACCAGACTCCTGTAGTTCGACAGGCTCCTTGCTCTCCTGATATGGCGGCCTGCAACTTCTGGCAGTTTCCCAAAATCAAGGGGCCATTGAAACAAGCACGATTTCAGACAAGAGAAGACATTATGGCTGCAACGACAGCTGAGCTAAAGTCCATTTGGAAAGAAGCCTTCTCGGAATGCTTCTAACAACGGCAGCACCGCTGGGAGAAGTGGCTGGATTCCCAAGGAGACTACATTGAGGGTGATTAGGTTTCCAACACTTCAGTTATGCCAGTTTTTTTTCTTCAGCCAAAGGTCGGATACTCTTCTAACAGACCTTGTATTGATATTTTATGTGCAATGGCTGTATGGTTTACCTGGCCCACACCAAACACAAGCCTCGTTGCATTAGAGCATGTGTCCCTTAGCAATAAAATGCAGACCCTAACACCGCTTATCTGTCATCTCTGCATACGAAGCCAGCTTTGTCGTCTGCATTCCCGGCCAGCAAGCTGTGCGCACATCAGAGAAAAGTCGGTGTTGACAAAATTTCAAAAAGGAATTTCTCGCTTTTCAAAATGACTTTTTTAACTTCACACATGCATAGCAGACATGTAGAGCTATCCAATAATGTATCACATTTTTTCGCCAACTACGAAGGCTGTTTTTTCCTTGAACATGAAGCTTCTTGCAAAAGATTAGAATTTTTTTTTTTACAGGCGATCAGCTGAACCTTCAGAGCTTCATATATTTTTCTGCTATACTATGTCACTTGGGCTACCATTCTGTATTTAATTTCTGTCCTGTGAATTTTTTCTTACGAAAAAAAAACTAACGGATTGCAATTTGACTCATTTTTGCCGGTGCCAAAAGCAATTGAAGTATGCAAATATTTGAAAAGTTGGCTATTTTGGCAGTTGCATCACTTCACCATATTTCCACGCACACCATTTGAAGGCCTCGATCAATACAATGTGCATTTGAAAAAAAAGTATTTGAAGCATTTGAAAAAAAAACTGAAAAGCTAGAGGACATTTGATGCCTCTAGCTCAGCTGAACAGGAAAACTAAACTGTCACCTAAAATGCTACAAAATATCTGGCAGAAATAAATAAAAGTGGGTAACAAGCTTTGAACTCTAGTAAACATATGGCAATGTTTCAGATTTATGTGCGGTGTGAAAAAAATGCTTGTCGATTCGGCATGGAATTGCATACCTGCAAGTGCATCTGTGCCATTTCCAGAGTTCAGTAAGAACGGCATTTTACATAACTTTGTAAAAATGGTTTATTGCTATCTAAAATACATGAGTAAAATTAATAGGTATAAGTCGGCTTAAATTTAATATGCAACAAAACATCTCCAGTAATGGCAATGATGTGCCTTTCATGTTTGCATAAAACCATATCTTCTGAATTCTTTCGTTATTTTTTGTGGCAGCGAATAAAATTGAAATGGAACTCGCACAAGGAGTAACTTTGCTGTATTCCAGCACATCACTAATAGCTGTCTTTGTTTCATATGAAAATCTGAAGCAGTCAATATGAATAAGTCGCTTGATATGGAATTACCTGCGCAGCAACGTTATCATGGCAGAAAACACAACTGGATCATGCAACAGCAATGCGGCATAATAAACTGCTCCCATAGGCATCACTTATTGTGATTGCCATGTTTCAAAAGTATGTAAGGTTTACTGAAATTGGCACACACCATTCAACCAACAAATAAGGATTGTACAGTGATCCTTTTTCAGTTTTACAGATATTTAAGTTGTCTGCCAGGTAGCATAATTCTTGTTCTTGAGCTGGATTATTCAGAGGTGGACATTACTAGCACAAGAAATGGAAACATTAAACTGATTGTCATAAATTTATTAATTCACTTATAACATCACAGCACATATTTCAGTTTGCAAATTGTAGCCAGTGAGTTTGCAAGACATTCACTTGAAATTAATTTCCAGGATGACACCAGTTTCGATATTTTTCCATAAATGTGAGAGAAGTACAAGGGCATTCCGGTTACTTTTGTACTTCGATGCATAGCAGTGCATTTCTACAGCCAGTTTGATGGCATGTGTCTCGTTTCTAGTGTCATTCTGGAAATTCATTCTAAGTGCATACACCTTGTAAAATTACCGGCTACAATTAGTAAAAACTTTATTAGGAACTGAGTTTTTGTTAATCAGCTGACTATGGTGTCTTGTTTCTCATGCAAGTAATGTTTGGCACTCTGTATCTAGTATTATGTTAGCTGCAACAGTCAGTCTTCAATAAGTTCCATGAAACCACCCTGCATATCAGGTCTCAGTTGAGTGCTGTGGGCACAAGCAAATTGTGCCATGGTTATAGTACCACCGGCTACCTAATAGAGAAAGCAAGTACCTTTTTTGAGTGTTCTTATTTACAGTCATGTCAGTCTGCTTGTGCATTTATTTATTTAGGCATTTATTTTTTAAAATTTATTTCTTTTGGGAAATGTTTTACTTGAGAGCCACACTGACTACATCTTCAGTATTCAATTTTGTTATGGTGTCAAGCTGCAGGAAGTTTGTGCTGTGCGATAGTTTTTAAGAAGTTTCTGATCTGAAACTACAAAGGGTTGTACATTTACAGAGATGTTTGGTTACAAATAAACAGTTCACCTAGAAAAATGGTTTTTGTCTGCATCAGTTCAGCACTCTTGATTTTTCGGAGGGCCATTCACTCTGACAATTGAAAAAAGTGGCATAACAGTACTGCTAGCAGTTTTACAATATGGTTTATTACAGGCAATCTAGGAGCATGCTTTTGAGCCCAGGGTGACAGAGGTCTGCGGTACAAAATGCCTGTATTTAAATTTTATCCTTATCCTCTCACAGCAGACATGCCACCGTGACATCAAAGGTAATTATATGCAACATAGCTCAGCAGTATTTTAAGGTAAGTGCAGGTTTAAACTGCTGAATACCCAGTGGGGCATAAAGGGCTTTCAACGTAATTTGTGTTGATGTTCAACAGATCTGCAACAATGCTTCCATGGGCTTTCAATATTGACGAACTACACATTTCAACAATACCTCCATGGGCTTTCAATTTTGAGGCTCAACACATCTGCAACAATGCTTCAATGGGCTGTCAACATTGACAAACAACACATTTCAACAATACCTCAATGGGCTTTCAATTTTGAGGCTCAACACATTTGCAACAATGCTTCAATGGGCTGTCAACATTGACAAACAACACATTTCAACAATACCTCAATGGGCTTTCAATTTTGAGCTTCAACAATGCTTCAATGGGCTTTCAACATTGACAAACTACACATTTCAACAATACCTCAATGGGCTTTCAACATTGACAAACAACACATCTTCAACACTGCTTCAATGGGCTTTCAAGAGTGAAATACACCATAGTTTCAACGATATGCCAACGATCTTTCAAATTGAGAGGCCACAATGATGTTTCGACAAAATGTCGCGGGCCAATTATCAACACTTGTCAACAATTTCCTCAATGATGTTTCAACAATTCGCCAATGATCTTTCAAGGTCATTTGTTGACGTTGACCAATGATATTTCAATAACCTTTCAACAGTTTTTTTTGTAAGGGTTCCCACGCTCGGCGCAACCGATAGTTGGATAACCACGATGCACCCGACCATGGTTGGGCCAGAAAAGTGTTTCCCATTGGGGAATAGTGCTAAGTATAGCTGGCTCTGTCGGAAACTCGTACTATCATTGTGGCTTGTGTCTCACAATTATCGATAAGAACAAGACCAGCCTTGCATTTAGGGGGAGGGGGTGGGGGAGGTTGAGGCTGATAAAAGAAAGTTCGGCAGATTCAACTGCAGTTGACATCTTCGTAATGCGAAGGATTACAAGCGTCTCAGCATGGTGCACAGACGCGAGAAATTCTTAAGGATCCTGTATATTCCGCTTGTCGACGCACGCGTCTATGGCGTAATGTTTGCAGCATTGTGTTGCTGTGCTATAGAGGTTCTCTGTTCGAATCCCGCCGTGGGACAATATATATGTATTGTTACGCGTGGAAAGACACACACAAAAGAGTATATTTACACTGTATTTACGCTGAAGCCAGACCACCAGGCAAATACACGCTTGCGCCAAGAGCACAGACACCTCATCGTCTTTTTCGCGGCGGCTCGTCTCTTGAGCATCTGTTCATTGTACCGTAATACTACCTCCCCGGTGGCAAAAGCACCGTCCCGGTTTTGTTAAAAGACCGAAGGCGCGTAGAGAGATGTAGGACTTATGTCTGGCGACGTGGACAATGTCACTGCCGGTTGTCACAGCGGAGGACGTAGTAGGAGTGGCTAGAATGATTTTTCATAGGTGACATCGGTCACGTTGCGAAACACGCGATATGGGCCTGTGTAACAAGAGAGCAGTCTTTCACAAAGGCAAACTTTACTGGACACACTTTTATTGTATTTTCATGGAAAAAATAAAGAATTTGAATTTGAATTTACGAGGTGGTGACACAAGGGTTCCGGGCGAAAAATGGACATCACAGTGACGGTGCTCACGATATATATATATGTATATATATACATATATATATTGTAACAGGCACATTTGTCTCAGCAACGTGGGCACGGCGTTTGGAAAATGGTCACTAACACAAGGCAGCCACAGCCCGAAAGACCGACAGAGCGAGAAACACACGAACGTCAACTTCTTCCTCCGTGCTGGCACAGAAATGGCGCTGAAATGCTCCGGTACGATATACATAGCACATTCAAATTGTTACGCCTCAGAGAATACTTCGCATTAAAAGATTCCGCGAGCAGAACAACATGCACCGGCTGACGATTCTTGCCTGCGGAGTCTCTCATCGCTGTAACGCAATAATGCCTACAGTAGGGACGCTATAAGTGGGCCCACGCCGTCACCCCTATCTTCATGACTAGAATGGCTGGTTGGTGAGTAGTTAGAGTTCGCGAAGTCGAAAGAAGAATAAAGAGAGTTATTCATCTATCCGCGTGAAGTTGAGCAACGGAGATACTTATGGGGCTCACGTATCGACATGTTATAACAGAGCACAGCTATCTGCACCATCAACGATCGCCTACATGATTGTCGCAGCACACTACGTGCTAAGTCGAAGCACATCCTGAACACACAAGATGTACCGTATATAAATCGTCGGTACTCCACAGATACATAGCAGGGATACCAATCGCGTCATGTACGTCCAGTCTGGTTATCCGGAACTGCTATTCTCTCCGTTTTCGTGGCGAAAGGAAACGCAATCACACGCGCGCCTTCGTTTTTTCGCGCAGTGTTGAAAGGGGGACGGCGGGAAAGCAATGCTCATAATCCCAGTGGCAAGAGGAAAGAGGTCAACAACATAACAGGCGCGAGCAGCACCTCTCCCAGTAATCGCAGCTTGGCTCGCTGAATAAGTTAACCTGAAGCGCCAATGTCTTAGTATTAGCTGGCTTGGGCTGCTTGTCGATATTGGACGATCCCCCTTTAACAAGCCTTTTAAAGAGCGTTAGCTTTTCGCACCTCCTTGCTCAGTTTTGCGCCGTTCGCAGCGAGAGAGGCGCCAGAAGGTGCTTCATTTCACTAATGAGAGAGGAGTGTCCGTTGACGTGACGCGAAGCCCGGTTTCCTCTGACACTACCACATATGGTGTTGCCCGCCACTCATCACGGCTGGCGAAAGCAACCGATTGCGCCCGGCCCCGCAGTATCTATCTATCTATCTATCTATCTATCTATCTATATATATATATATATATATATATATATATATAGTGGGTAGTTTTTCTTTTCCGCCTAGCGGTCATGCCTCGCCTTTCCCTTCGTGAGTCGGCGCTGGCGCGGGCGTTTACCTTTGCTGCTGGTCTCGGAAGGGCAATACCACAATGGCGGCGAAGGCCATTATATATATATATATATATATATATATATATATATATATATATATATATATATATATATATATATATATATATATATAATAAACTCGCCTGCAACCATGACCACTAGGATTTCAACTCATCTTACAACAGCTATATGCGTTTGGGAGTCGGACACGCTACCCACAGTGATCCACGCATACTTTTTCTCCTTTCATTAATTTATTTCAGACACAAATGACTCTTTCGAAAGCGGTGGCGTTCGCAACAACGTCTTATTAAAGTGTTGTAACTGCTCTCCGTCTGCTAAATAAAGTATCGCAATTTATCAGAAGTGAAACAACTGCAAAAGTTTTTGAAGCAATGCAGAAACAAAATTGGTAATGCAAGCTTTGTTTTCGCTTTCGCGGCGGAAGCCTACGTGACAACTCTCTATTTTCGCTAGTAGTCTGTAACTTGATGTTTTTGGCAGTCTAGAGATGCAACAGTTTTACAACCAGTGTGTTATTCCTTGCAAAGTGCGCTTTTATTTTTCCGCAAGTTGATTTTTGTTTTTTGGCAATCATTTTTTAAGGTTTTCGGAAAGCTACTCACACAGCAGCAGTTCATTCTTAAAAAGCTTGTTTGCAAACATCCGTTATCATCAGTGGCCCCTGTCACATCTTCGACTACTACAGTGCACACTCACACTTCGGATCGTTTACTTCGCACATGCGGCTCGTTATGTGTTACAAGAAGTCTGACTCCTCGGATCGTATAACTTAATGCATATACCTCGTCTGCAGCAGGCTTTCGCCTTCATGTGTTGCAGGAGTGTAACATACTGCCGAATTTTCTTCATTGGCGATCTCGAAAAAATATGTTCCAACTACAAAAGAAAAAGTAATGTGACACACACAGGAGATGCCACTCACAACAAAATGTAAAGGTCGCGCAATAATAACATACAGCCTGTCTGGGGCACTTCATCCAGGACAGAATTTGTTTTTACAGCTTCTATCCCACACGAGCATGTGCAGCTTCTCGTTGAGAATCCGCGCGATCGCTGAAATGAGACGACAATGGCTGCTGTTTTTAGGGAACAACAGGGAATGTATTTGACTGTTTCTTCTGCGCAAATTCAATTGCGTCACCCACATGCCTTGCAATGTATTTCGAGAATACACGGCCCTTGCATAGCGTTGCACGTTTGCAGTTTGCATAGGACCAGTTTTCAGCTTCACTTGTTTTTAGGGCACACGCCGAAGAGGGTGCCTGCGTGGTTCCTCGTTGGAGCACCGGCAGCCAAACTGAGGAGCTCGCCGTGTTGTACGTCATGCCACGTCAGAGGCGCGCTCCCGGAAGATGGCGCCACTGTATGTCCTCAGACAACACGAAGGGGCCTCATTACTGAACCCTACAGCTATGCGTTTACTGTAGCTGAGCTGTATATGGACCTACAAGCACAACAGGATATAATTCGCAAAATTTCCGTCACCCGTAATGCAACCGTCCGAAATGGCGCCGAGAACTTCGAAGCGACATCAGCTACGTGCTTTCCCGGCAGCCTCCGTAATTGCCCAAATAATCCGCGTGGCTTTTCTTGTAGTTTTTCTTTAGTATGTTGCACTGCTGGAATTTGAAGATAACAATGGCAATCCACGTGGATGGCAGTGAGTGTCCACTACCCTAATAAAGTCATTGCAGAGCGTCAAATGTTTTCAAATTTATTATCTTAAAGAACCCTGCTCTTGCTAAGCGTGGGAAACCAAGGAGGGGAAAACACAAATCATGGAGGAAGGAACCTTCCTCCATGCTTCCGTGCCACGGCCAGCCCAGTTGCGTTATTGAAAGTGTGCCGGAAGTCACGTGTCCTTTTTTTCAGGGGGGGGGGGAGATTAGAAATAACCTAATAGTGCAATGTCTGGCCTGGCCTCTAGATTCGATGTATGAACATGTAGATTAGGACTACCAGCACTGACGAACTCATCCTACAAACCGCAAGCGTTGGTGTCGGCTGAATTCCTAAATCATTACTTCGTTCATTCCTATGAGCGAAAAGAAGGGAAAGCACGGGAAAAAGGAAATTAACAGGGCAGGAATCTTATATGTTTCTCCAAAATATGGCATAATTTCCCCGCAGTGAAGCATCTTGTGTACTTCAGTGAACCACAATAATAGTGGCAAAGGCAAGCCTGGTATGTAGTAGCGTTCCACAGTCAACGTGGACATGCTGCACAGTGAAGCATCGTCTGTGCTGCTTAATGTTTAAAGTGTACAGGTTAATTAAGACCTTCCCAGTAAATAAGTTAATCAAGCGCGCTAGACAAGGCGCTGCACATCAACGGCCAGGTAATCAATTTGACGCCTTGAGGTACCGTGGAAAAGCTCGTGTGACTTTCTGGACTGATGCTTCTGTGAGGCCAGGATCTCAAAACATCTGGCTGTCTTCTATGACGTGCAACGAGCATGAAATAAGTCCCCGATTACGTGCAAAGCTGCCGCGCGACTGGCCGCTCGAGTCACCTTGCGTGTATTCGCGGGCTTATTTCACGCTCGGAGAAACACTTATGTAGCACATATTGAGCAGCAGAAAGTTGTACCGGGAGTTTTTCATAATGCTCTGCAAATTTCTCAGTGAAACCTTTAATTCAAGTATAATATTTGAGAAGTTGATCAAATAATTAAGGCTGTAATTAGGCGGAATGCAAAAATTAATCTGAGTGTTTACAAGCGACGGCAAACAGCATTACCTTGGTTGTGTCCAGCTACATGACATTTGCATATTTTTAAAACTTGCCCTTATGAAAATGAACCATGAGTTTCTGTAGAGGACGTGATGTGTTCCTAAGGTGACATCAGACATGCATAAGAAATGCATCGTCTAATGTTTTTTGGCATCACAAGTACATCAGAGACTCAAATGACAATGCACCTTAAGATTTCTGATGAGAGGAGTATACAGCTTTTTTGTGTTATTGCTAATGTCAAAGTACATCACGTATGAATGTGTACGATGCCAAGTCGTGAAAAATTCTTTGTAATGCGATAGCATTAAATGGCTCATGAGCCGGAAAATCCGGCATTGTCGGCCTGAGCACTCGATGTACGAAGAGGTTACAAACTCTCAACCTTTCATGGGAGTTAAACCCACTACCTTTGGCGGTAATTAAGGCTACGAACCCACGACCTTTGGTGTTAAGATACCGTTAATTAAGACAGTTATTGAAGATATAGTTAATTAATGCACTCGAACGCACGTACCACCCTTAGTGGAAGTCGAAGCATGTTAATTAATATGTTAATTAATGTGCACCTGATTATTATGTCGTTAATTAAGACAATCGTACCCACGACCTTTGGTGTTAATGAAGGCGCTGTTAATTAAGGCGTAGTTAAGATACAGTTATTTGAGGCACTCGAACCAACGACCTTTGTTAATGATGACGATGCTAATTAGGGCGCAGTTAATTACGACCTAGGAATTAAGTCACTCGAACTCATTACCTTGTGTGGGAATCGAACCCACGAACATTGTTGTTAATGAAGGCGATATTAATTGAGGTAATGTTAATTAATATATAGTCAATTCAGACACTCGAACCCACGATCTTCGGTGTTAATGAAGGCGGTGTTAATTGAGCACAGTTAAGATACAGTTATTTGAGGCACTCGAACCCACGACTTTTGTTAATGATGATGGTGCTAATTAATGCACTGTTAATTAAGATCTAACAGTCAAGTCACTCGCACCCAGTACCTTGGGTGGGAATCGAACCCACAAACTTTGTTGTTAATGAAGGCGATGTTAATTAAGGTACTGTTAATTAATATAGTCACTTAAGGCACTCGATCCCACGGCCTTAGTTGGTAAAGTTTATGTTAATTAAGGCATATTTAATTAATATATAGTTAATGAAAACACTCGAACCCATGATCTTGTGTAGGAGTTGTGCCCACGAACGTTGTCGTTAATGAAGGCGATGCTAATTAATGTACAGCTAATTAAGATATAGTTGATGAATGCACTCGCACCCATGACTCTTGGTGGGAGTCGAACTCATGAACATTTGTGGTAATGAAGACGATGTTAAGTAAGGTACCGTTAATTAGGATACAGTTAATTAAGACACTCGGACCCTTGGCCTTTGCTGGGAGTGGTTTTGATTCATCGTTGGGGGCAGTCTAAGAGACAAAAATGAAGAAAACGATATAACACAGCGTGAGCGCCGAGTACTCTGGAAACGCTTCCGATATATCAGGGCTAGGCACAAAACAACGACGTCATTTTCTTTCCTTTTTAAAGAGCACTGTAAGATTGTGTTACCCCGTTATCACATTTGGTAAACAGTGCCAAACTATAGCGTATGCCTTGTTCTGGGCAGTTTGATTACTCGGATGTGTTACTAGTCTTTAAGTGGCAAACCGACAATTCTGCAGATTGACATGATCATGACATGGAAAACTGCGCGTAAAAAATTATGGGGTTTTACGTGCCAAAACCACTTTCTGATTATGAGGCACGCCGTAGTGGAGGACTCCGGAAATTTCGACCACCTGGGGTTCTTAACGTGCACCTAAATCTAAGTACACGGGTGTTTTCGCATTTCGCCCCCGTTGAAATGCGGCCGCCGAAGCCGGGATTCGATCCCGCGACCTCGTGCTCAGCAGCCCAACACCACCATAGCCACTGAGCAACCACGACGGGGAAAAAAAGAAAAGAAAAAGAAACTGCGCGTAAGCGGCAGCGTCTATTTGCTGGAACGCACTGTAGTACTTGGTTGCACGCACATCGTACGCCAGCGCACACTTCTGGCATATACCACATAGGACAAATGCACGCTGCCGAGACATGTGGGTTTTTCGAGGAATCTTCGTGGGTAGCACGATCAACACGGAAGGCACGAGCGACAGGAGTGCAACCCGCGCACGTTAAACACGCCAACACGAAAGCAAGATACGCACGACAGGGGTGTAAGCTGCGCCACACGAGCAGATTTGATGATTTCCGACTGACACTGTTGCAACGGGCACTAAAACATCGCACACTGCACATGTGTCGCTCGGAGATCGCGTCAACGATGTCTGAGGCTATATAGTTGATGTGAACGACAGCAGGAAGTTATTTAAATTGAAGTGACGGCGCAGGTAGCACGGGGAGCAGCGAAATGCGTAATTCACGGTTTTTATGAGAGGTAACTGAAGTGAAAATCGTTCGAATAGCGTCACCGCAACGGCTTTCTAAAGGGTTAACATTTTCGGATCTCGAAGGCCATGCTTTTGCTGGCTGCAGATAGCCGAAGCGATTCAAATTGAAAATGCGTTATAGAATTTCTTTCTATGCCAAGCTATAGCTTACAATATAGACTTATCTTTGGTTCTCTTTGTCTTGCAACAGCTATGCGCAATTAGGCAGCCGCACAAATCCTCAGATGACGCTAGCCGAGACATTGGCTGGCCCCAACCGACCTGTTCGTGGCGCCACCTACCGTCCCGTTTCCTATCCAATCCAATCCAATCAGCCTGTCGCTCTTTTTTCGAGTCGGTCGGGTGTGCGAGCTGCAACGATGTGCTTGTTAGATCGTGTGTTTTTGTGTTTGCTGTAAACAAATGTGACTTAGTTCGCGTGCGCATAAGCGCCACAGACAACTTGTGTCTCGCTGCAAACTCGCCGTGTGCGTGGCGCGCCAGCGAAATGTGGACCAACGATGTTCATGCTGTGGAGTGCGTTCCCTTTGTCTCTGGTTGTCGTGGAAAGTTGGGTGGACGTCGCGAAGAAATAATGCGTGTTGTTAGCGTGCCACTGCTCGTCCACTATGCACCGGTATGTCTGCTGGGAGTAGCATCGAAGCACTGGCAACTTGGAGGGCGCTTTTCGACCGCGTCGGGCCGTTCAAAAGGTGAGTAACCGTGCTTGCTAACTACACACGTGTTGTGCGTGCTTCTCGTGTGGGCATAGGGTGCCTTGCGAACGTAGGAAAGAGAACTCCCACGACAACAGTGAAACCTATGCCGATGCTTGCTGGGTGTCAGAGTTTAGTTGCGCGAATTAATTGCCATAATGCAGAATTGAAAATCTTGATAAGCGTTTTCTTCTGATGAGAAAGATTACGTTCAGAAATAATCGTGTTCATCATGCGCGCTTGTGCGTGAGCTCCCGTTTTTCTGCTGAAGTCGCATGATAACGACTCATCTACCTCTTGACCGATTCTTACTGCTATGACGGTTCCTCGCTTATAAATGATTCGACGTTGTAGATAATCTCTGCTTACAAGGTTTTCGATTTACGAGCAGTATTGGGGAAAAAAAATGTAAGCAATCACAGCGTGCTACTAGTACAGGTTTGTTTTGAAGGGGTGTTGCCATAACTTCGACGTAAGTAAACATTACAAGGGATAGTTACTTAAAGTTATGAAAGAAACTCTAGAATCGTTATGTAAACAAACATTCATGTAATGCGCTGCTGCTCCTGCGTGTGAAATTTTGCCTTGTTGAAGGGGTCCCTGTTATCGTGACATTCATCAGTAACTTTGACTTTGTGCTCGGTTGCCACCCTGCACCAGTGCATGCATTGTTTTCATGACTGTTTTTACATGCTCCTTGCATGTGTTCACTATGTGATAGTCTTACTGTGCCACAGCTATAAGTTAACACAGAATTCTCTTTGTAGTGGTGAAGCCGTGACCCACAACAGTGTCCACATAACCCGTGGCCATGGCTGCAGCAACACGGCGTGTAATCTGGATGGATATGTCAGGTATGCTTTAAGTGTACGTGTTCACAAAAGTAGGATCTCGGTATCATTAGTGGATAAGTGTATCGACATATTACTTAATGCATCTTGCTAAATAGGCTAAATATTTCTGCAACATCATTCCACTTGCTGCTTATTTGTGTTTGTAGATATTATGCACACATTATCTTGTTCTGTTAAAACTACACGTCGCATGTCCTGACGTTTAGTATTTTTCTCGCATCAATTGCTTGGCTGCAAGTCCATTTTATTTTTGCCTATTACACAGTATGTTTCTTTTTATCTTGGTTTTATTTGTTTGGAACTGTTTCTTATGCTGTAGCCCATATTTCCCTGTTTTCCTTTCTGCTTATGATACACACATGTGCTGTTTTTGTCCATGTAAGAATTCGAAGTGTAGTGTGCCATATATGTCACAGGTCTAAGCACGCAGTGTGCCTACCATTGTTTAACATTGATATTTACAATCATGTCTGTCTTGTTCTCAGAATAACTGTCACTGGCAAATACACATTTGATGAACTAGAATTTCTTGAAATGAAATAGGAAGGCCAGTATTCATTGTGCTGCAGTTACTTAAGTAGTGAGGTGTTTTCTGGTAAGCTTTCTATTTTTTCTCTCACTTTCTTCGTATTCTTTTCTTAGCAAGCTGCCCTTATTCATGCTGGTGGGCATTGTAGCAGTTGTGAGTGTGTTTACTGCAGCAATGTCACAGTTAGTTTGCACACACTACAGGATGCCAACAGATACCCATCACTGTTTTTGTGCATTTCTGAGAACCAGATGTGTCCACTCGGCGAAACTTGTAGTGTCCATTTGAATTTACCAATCAGTTCATGTAACATTTCAGGACAAAATTTACGCAGTGAGAGAAGGGAGACTATGCAACATGACCTTGGCTAACAACTGACTGTTTAAGTTGTTGGAAGGACTAACAAAAATAGCACTGGATGTGCACTTGTGTTGTGCACCAGTTAATTTGAGAGGGGTGGCAGAAGTTATAATTCACAGGCATAAAATCATGGTAAATGGTGTCTGCATAAAAAGAAGTAAATAGGCACAGACTAATTTCTATCCCTTGTAATCTACAAAGGATGCCTTTCTTCATGCATTGATAATGGGGGCTGGCTCACACTTATTGTTATTTATGTGGTGCGCCTGACTGATTTCTCTTGCCAATTTTGAGCCATGGGTGAAAACAGATAAACAATCCTAATCTGGCCTGAAGCCCCATTGCAGATATGTGTGGCCAAGTCGGACGAGCATACTGGTCTTTTGAATGAAATATGGTGATCTCACAGGTACATATTTAGGCACCAGCCAGTCTGCGCTATGTACATTTGACCACATGTGAAAGGAATACAGCACAGTGCCTCTGACACGCACTGGACAAATTTGGTGCTACCTTTAACCAAGCAAGCCTCGCTTGCCTCCTTGCGTTTCTCGATTCACTTTTCAATTCAATCAGTTCATGTAACTTTTGAGGACAAAATTTGCGCAGCGAGGGAAGGGAGACCATACAACATGACTGTTGTGCATATGCTGCCTAATTTATTTTTGCTGAAAATATACGTGCATTGCAGTCCACAAGTGAATTGACAAAGGCACCCAGGCATTGGAGGCTTGCTTAGTTAAAAATACCCAAAATTTGTCTCGTATCTTTCAGGGTTAATGTAGGCTACTCTTTTGATCACGTGCATATTTGGTCCAATGTACATCGGGCACGCTGACTAGCCGGTGCCTCAGCATGCGCCTAGGAGAGCACCATAATTCACTCAAAGGACCAGTGTGCTCGTCTTATTTGACCATGCATTGACACGACAAGCTGTGCACTGGATTTAGCTTGTTTATCTGTTTCGTTCGCCTATGGCAACCAACTGATACAACAAAATCAGTGAAGAATACCACAGCCAAAAATGGGACGTGTGTCAGTCGACGCTCATTATGATTGCATGACAAAGAGGAATACTCTCTAATGACGTGGCATAGCAACCACCATGCTTATTTATTAAATTATTTTTATGCAAGCTTGTTTGTCATGCTTCTACGCATTTGTTTTTCAACTTGTGCCCTCCCTCTGAAAGCAGTGCTCGGGTGTAAATGATAAAAAACCCCAGACATGGTGTGGTGTATTTCTTGAATGGGATATATGCCATCATTCAGGAGGCCAGCACATGCATGACATAGTAGGCTTGGAATGTATGAGAACTGTGCCCGTAGCTGATGCAAATATTCTATAACGACTGGCACTTGGATGTCTCTGGGATGCATTGGGTTGCCCATACACAAACACTCCTACGCTCATTTCCATGCCAAGTAATTAGTGAGAATTTCTCATTCACGCTAGCAATCCACAGACACTGCTGTCCTTTGTCAAGTGGAAACCAATATAGCTGAAGTAGTTCACGACATGTACACACGCCACAGCTGATCCATGTTGCACATTTGTTCAGCCAAGAGCAATTTCTGCTTACTGTAGTTACTGCTGCACCCAAAGGCCACACAGTGGTTCCTCAACTTTGTGTGAACCGACACCACATAAATTTTTCGCAGAACTAGCTATAACGTCTCCAGACCGTTCTGCAGCAAGTGATACAGCGTGTATTTCTGTGGTTGATTGCCAAGTTTTGTTAATTATCTGTCCTTTCTACCATGCAGGGTACACATGCACTTACTTCAAGATGACGACACTCCACCTCAAGAACAGCTTCTCCTCAGTGATAAGTAGCGAGATTAAATGAAAGGGAGATATCACATCTGTAACCAGGCTGATACTGTGTTTTCCTTTCATTTAACCTCCTTCTGCATTTAAGGAAGCATTGATATGCCCAATAAATGTTTTTGTTAAATTTCTTTCGTTGAGTAATGTCTAACATGCAGCATATGTAGGGCCCATGTACATGTCAGAAGTGCTGCATCTTCACTGGACATATATGCATACAGGCTGCATATATATAGCACCAAAGATAGTCACGCACAGGTAACATTTTTAAATAAGGTCTGACTGCCATTGGGACACATGAGAAAATGTTACCACACGTGGTGGCCAATTTTGTTATAGGAGTAATACAAGCACCGGCAGTCTAATGTATAAGCTCATTAGAGATTCGCTAGGAAGACGTGAGAAAGTCACAAGAAAACTGCTTTGGAGCGCACATTAGGAAGACATTTCATGCTCACAAGAAAAGCACTCGTCAAGAGTTCTACAGAAAGACGGTGGCCAATATGTTATAGAATGACATTAGGAATACATCAGAAAATTCCAAAGAAACTCATCAGAAAGTCTAATGGCTGTGATGTCAAAACTCGTCAGACTTTCATGTGAAACTCATCTCATATTTTCATAAGGGTGGTGCATGATAGTTACGACACCCTGTATACATGTTTCCCTTTCCCCCGCCCCCATCCCACCAAAAAAAAAATGGCTGTGGCTTAGCTAAGGTTAAGCCCAGGATGCGAAGCATACTATCCTTTATTTTAGTTGTTGAACTGTTTAGCCTGGTGAACTGCTGTTGCTTGGCTATATTTGGTTCGGCTAGACGAAGAAACAGCTCATGCGTTACTCTGCTTCGCCTTCAAGAGTGGAACGCGACAGCGTTCCCGTCGACCCGCCAAGGGGTGTAAGACAATGGGCTACGGCACAGCGACTACGCGCCCCGCATTGGACGCGGTGAGCGTCGAGCAACGCAGCGTTCGGCGCGGCAACGAAATGTGCGCCTAAGCAAGCGACGCACGCCTGAGCCTTAGAAACAGCTCGCTTCTAAGGCAACACCGCATTCACTAGAGGCGCTTTTGTACCACTTTGAAGCATCGTACTCGTGGCTCAATAAATAAAGAAAAAAAAAGTACTCGTGGCTCAATGGTAGCGTCTCCGTCTCACACTCCGGAGACCCTGGTTCGATTCCCGCCCAGCCCATCTTGCAAGAGTTGAGCGAAAGCCACCTAGAAACAAGCCCACGAGCGACGGCTCGAGTTGGAGCACCGTTTCTCCTCTGTCGTGACGTCACGGTGTCACGTGGTCAGCCTTGAAGGCGACGCCGCGAGTTGAGCCCCATTTCTCCTCTGTCGTGACGTCACGGTATCACGTGGTATGGCATGGGGTCAAAGGTCATTGAAGGCGACACCGCCGCGCTGAGGAGCTGGGTTGAGCTCTCGTAATATGCTTCGCACAAAAGAAAGAAAATTGGTGTACCAGGAGGCGTTCCCAGCCCTCTCACAACCTGGCTCCCTGCCCTTTGTCAAGTGCGTGCCTCTCTTCCAGGCTACGCCACTGCTGAGGGCTGTCTTTGTGGTAGTTCCCTATATTTAAAATATGTATATAGATTGTTAAAAGATCTCACTGTACCTCACATCAGCAGCGCGTGTTCAAGCTAAGCGCAAGGTTTATTGGACAGCGCAGTAAAACGTCAGTGGGCCCCTCTTTGTTCAAGTGACTGAAAAGCGTCAAGTTCTTGCTCAGGCCTGTCGGGGGGACGCCCATAGCATAAAAAACTAGCGTCTGGGTAGTAACCGCGCGCAGAAACACGCACTCTGTAAAAATAAAAATTGAGGCGTGCTGCCATCTGCCGAAAAGGAGAGAAACAACGCGCATAGCTTCTCGATTGGCTTAGCGCGCTTCATTTGCTAGTCTCGGAGGCTGACAAGAGCATCACTTTGCTTTGCCGCGCGGCCACTGGTGTCGCTAGAATATGGAGTAGTAAAGTTTCCGTCGGCGCGTTCAGGTGGCGCCGCCGTTCTTCTCGCGCGAAAAGTGATGCGAAGTTCCGTAGACGCTTCTCTGCGGCAGTGACAGGACGGCGTGCGACGGCGTGGGCTGCAATAAATGCCAATCAAAAAAGAACCAGCAACGTAACCCGAGTCGGAGCCCCAAATCGGCTTTTGATCGTGATTATCAGCGATTATAGGAGATAAAAGTTACCTCAAATAGAAAACTTCTTAGAGCGGTTCATTTTAGCCATTTGTCTGTATTTTGGTTACACACGTCGTGTCAGTCGGTACGGCTGTAGCCGTGAAAGCTGAGGGAATGTTCGGTATCGAATGGCAAATAGCAGCTGGAAGAATTGTTTGTTTTACTTGCAAGTGTTAGTGTGCACGGTTTTCCAATTTGCGGCCACCTGAAGTGTTGATACTAATATAGCAATAAATTTCCTTTAAGGATAGCAATAGGGGCTTGTTGGTACAGCATATCTTTATTTTGTTAAAGGACAACAGAAAGCACATCTAACACACACAGCGCTTGTGTGTCAAGCGCTGTGTGTGTCAGATGTGCCTTCTGTTGTCCTTGTCAAGCTTGCGCTATAACAAAATAAGAAATTTCCTTTAGTTATGGTATACCAGTTTATTATTGCCGAACACTTAAAAAAAAAAGGTTTTTAATGAAAAAGTTTATTAATGAAATCTATGTTGAAAATTTTCCCGCTGCTAATATCCGCCGAGCCGCGTAGCCTGTATTTTAATATGTTTTGCATAAAAGGAAATTAACACGTGGTGTAGTGCACAGTTGCTTGTATGAGGGGGAGGAGGAAATGAAGAGAGAATGCAGGGTTGTTAACCAGAAATGCGTCTGGTTGGCTATCCTATTCTGGGGAACGGAAAAGAGTTAGGGAATAGTTGCTTGTATGACATCGCACTGGTGGTATATATTGCACTGCCGTTGTGACTCGGAATGTTTGTATCGTCATTTGTCGGGACAAACTTCTTCGGAAGAGCAATGCCGCCTATGCAGCAGTTGCTCAGATTGGCATACATATGTGAAGGTCTCTTTCCATTTAGATAGCTCCTCCAAACGCCGAGATATAGCATAAAGCGGTAACGCGTGCATGGATCGTGCGACGGATACGGAAACTCCGCAGCTATCCCCTAACCTACTAGCCACTATAGTCCAAGTATTTTTGTACAAGTGTTATTCTGTTCTTGAAGCTAAAGTTACATTGATTGATTGATAAAGATAAGAAAAAAACTACACTCTCGCTCCTCCTGGTCCTCCTGCTTCGAAGTGTCATCCATAAAAAAGCGTGAACTCTATTTATACTCCTTCCTGATACAGCAAAATGTGGCGCTTTCGACGTCTGCTAACAGCAAGGGTAGAAATTAGCACTGAGAATGTAGGCGGGACGACATACACTAGCTACATTGCCGAAGCCTATAGTATTGAAAAAAGTTTACTGCAACGGATCGATACATGGTGCATGAACTGGATAGATTAGATTAGATTATGGGATTTTACGCGACAAAGCCACTTTGTGATTATGAGGCACACCGTAGGGCGGGACTCCGGAAATTTGGACCACTTGGGGTTCTTTATCTTTAACGTGCACCTAAATCCAAGTACACGGGTGTTTTCGCATTTTCACCCATCGAAATACGTAGTAGGCCAACACCACGGCCACTAAGCAACCACGGCGGGTATGAATTGGATAGCTTGTATTAGTACAACTTCGGGGGATGGGGGGCTGAAGCCCCATAAGCTCCCTGGCTACGCCCCTGGTATACGTAACAAAGAGGTGTCAATGCCAATGTGCAGTTCAGATAAAGCAACATTAAAAAGCGTACGTGCGCAATCGGTCTCAGCGAACATGGCGAAATTAAGTTGAATGTGCCGCGAAGCGCGATTACAACCCATCGAATAGTTCGTTCGCAGCGCCCTCACACAATTTTTCCACACGCGGCGCCTCAGAGGGAGAGCGCTCTATCGGTCCACTCGAATGTTGGCTAGTGTACTCACTGAACGGCCGTGGCCGCGGCCACATGCGCACGCACGCTCTATGCCGGCAGTTTACGAAACACTCCCGCTGACGGAGGGTGCCGACAATTTTGAATCGAAATTTGATTTCGCTGCATTTTACGTCAGCGGCAGCCGACATTTTGGTTAATATACATGTACGCCGTTAATGAAACGTGCTGTCAACGCGATTCTATTGCCGAATCTCGCAAATCCAGAAAAAAATGTCAGTAGAAAACACCAAAGTGAGCAGCGCTAATTTCAAGGTTGCTACAAGTAGCGTATAGGCAGTGTCGCATTTATCGTTGGTTGCCGTTATCGCTCAAACAAATAGCTGTTTACTTTACTCGTTCGTGGGACGCGATAACGGCGTCATTTTTGCCTGGCCACCTACGCGACTTCATGTGGCGTCTAGGGTGGCAAGTGCTTCCAACTTGGGACAGGCTTGAGCGGTGGGGCGTTGTCCCATCTTCGCCGTGTCCCAATTGCCCCCTTCAAGAATCCAATAAACATGTACTGCTGCAATGCGTCGTTGCCAGGATATTTTGGAGGGCCGTGCACACTGGATATCGTGGCCTTGGAGTTAACCGCTTTATTACATCTGGTCGCTGCTCACGTGGCCGCTTCGCGCGACTTTTAATTGCTGCGGGGGCCTTCTGTCTATGGCGTAACCGGTGCGAGGCAGTTGCCATGGGACGTCGTCACCGCGCTCTGTTTCCACTTATGGGGAGGCTCTACTCTGAGCTACTGTCGTTTCTGTCGGAGGAGTTGTTCTTCCTTGGAGAAGAAGAGTTCCTTCGACAGTGGTCATGTCGTTTCCTGTCGGTGGCTAATGGACGCGTATGGCTGAATTTTCGTCCAGCCTGGTTCTTGTAGCCAGACCATCAGAATTAGTCATTTAATGCACATAGAATGCAGGTGCCCGTGATTTCTGTGTGTGTCCTCTCGTATACATGATCATCTTTGTATATACACATCTCGTGCACATCACTTCAAAATTGTGTAAAGTGTTATATCACATCATCATTGTATATAACCATTGTGCACACTGTATATATTGAAAATCATTTTGTACGTGTGGCATTTAGATTATGTGTAACTGTGCCTTTCGGTGGATATACGTGTTGTTGTGCCATTACCACAAGCCCGGATTCCGAATCTGCAAGATGCAGAATTTATCCTGCGAGCGCCCAAATTCTCCCTTAAAAAGGCAAGATGCTGAGCCGTCAGGCAGCGGTGTCCTGCGGGAGAAGCATCGGCAGGCGACGTGTTTAGACGTGTCAGCGTGTGCCAGACAGCCCGGCGCCGCACCTCCTTTTGCATGGAGGTCTCCGCGCGCGCGAACTTTGAACCGGGTGGCCAGCGCGGTCGCTGGTTGGACCCCTCGGACGACCGTCGTGTGCTGACTTTGTATTGGGCCGTTTGAGTGACAATGGTTCCTCGGGGATTATAAAAGCAGCGACGCGCTGCCTGAAAAACAGGATCCGCCGACCCACCGGGAGACAGTGTCGCTCCCGACTGGGGTGAGATGTGTCACGCGTTTTCGCCGGACGTCGCCGTGCGGGAACAGTAGCGTTTGTGTGAGCTCTCGGCCCCAGTGCCGATCCGATCTTGTCCTGTACAATGACCTGTATATAATGTATAAAATCCCTTTCGTTATTCTCATCGACGCCTGGCTCGGAGTCTTCGCTACCAACGCTCTGTCACGAAACGGGTGACGAGCGCTACGGGACCACAAAGTCGTAACAGTGGCGGCACCGGTTGGAAGTCGTAACACTGGATGGCAGCTACGGGATTGACCGGCATCAGCTACCTCGGCGCGGTGAGTGCCTGAAGTTTACCTCAAACACCAGACTTTCTCTGACACAGGTTATAGTAGCTTAGGGAAGGATTTGGTGTTGCATTGTGATAACCTTGTGTGTTTCAAGCCTAGTAAGAGTGTTTTGAAAACCAGGGGATGCTGAGGGGGTAGACAGGGCAGTGTGTGAAGTACTTGCATATGTCTTACTAGTAGCATTATAGTAGCGTACGGCAGGTATATTCAAAAAGGGTAAACATCAGGAGGACAGTGTGAACGATGGAGAAGTACAAGGTGAAGGAACTTCTCGAAATTTGTGAGGAGTTGGGCATTGAGTTGGGCTCAACCAAAAGAAAGAATGCGATCCTTGAGGTCATGAGGACTGGGGACGTAACGGCTGAGGAAGCCGCAGAGGCCTGGGCGGATATCAAGGAATGTCGGGAAAGGGAGGAAAGGGAGAAGGAACGTTGCGAGCAGGAAAGGAGAGAACAGGAACGTCGCGAAGAGGAAAAGGAGGAAAGGAGAGAGAGGGAGCGACGTGAGCACGAGCTTAAAATGAAAGAGTTGGAGATCCGAAATAACTCGCCGGCGCCTAGTCTCACTTCTAATGTTCCAAGAATACGCGATCAACTTCCACCCTTTGTCGTCGGAGAGGATATGGCCAAATACCTCGTGAAATTTGAGCACGTGTGCGAACGGAATAGCATTGAGCGATCCCTCTGGGCACAGAATCTGTTAGCGTTGCTTCCTGGGGAGGCATCAGACGTAATAACTTGCTTATCGAAAGAGGCGTTTGAGAGCTACAGTGATGTGAAGGAAGCGCTACTGCGGAAGTACAAATTGTCGCCCGAAGCTTTCCGGCAGAGGTTCCGGTATGCAAAAAAGGGTAAGGAGTCGAATGTTGACTTCGCGTTTCGTCTAAAAGCCGACCTGGTGGAATGGCTGAAGGGCGAAGAGGTTTACGACGACCGCGACAAAATTGTCGAATGCATCGCGTTGGAGCAGTTCTACCGTTGCATTGATGAGGATGTCCGGCTCTGGCTGCAAGATAGGCTAAAGGAGGTTAAGCTAAACAAGGCAGCAGAGTTAGCGGAAGAGTATTACACCCGCCGCAGCTTGCACAGCAAGGCAGTGCGCGTAGAAAAAGCTGATAGAAGAGATGGGTTTTCCGGGAAGTCCGACGAACGGAAGCAAATCACGCGTCGCGAGTTTCGGGACGACGAATCCCTTACCAAAGAAACTGTAAGGGAAGGACAGAATGCATCTCAGAATGATGACGATGGTCCGAAACATCGAAACGAAATGACGCGTTCTTTTGAAAAACGGAAACCGTTAACCTGCTACAATTGCAAAAAGCAAGGGCACATCGCTGCAAGCTGCCCAGAGAGAATTGCTTTTGCAACGATACAGGAAACTCACAAAAACATACGTCTATTGGAGCCCTATGTGCAGGAAATTAAGGTAAACGGCAAGAAGTGCCGAGCACTGCGGGACTCTGCAGCAACTATGGACGTTGTTCACCCGTCTTTCGTCTCCTCGAGTGATTTTACGGGAGAGTGCGTTAGGATACGGCAAGTGGCCGAGAAGGAGAGTGTCTGTTTACCGATCGCAACGGTTATCATTGAAGGAGAGTTTGGGAAACTTAACACCGAAGCCGCTGTGTCAGCCGCCCTCCCGGAGCAATTTTCCTACCTCTTCTCAAATAGCTCGGAGCAGCTGCTGAGGGATCACGGCAAATCATTCTTTGCCGACGTGGCGTACATGGCCCCCACGCGATCCGAAGCGCGCCCGCTGTCGAGGGAACCTGACTTAGCGTCGGTGAGCGAACAGCGGTGCGGTACAGGGACCGATCAGGGTAACTTGAGTGGCGAGCAGTCACGGGAGAGGCAGAGCTCGGAGGCTGGCCTAGGCGAGCGGGTCCTGGAGGTGAGTGGGAGTGACGCGTGCAGTGCTAGCCGCGATATAGACGCGACGCCGCAATTAGGCGACGCGGGCTCCACACTCGCTCCGGTTTCCGCCAGCTGGCAGGAGCAGGCTGCAGTTGAAAGGGAAACTCGGATTCGCGAGCAACAGGAAGATTGTTCACTAGCCGATCTGAGGAAGAGCGTCAAACGGGGAGTGAAAAAAAAAGGGGGTTTCATTTGGCAAGGAATCTGGCTTATTGTACCGCCGCTACACGGATAAGCAGGGTCGCAAATATAAGCAGCTTCGGATTCCGCGAAAATATCGCCGGGAAAAATGAATGACCTCATTTGCTTCCTCAGTAGTATGTTTTCGGTCCAAGTGATTTCAAGGGGACCATTCCATTTGTAATTATTATTGCTGATTAATAATTGTTTCTTGTCTATTTTGTTGTGTTCTTAATTTGAAAACTGGTTGTTTGAGCCTTGTGTACTAGATCGTACACCTGCCTCTTGTTGCAGCGGGAGCAAAAAGAGGGATAGCAATTTAGTTAGGTTGATTTGAATTATGGCCTTGTCTGGTGTTTGACGGGAGACAGAGGGCACTTGTTCGTGTTGGGTGTTGCCTTTTGCCGGTCGGTTTTGCAAGCTGCAGAACGACCAACCGGGACCAGTGGCGAGAAGCAAGGTCTTAGGAACGACCCGAGCGGAGCTGGTCGAGGTGCCTTGGCGAAAACGCGGTGAGCAGAGCTCCTGTCCTGGCGAGTCGGACCTGGGCACGTGAAGTTACCTGGCGTCCCGACACTGGACGTGAACTTGGACGAGCCTGACGAACGTGCGCGCCTGGCATCCGAGCCACGTGGAGGCAGCTCGTCTTCCCGGCGCCTTATCTGAGGGCGGGGATGCTGTTGTGCCATTACCACAAGCCCGGATTCCGAATCTGCAAGATGCAGAATTTATCCTGCGAGCGCCCAAATTCTCCCTTAAAAAGGCAAGATGCTGAGCCGTCAGGCAGCGGTGTCCTGCGGGAGAAGCATCGGCAGGCGACGTGTTTAGACGTGTCAGCGTGTGCCAGACAGCCCGGCGCCGCACCTCCTTTTGCATGGAGGTCTCCGCGCGCGCGAACTTTGAACCGGGTGGCCAGCGCGGTCGCTGGTTGGACCCCTCGGACGACCGTCGTGTGCTGACTTTGTATTGGGCCGTTTGAGTGACAATGGTTCCTCGGGGATTATAAAAGCAGCGACGCGCTGCCTGAAAAACAGGATCCGCCGACCCACCGGGAGACAGTGTCGCTCCCGACTGGGGTGAGATGTGTCACGCGTTTTCGCCGGACGTCGCCGTGCGGGAACAGTAGCGTTTGTGTGAGCTCTCGGCCCCAGTGCCGATCCGATCTTGTCCTGTACAATGACCTGTATATAATGTATAAAATCCCTTTCATTATTCTCATCGACGCCTGGCTCGGAGTCTTCGCTACCAACGCTCTGTCACGAAACGGGTGACGAGCGCTACGGGACCACAAAGTCGTAACAGTGGCGGCACCGGTTGGAAGTCGTAACAGTGTTTATATGTTGGTGCGTGAGGACTCGGACACTACTCGCGTTGACAACGCGCTGTGTTTCGTGTCTTACATGTTATCGTCCACGTGGAATTGTGCCGTGATTATGACTCAGTGTTCATATCGTCTCTTGTCGAAATAAACTTTTTCTAAACACTCGTTCCTCGTGACCTGCTTTGAAAGCGTGATCTGTATCATGTTTCAAATGTTAACGTCCTGGTGGAATTGTGCTGCGATTTTAACTCAGTGTTCGCATCGGCTCTTGTCGAAATAAACTTTTTTTCTAAACACGTCCCTGCGTGTTGCGCGTCCGGGTCGCCCCCCCCCCCCCCTGACACCTACGCCATGACACCACGTCAGGGATGTGGTGTCATGGACTGAGTCCATGACACCTACGGTGCCGTGGACTCCTTCGAAGGCCCACGTCTGCGGTGTTGCTGTTTCTACGGGGAATGGTCCTGAGACCGTCGTCGACGCGATGGCCTAATAGTTCGTCTCTCTGAGGTCTGTTGTGTTCAGCACATGGGAGGCTTTAACTTCCAAGTCACCGTCAAGAGCATGGCTTCCATGGCTCTAATCGTCGATGCTTTTTTTATGTGACATGATGGCTCAAATGATCCACCGCAACGCTTCGTCTCATCGGACCTCGCTGCGTGCTTTGTCAACTTGTCTGATATTGTGTTGATTTGGCTTGTCTCGTTTATGTTCGATGTAAGACTTTAGAAAAGTCAATGCGCCTTTGGCGTCAAATGTTTATAACAGCATTAAACCCTCAAAGTTCCGCAATTGAAAATCTAAAGCACAACTTAGGAAATGTCAATGCACCTTTCACATTAAAAGTTTATGACATTTATGCCTATAACGTTTCGGAATTAACATCCATGCGTTCCGTAGATTCCGCAGCCTCCGCGCGATTCCGCGGCGAATCCGTTCGCAATAAAACACCCTTGAAACTTTGTGCTCGGATGGGGCTGCTTGGGTTATGTGACTCCCGGTACATGGGCGTTGCCGCGAAATCCAGCCCGAGTTCGCAATGTTCGCAGTGAAATGTCTTTTCGAGCGTGAAAAAGACATTGTAGACAAAATCCATAATGATTTCCGGCGCCGGGGGTTGCTTTGGTCGACGGTGCATGAACAGCACGAAAAAATTTCGGAGGGGGGGAGGGCTGAAGCCCCATAAGCACCCCCCCCCCCCCCCACCGCGGCTACGCCTCTGATATAAATATAAGTGTGTGTGTGTGTGTTGACGTAGAGTGTCTTACGGAAATATAGATAAGGGAAATGTTCTTGTAGTTAGTTTTATGTCACTGAACAATTATTACCATGAAGTTGTGTATATCCTAGCGGGTCTGTACTGTTTGGTACCTTTCCTGTGTGAATATACGTGCAGAGTGTACTGCTGCTTTTGTTATCGGGGGAGTGAGAGCTGTGTCAAGCTGCCTAACGAGCAGCTTTCTTTCTCAGCCCCTTTTTCCTGGACTTTCACATCGAAAAATGAACTATTCGTCTATTTTGACTGTTTCGGAAATCAAACACTTTTATACGTCTCAAAGTCCTTAGAAATAGTCATGGAATTGTCAATGTTATTCTTAATGACCGATTACCTTATTAGCGATCATGTAATAGCGAGAACACCGCGAGTCCTGGAGTCATTTATCACAAGGCCTGTTGTGCCGTACAGCGGATATTTGTGAGCCAGATAGACAATATAAACGATCAAGAACGGTTAATCGTTCGGGTGCACGCCCTCCAGAAGCCACACTGGTCGCGTGACCTCACGCCGAAGCAAAACGAGGGCCAAATAAGATGCCACATCGTACGCGTCAATAATTAATGCGACGTGAAGGCTTCACGTGCCTCCCGTCCTCAGCAGCTTTCACGAACAGCAAGGCTGCAAAAAACGATGCCGTTCCAGGCGAGGTAAAGCGGCAGGAAGCCCCTAATCACGACTAAGCTGCACAGGCGTGGCACAAACGGGGGATTTGAGCCGTAGGTGAAACCAGGTGTCGCTTGCAGGACACGATGCAACACGTACGGGTATAAAAAAGACCGACGGGTCAGGGATTATCTAGGGATTACGTGTACCGCTGAGTGGCGGGGAGCTTTTGGGGAGTCATAGATGTACGAATATGAAGTCCTGTTCACCGGATGAAATTTTCTTTGCTGTGACCATCCCATTTTGCTGCATACGAAATGCACCGGTTCTGTCCGAGGGAGAGCGAGGTTCTTTCAGGATAGGGGCGGGCGGGATTGGGGAGACAAACATTTGCCCGTTGGTATAAGAGTGCGGGAGTATCCGAATTCTGATATAGAAATCGTATGGTCTCTATGGCTCCTTTCGCATTCATTTCGAGAAAGTGGTATACAAAATTCTCGAAGAGAGTTCTAAAAATTTGAATTTTTTTTTTGCCAAAGCACAGCTGTTTTGGTTTTGAACAACTCGCGCAGAGGACGACGAATTTCAATTCTCCTTAACAAAACACTTCTCCGTAGGAGCCACGGTGAACATGGTGAGACAGCACCACTACATTTATTACAGCTGCTATTGGTGCATGCCGCTGTAAACAAAACGAGCAATGAAAAGAAGCAAGTGAGGCCCACATCGTGACGGCTGTCACAGTGCTCGGAAGAGTGTCATCAATAACGGTAGACCTTGCACTACAAGTTCTAAAAGTGCCTCCAATAGAACTATTTCGTTGTACACAGCGCTCCTCCACGTCAGCAATGACATAGAAGGCTATGCGCAGCAGACTATGACATAGAGAAGTAAGATGCGCGTATACCTTACAACCTGCTTTAAAAACAATGAGCTAACTCTTCCTATGGGAAGAGTTACCATTGTCGCCGACCGTCCGCCTTTTGCTCTGGACTCAGGCCCGAATGTTTCAAAAAGAAAGAGAAAGGAAAATAAGAATTCCAGTATCATAAACCGCAGCCTCCATCAACAATGCATAAAGCCCCTCGCGCACCCTAGAGGATTAAGTGGTGCCACTTCGCATGCGTGCGCACCTACACTGTGCTTCGCGAGGAAGCGTCGAACCTTCAGCCACCCATTCACCGCAATGGCCGCGGCAGATGCGCTCTCCCCACCCACAGTTTGCTGCTGGGGACGTCGGGGGAAATAGGAGCAGCAACCAGGGCGGTACATCTCAACTTATTGTCTATTTGACACGTTCGCTTACAACACCGAGCCACCCCACTGCGGCTCCCGTCGCTCACTGCCCCCGGCCCCCTCTCAACGCCCCACCACACCCCTCCCCGAACGACCACCTATACTCGAGGCACCCAGCGGGCGACCGGTCATCCTGGGTATCCGCCGTATTTCGGATACACAAAGATGCGCGCAGCATCACCACCGCGCTGCACGCAACTACAGACCCGTTCACCCACTGTGTGACCAACACAACGCATATGCGGGATGCCGCGGAAAGTGTGCAGCGAGAGCGGACTCTTCTGAACTGGGATACGTCGATGACTCCCGCTCCCCCTTGCTGAAAGGAGCTAGCGTAAAAATAAGAGTTTAAAAAGGAAAGGAAGTAGAGGAAGCATTACGGTTTCCCCGAGGAATATGTCGATGGCGCGATGGCAGCCGGTGCGCTGTCAACGCCGCCCGCAGTTTGACTTTCACTGCCGGTATCATGGCTACACCTATGCCAGCGTCTGTGTACCGCGCTCGTGCAATAGAGGTTATACCCTTCTAATGGTTACATTGTGTTTCGCCCCCAGGCGGGCGAGCTCGTTTGAACAGTCATTGTTGGCGCCCCATACGTGAGTGACTTTCGTAGGGGGGCCCTCGTGCCCTGTCGAAGTGCCATCGCCGGGGAGGGCGACCAGAGTCGTGTCGGTGCAAACGATTACACTTTTTTTTTTTTTTTTTGCCGAGTAGAAACACACTGTGAAAACTTTGAAGTTTGCGGCCGAGTTTAGATGTAACATCGTTCCCTTGTTATGCGTAGATTACGATTCAGAGAAACATTGGTCGAGTGGCATGATTTAACACGACTACATGCGCTTCACGTGTCCAGTGAATGCTAGCGCGACGCGGCCATTGTGTGAAATTCAACGAAGCAGCTGCCGCTTAGCACGCAAAGCCTAATGCCGAACAGCATGGAGGCATATGACCTATCGCGTTGCCGACGACTCGAGCATGCGTGTAGATCAAGCAATCTGCCGCTGTTAATAACCAGTTACCTCAGCGAATACGCGTAATTGCGGCGCCGTAATTAGGCAAATATTGAAAAAGGAAACAGAGTTAGGGAAATAGAGCGAGACGAAGATAAAAATAAGGCAATACCGGTTGTAACAGTAACACGCCTAATCTCATGTATTGAAGCGGCAGCACACTCTGCTCTTATTCTTGAAGTCAGTAATAAAGCAGCGACACGCACATAATTCCAAGACATAGAAACAAGGAACATCAGACTGCCTAATGAAAGCTATAACCGGCTCTCTTCCGAACTCATATGTGTGATGCTGTAAGAGGCTGAACAAGACCGTTTCGAAAATTCACTAATGAGCAGTGTTATACGTCTTGATTTCCAGGGTGAAGTGTACACTATTTGTAGTCGTTGTGGCGACAGTGGTTGTTGTGGTTCTGGCAGTGGTTGTGGTGGTTGTGGCGACCGGAGTGTTTATCAAGCGATGTATTGCCATCTTGTTTTTCCTCTTTCACGTTTTCAGATTCAGAGAGCTGCCCGAACCACGAGCTGCTCCTGGAATTTACGGCCTCCTCTGCGGCAGGTGCCTTTCGTGTTGACACGAGCTATTTATGGCGAGCCGTAACGACCTTACCGATGGCTCAACCGTTTCACAAGAATGTTAAAGAAAGAAAGCAACGAAACGGGGCGCATCTCCGTGGTTCGCGGTGCACTTTGAAAGCAACCCCGCTGACTTCGCGACGATACCGCTTTTTCAATGGGCACCCCGCTCTTTCTGACGCCGTTGAATGCGCCAGCAGCATTGAAAGCGGAAACCTCATCGCCGTGGCTTCAGCTCAGGGCGCAAGCGTAACGCGATACGGCTCTACGGAGCGCGCGCTTTTGAAACGCTTCGACGAAAGTGCGTCCTAAATCAGCGTGGACGGCCTCTTGATAGGGTATACTCGACGAGCATATAAATTTAGTCACAGCTTTGTTCCGAGTCCAGTATGCATATAGCGAAGCGTTCTCAGAGCTGAAGGATATTTCGTTCATTGAGCGCCTGAAAAGAGTCACAGATATGTGCGGTTAAGGGCTATAAATTACGCGACGACAAAAGTTGAGTATGCGGTGTGAACGTGCTATATGCTGCGCGAAGATTCGAGGACGGTGTGCAGCACTTGGTTGGTTCTAAAGAGGCCAAAGTTCGCTAACATGTTAGCTACTGATAGCAGCAAGAACGAAGTGGGAAATTGTTTTCACTAGAATGAAACACATGGAGGTCAAGACACTAGTCTAGTACGTATTGCGGTCTGTGCTATAGAGACATTAGCGATAACACGTTGTAGGAAACCGGCTAGATGTGACCAAGGGCGGACGCTTACGAATGCATTAGCTGACCAACAGGGCAAACTGTTGGTCAGCTAATGCTTCAGAAGCTGCTTTATCAGGAGTGCGTTCTAGACAAGGGGTTTGACCTCTGTACATGCAACACTAGTGGATATGATGTACAGTAAAATGAAAGGTACAAGAAATTAGCAGGGTCACGCATATTATAGGAAAATCTTAGCACTGACGGAAAGACTCTTTCTGAAATATTAATAGCTTGTTTTCGATAACAAGTTATTTGTTATGCGACAACACGTTCTTGAAAATAAAAAAGAAGACAGAAATGGCATAAACAGGCTTGCCTGCCTGCGTGCTGCTGTCTGTGGTTATGAAAAGCATGACTTGTGGGCAACTTCCTTTTTCTGATGTCTGGTTACACACACTTGATGTGTATTTATGGCTTGCAACTTGTTGATCATACAATTTGCTACAACTTTATGAATATAGATTGACTTCAAAGAGGCAATCATAACCTTCACAATTAAGTGTGACGTTATTTCGTGTATTTACTGTCTCCCCGACGTCTGTTGGGAGGATAAATGCGTCAAAGTTAAATAAGAATATGTTACGCTTAGACTTGCTGTCCGACCGCAAGGCAGATAGCAAACCCGACGGCCAGTATTACTTTTCTTTGTTACTTTAGCCACATCAATCGAATATTCGAACACTGGGATACGAAAATCGCTTCAATATAAATCTGCAAATAAACGCAGATGGTGCAACGATGTGTTTTCGGTAACCTAGAAACGCATTAATAAATTTGTAATTAGCCCTTTCCTTGCACTAGCTCACTAAATACGGAGACTATAACCTTGCAACCACGGGTGCGCCGTCTTCCTGGCAGTTAATGGCCAAGAATAAAGCTTCAGTCATGCAGGCAACGTGACCTAGCTATTTTTTGTCTTCCTAGTTTCACGTTTTAATGCCGCCTCACTTAGCATATCACATGCAAGAACACGGGCTCTGGAAAGAGAAAAACAATACGAAGTAAAAACTTGAGCAAAACGTGAAGAACAGACTTCGGCACTGTTTCTTCGAGAGTGCCAACTACCGCCAGCGGTGCTCCTCTTTTTCTATTTTTTTTCTTCCTTTCGAGCCACGGCGAATTGCGGACGGCGCGCCTCATATCACGTCGGCGAGCCACTTTCCATGCAAGCACGTATATATATATATATATATATATATATATATATATATATATATATATATATATATATATATATATATATATATATCACGAGCGTCTCAGGCGACAGAGTGCAAGCAAGACGCCGTTCCCAATTTTCCCGAATCTCGCAGCCCGCGGGAGGCAGACGAGCAGGGAGGGAGCCCGCTGCAGAGACCTCGTTCACCTTTCCATCCCCATCATATGCCAGAGCGAGCTCTTCGCTCCGCTCCGGCGACGCGCAACGGAGATCGCCGCCAACGTCGTGTCTGGCGCGCTCCGAGGGAAAGCGGGAGAGGGTGAACAGGGCAAGGGCGCATAGGGAGGCAGGGTCGCTCTTCGCGACGACGAGCGAGGTAGGCGGGGGGGAAGCAGAAGTGGCTCTTCGCGCGCCGCTTCCCTAATTGAATCGGCGCCGCCGCCGCCCTCGCGAAGCTTATTTCCTTTTCCTTCTCGCTTCTCCCGAGGCGACGCGCTTCTCTCGCCCGCGGGACGGACTCGCGCGCGCACTTTTTATCTCCGCCGTTCACGCGTTCGCGCTGGAAGCCACGGCGCAGGCGCGTCTCCGCCCGCGCTGCTCGGTCGGCTGCGCTTGTGACGCGCTCAGCGGAGAGGTCGAGCGCGCGAGAGAGAGGACTGAGGAGCGCGATATCGCGCGCTGGGGGCGCCCTATTGCTTGCTGCTCCACGAGGACGGCAGAACCAACCGGGGAAAGGCTGCGGATTGAGTGTGGCCTCGTTGACGTAATCTCTTCGCTCGAGTTGGCCGCATAATCGGAAGAGTCGCCGTGTGTTGCGGGGTATCGATGCATATCGACGCAACCCGCGAGTGGCAGGATATTGGAAGGATTGCAGACGACATAGGCTCGATATGGGAATAATTTATACGAAAAGGTAGCGGGTGATACCAAGGGAAGCACGGGATAACGGGTCCGCTTGAAGTTAGGTAAAATAGAAAAAAAGAGTAAATGTGGTCCCTCGAGACTGCACCTCCGCTTTAGCCTGTTCCCTGCGTGAATCTACAATACCAACCGAGTTGATACGAGATTATATCTGTGCTTAGCTTTGCGACTGTTCACAGGTAATAGCGCTTACAACGGTGGTGGGTGTGGAATGTCTGATGTGATCAGACAGCCGACAAAAGATTACGCAAAATTGGAGCTCAAGTCAGAAACAAAAGCACGTTAAAGGAAACAACAGTGCAGAATAGTAAAGGTGCTCAAGGAATGGGCATGTTATAACGCGTCGCAGATAACTTTGGCTAAGCTGTCCCAAGAAAAGAAGGAAGAAAACACGGTGTTATATGCACTTAAAGAATCTATGGTGTTCATCGGGCGTCAGAACACCAAAGGTATTAAAATCGTATCTTGCATCACGTTATATTTAAATTTCTTTTTCTTATAACCGATTGGCTTACATAAGCCGGGGCACCCCATATATAGGATGTTAATGTCTTAATAATATCAACGTACTTTCACTCCGCGGGCCACGTACTAGTAAACGAAAAAGCACGAGGCTTCATTTTTAAACACCACCCAAGCCGTGGCGGCACACTTGTTTTCACAACAGCGAGTTTGGCTGCTTGAGGACCCTTGAGGATGCTCAAGGGTCCTTTTAGCATTTATGGAAGGAACGTTGCCAGAGGTGTGAACAGTAAATAATTCATAACTAATTATTTACAATTAGTCTCTAAGCAAATACTATTACACAAACTGTGATAATTCAAGGACGAGTGAAGGAAGGAAGGAAGGAAAAAGTGGAGAAGGAAAGGCAGGGAGGTTAACCAGTTTAGCCCAACCGGTTTCCTACCCTACACATAGGAGGGGGAGGGGGAGATTAAAGATCGGGAGGAAAGAGAGAGGGAGCACATAGCACAGCACAGACATTGTCAATTACAGTCCGTCACTCTTGCGTGGTACATGACATAACTGTCACAGTCGCTTTCCAAGCCCGTCTCTTTCAAAAGCCGAAGTAGTCCCTTCGTCGCTTTCAGCTGCGATGTCTTCTATCGGCGACATGTGGAAATCGTTTCAACTGACAATGGTCTATTGTCAAGGTGCGCCAGAACGGACGCCAAGGACTGTATCTGAACTATATATTCAGGACAGTCGCACAGAATGTGTTCTAGCGTCTCTTCGCAAAGACAAGCATTGCAGAGAGCGTTGTCGATCATTCCAATGCGAAATTAGTAAGATTTCGTGAATGCCACCCCTAGCCATAGCGATAAAGCAGAGTGGTCTCTCTTCGGCGGAGTCCAGTTGGCTTACAGAGATGCATCAAAGAGGGCAGGTGGTATTGACGATTGCTCCGGTTGGTCTGGCTGCTTGGTGTGCACCATAAAGAGAGCGTGATCTTCTGTGCAAACACTCGAAGTCTGCTGGCTGCATCGGACCGTAAAAGTGGCATGGCCTCTACCTGTGTGTCTTCAAGAGCTACCCGAGTGGCATTATCGGCGTCTTCGTTTCCTATGACGCCGCAGTGACTTGGCAGCCACTGAAACGTCACGTTGTATCTTTTCTGATGTGATGTATGGAGCAGGCATATAATATCGAATACGAGCTTCTCGTACGGCCCGCAACGCAGAGCTGACAGCACAGATTGCAGGGCTGCCTTTGAGTGAAGGACTGCAATTGCGCAAATGGCCTCTGAGAAGGCGTGCAAATGCTCAGAATAAGTCAGACACGCAGGTTTTTCTGTGTATTTCTTTTAGGTGGCAATTGCAGTCGGCGCGATTAACAGCAACGGCTGGTACGACAAGGCGCAATACTGCGAATAAACTTGGAATCACGGACGTAAAAAAAAAGGAGAGAGAGAGAGAGAGAGAGCGATAGGGGGGGGGGAGGGGACAGGCATGCGGTCGCGTAATGTGTTACAGTCCAATGTTACCATTCGTTGAAGCCACAACTTTCGATACACCCGACACACATCGATGAAGCGCGCTTCTTCTAATAACGAGAAAGATCAAAACAACACGAGGAGAGGCAATCGAGGAAATGACGTAAACTAATGTAGCAGACAATGACGAGAAGTCAAATACAAGAGAGAGCTAACATGGAGCGATCACGGAAGAGGCGCCTTGCGGAGAAGACGAGGTTGCGAACGGATACAACACGCAGCCGGGGGTACGTAGGGGCGGGATTTGCGTTGACCCCGCGGGCGTCTCCCTTGCTCCTTTACTCTTCCTCCCTATTTCCCCACGATAGCGTACGCGCGGCCTCATGTGCGGCATGCTGTTGGAGCGTTGGATGCCGCAGCAAATACGCCCACAGGCGCCGTCTACTACCACAGCTGCACTGCTTCGATTGCGCACCCGCCACAGCCTCTGTCAGCGCATCAAGCTGGAGGCCCGAGATAGTTCCAGCCGAAGTACGCGGCCTTCGTTTCCCCAGTGTTCGGTACTCGACTCGGCCCGTGCGCACCTTCGTCTTACGCCGGCGCTTCTCGAGAGGCCAACACTGTAAAATAATTTACATCCTGAAAAGTGAGAAAGGGTGCAAATGCGTCTATAACTCACACCCTTAGGGTGTCCATTATATAGATAACACCTCAATGGTGTGAGTTATAGACACATTTACACCCTTCTTCACTTTTTAGGGTGTAAATTATTTTACAGTGAAGTCAAGCGCAGCCTGGCACATTTCGAGAACGAAGTCGTTACTCGCGATAGCGAGCTGGTGGGAGTTCGCTGCATCGGCGAACGCCGTGCAACTGTTCGCGCGGCACTCGCGCAATTTCTTTTCTTGTTATTGCAGTTTCGTGAAGAAAAACCAAGGCACGTGTTCGCCTTTTACGCTAGAAACGTTCGAAAGTGGAAATCGTGCCAACTCCTGACGCTGGACGTGGTGGCGAAGGCAGCCGTGCCAACGACAAAGAGCCCTTTACGAACGTAAACCTTAGTGAATTCGGCCCTCGATCACTCAAGTGCACTGTTTAGGTAGGCTCTGAGGTTTTTAAATAATTGAACCAGCCGATACTTTACAGCGTTATAGACAGTTTAACATTCCAGGTTAAGCAAAGGTTAATGACAGGAAAAATGAGGCAACACATAGGGTTATATTAACCAAACTATGCATGAATGTTTCTCATGTGTGCACGAAAAATGAATTCGAATTCAACTTATGGGACTTAATGTTCCAGTGAGAGACGCCGTGCCGGGGGACTTTCAGATTAATTTCGAAAGCATGGGGCTCTTTAAGCACACTAACTTATTTTTTTTATTCCGCCGCCATAGTAACGCAGCCGCTGCGGGCAGTATAGTGTAACCCGCGACCTGCATGGTGCCTAAGCAAAGAACACCAAAGGCGCTGAGGCAATGCGGCAGGTCGCTCGAAAGATAAGATTTTCGTACTCGACTTTCGTGTTTGGCAGTCTCAAGTGCACAGGAGGAAAACCCATGGCTTAGCCTCCCTGCAGCCGCCTATTCTGATTATTACATGGAGGAACAGACCGATACTATGCGTCCGCTACATCGCAAGTATTCCTTATGAATCGCAGGCGCACGAATTCGGCAAAAAACCCTTCGTGGTGCGGTCAGCGGAAAGAGCGTCTCCATACGATTAAAAGGCGTACTTACTACTCCCAGCCCAACCCCAAGTCCCGCGAGAGAAGGCAAGAGAAGCAGGGAAGGGGAGAAAAAGGAGAGTAGGGAGGCTCCAAAACATCTAGACGCCTGTTAACATCACAATGCTGGCGAGGTCTCTTTATTCCATTTACGACTCTGGTTTTTACGACTGAGTCGGCCATGAATACTCAATGAGCCAAAAAAAGACCACCACGGTAGTGCACCGAGCTGGGAAGGTTATAGATATCATGCAATGCGGCACTGTCACTCACCAATATTAATCGCTGTCGCGAGGCATTGTGTGGTCTGGAGAAGCGCCTATACGCTCGATTCGTGTGCCGCTCGTAAAATCGGGGTCTATAGCGAAGAACCTGTATAACGAAATTGTACCCCCGGGGTCGCTGGTCGTTTGACGTCTGTGTTAAGTGAGCGAGACAATAACACGTGTCTTACCATGTCTCTGAGTGAATGCAGCGACATGGCGGCACCGAGGACGTGACTTTATGCACAATCTCCTTAAAAGCCACTACAGAGTTATTATTTACAGGAGTTGCAACAATGACGATTCAGCCAGCGTGGAATGGTGAGCTGTAAATTAATAATGCGTGAACTTCGTCCTTGTGGCTTCAATCGCATTTGTGACTCCACAAATTGCTAATTTTCAGTGATACAGTTAGTTTTAAATGCAGCGTCTGAGCGGTAGCTGACCGATCACAGAACCAGAGTTTCCTCGGTAGTAGGATACAACTCAAGTATGCAGTGAAGCCCCGCCCGCGCCCTTATAACCGCCAGCCCCTGTTTCTCCGCAATGCTGCAAATCATTCGTACTTCAAACTTTCCCTGTTTCCTAAATAAGGCGGTAACCACAAAAATAAGGTTATGAGCGCGTAATTTTATACGTATTCACGCGTCTATTACAGTGGAATGGTGAAAGCCTAAGTCCTTATTGAACTGAAATAAAACGCCTGCTTCGCTGCAACTATTTACTGTCAAGTTTCACTTCAGTTGGCATTGAAGTTTCATGAGTAAAACGGACTCAGCAGTGAAATGAACTGTACCGTGGAGTTTTGAGGAATGAAATGCTCAGACTGCATACACTTTGTCGATGTCTGTTGCACACCTCATCCCTTCCGGCGATGAAAAGACTCTTCAGGACCGCAGACTCTCCGGAGGTATCAAGTGCGACGCCATTTTGAAAACGTCACATGACGACGACTTCGTTTGCTTCTGTGATTGGTTAGCAGAGTAACACAAACCCGCGTAGTCCGTGTGCCTTGGTTGCCAACTGCTGTTTCTTTAAGCTGTATCCTACTATAGTCACTATATTGTTGGATACTTTGTGCTTATCTGTCCTGCCAGCTCGTGGGCGATTTCGCCAGAATCGGAGAGATGCCAGTGGCTGACTATGGTAACATAAGTTCTCAGTTTTTGTCTTCTTTCTCCTGTTATTCCCTTTACCCATTTTCCCAGCCCAGGGTAGCCAGCCGGTACTTACACTGGCTAACCTCCCCGTCCTTCCTCACTCTCTCTCTCTCTCTCTCTCTCTCTCTCTCTATATATATATATATATATATATATATATATATATATATACATAATCACTTTACCGCTGCTGAAAGTCATGTCAGCATCCGCTGTACAGTACTTAGAACAAATGTGTCTTCATCCATGCAGCGTTGTGGACACCGTAGACACAGATCTATACTCACATGGCTTGTTATGGCTTGTTTGCAAGTTCTTTTGGCGCGCTAACTTAGCCCAAACGTTTTCAATGGTCATAACGCGCCACTTTTAGCGGTGGCGTCAGAATTTCTGCGACGGCGAACCAGAAGTACAAGGTGCTACCTAAAACTTCAGGGAATTCAGTCGTAAAAAAGAAATGTGTTCACCACAACAGTTAATCAGCATGTCTCCTTCAAAGGAGTCCCCTTGAGCATGTATACACACCGATCCCAGCGTTTCTGCCACAATTCCATGCATTCGTGGTACTCTGGCGACAGTGTGTTGAGGACTGCGTGCGATTCCGACTGTATTTCTTCAACATTGTGAAACCTACGTCCTTTCCGCCTCAACTTCAACTTTGGAAACAAGGAAAAGTCACAAGGGGCGGGGTCAGGAGGTGCGGAAGTACTGTAATTTGTTTGGAAGTCAGGAATTGTCGAACAACGAGCGGTGTGAACGGGTGAGGCGTCGTGACGGGCGTTTGCAACTACTCCGGACGTTTGCAACGAATGCTATCTCTTATGCGCCTCAAAACGTCACAGTAAAGCTCGCTATTTCCGGTTTGCCCAGGAGGTACGAATTCCTTGTGGACCATTCCATGTAGGTAAAAAAAAAAAGAGCATGGACTTCACATCGCCACGAACTTGACGTGCCTCTTTCGGCCGCGGGGAATTAGGCGACTTCCACTGCGACGACTGCTGTTTGGATTTCGGGATCGCAGCCATAAACCCATGTCTCATCCCTCGTTATTATACTGGACAGGAATGTGGGTCTGTCTCTGACTTGTTGCTTCAGTTCCTAAGAGACAGAAACACGGTGCAACTTCTGTCCGTCACTGAGCAGTCTTGGCACGAAGTTTGCAGCAATGCGCTTCATGTTCAAAACATCCGACAAAATCAGCTGTACTGTGCCTTACGATTGTCCTACAATGTCGCACACATCCTTTATAGTTAGCCTACGATTTCCAAGGATAGGCTTACGAACTTCCACTATCGTTTCTGGAGTTGTGCTCGGTTATGGGCGTCCAGAACGTTCGTCGTCGCCAACAGACATTCGACCTTCTTTGAAGCGGTCATGCCATAAAAACGCCCTAATTTGGCTCATGGCGTCGACCCGAAAAGCATCCTCTAGCATATGATGAGTCTCTACCACCGTTTTGCCAAGTTTAAAACAAAACTTGATGCAAATCCTTTGCTCCTTAAAGTCTGCCATATTGGTTGCTAAGAAATGCGCCAAATCAGTGAAACATTGCGTTGCAAACCAACACTTTGCAAAGCAATGATTCTTCTTAGATACATGCCGTTCAGCACACCGGTCCGCAAGGCATACTGCTAGCCACATCTAGTGGCGGACATGTGTACCACACTCAGTTTGCCCACGCTTTTCAAGTTCTCTGAAATTTTGGGTAGCACCTCGTATGTTCACCATTCACCATATCGAGGCCGTTGACCACCAGAAAGCGCTCAGAGAGCAACATTAAAGAGGGAAAGTAAACGCGGCTCAATGACATCGTTATGATAGTTACATTTCATCCTCTTCTGCATTTCGTTCCTTGAATTAAACATCGTTCCATTCACCTCGCCAAATAGCATCGTTAGATTTCTTGCACAGCATCGTCAATTCTCCCGTTAGACCTTCAAAAAATAACTACACTAACCTCTCGCCAGAGTCATCGGCAAGACGGCATCACAAGTTAAACATGATGCCCCACTTTGCACGCCCACTAATGTGTTTAGCTTTTCCCTCGTTCCATATAAAACTGGAATTCCTTACCTGGGCTTGTTCTCTCATGCCCATCCCAAAGTTTTGTATCTGCCATCCAAGATGTATGGTCTGCACAATTTCTCTCTGTTAACCCACTCCTGCTATAGCACCTCCTACGCTGCAGTATGTACATATAAATAAATAAATAAATAAATAAATAAATAAATAAATAAATAAATAAATAAAAGGCGACTGTAGGTTCGGTGGCGAAAGGTAGGGAGACCACAAACAACGGAGGCGTTGTGGTCACACACACACAGATGCGCGCGCATGTGCGCGTGTGTGCATATGTGTGCGTGTGTGCATGTGCGTTAGTGTGCGTGTGTGTTAACATAGGCAGATATTAGGCAAAATAAAAGCTTGAAGGTACTTGTAGGCACTGTGTCAAAGGGGACGCTCATATAGCATCCTTCCATTCAACCGCAACTCCTATTGATGCAGCACTTGATGGTATACCCTCAAATATACCGCTTTATTTTAATGCCCATAAGATCACACAGTTTCCTCTAAGAGCACCAAGTAATCTAAACAAGACCCGTTTTCGGTAAACATTTTGCATGTTGCTCGTAAGAACCACAGTCGGACGATCATGGTGGCGAACATATACGATGAACTAAAGCAAACAGTTCTTGTGAAAGAAAAGACTTCTCGATTCGGCCCCAGATGCACTACGGAATTAATTCATAACTTTCCGATTGCCAGATGCGTAGCGCCGGTACTGAAAGACTGAACGATGTGCGTAGAATACTGCACTTTGCTTGAAGGTACCGTTCACTTGTATGGTATACAGGGTGAGTTTATGTACTGAAGAACGACAGCCGTTACCAGACACATTTGATGTGCCCTGTCACTCACGATCTCAACGAATTTATCCTTCCATAACGTCTGTCAAGTTAAGCACACAAGCTTCTTTTTGCTCGACACAATGTGAGCGTTAAAAAAAAAACCTGTCAACATTCGCGGTGCGCAGTGGGTCAGACGCCGGTCGTTGAACGGAAGGTTCCGGGTTCGAGTCCCGTCCACGGCCACCACATTCCGATGGGTGCGGGAAGCCTTGAGACGTTAGACCAGGTCTATCAGTAAATCAACAACAACAATTTCTTTATGGCTATTGCACTGTACACAAACTAACAAATAACGTTTCAACCGGAGGACCATGAAGCCGTTTCGAGATGCGCAGCTGTTTTTCATTGACTTCTGTGTCTGAACTCTTCTGCATGCACACACGCACACGTCACTGTACGTTGTCGCCGATGTATTCAAACATCTGCGGCGCATTTCCCCCACAAACAGTTGCTTCCTTTAAAATTTTCGTTCTTACGTTGCGCTGTGCACTCTCCGGGGTCGCTTACGCCGTCTCGGAAATTTCTAAACGTGCACGATGCTCCCCGAACTGTCATTATGCAAATGTACCGGTCCGCACGGGCCTTCACTGCTTCGCGTGCATCTTCAACGCGAGCAACGGAAGCGGAACGTGACAGCGTACCCTGTTACATCGCGTGCGTCTCGTGATTCGGATAGTTCGATCCTATCTTCGAATCAGCAAGCGCAGTGCAGCGCCATTGTCACTGTCTGGGCCAGTGCATTGTGAACCGCTGTGGGGCGGACAGTAAATGTCATGCGTAAATAAACACAGATGTACCAAAAGAGAACACCTTGCAAATGGCCTTACGGTTCCGTTCAATACACAATTAGTCTTCTTATAGCTTATAGCTTGCTTTCTTTTCTATCAGCTCTCGAAACGGTAGAGTCAAGAAAGCGGCGTCAATACTATACGTACGAGTAGACGCTGTCTTGTTTTTATGCATGACGCAACGGAAATATCGCACGATCAGTGCGCGCCAAATAAAACTGATTTTCACTCTAAACAAACGTGATTACTTAATGAAAGCCATGATGTGCTCGTGATCGGATTGAATTAGTTACATTTTTAACTCTTGTATCTTCGTGAAAAGACTTCAAAAAGGGTAATATTGTTTCTCGAATATTTGGTGTAATCACTGGCGCTGCCCGTCGAGAACCTTTATAACTGCTATCCTAAAATGACACTGTTATACGGGAAACAAACAAATGTAGTGGCTCAGGTGAACGCGTCTGGATACGTCCGGACGTCTTCGATGGAAGGGCTAGAGAACAATAGACGCTTCGTCTCCATTAATGATCACTGGACCGGTGGAACGTAACGATTGTATTAGCTCGATTCTATTCATTCCTTATTAAAACCTGGCTTATCATATTTTCATCCACAGGTCACGACCGGCCAATTGTTGTCATAACGTAGGCGGTACGCTGCGACTAAATACTGAAAGGAAAAGAATTGAAATAGTAGTAGTATTAAAAACGTCTTTATAGAGTAATGGACTCAAGGCCGGCCGCGCCCTCCGTCATTAGGTTATATCGTCCATGACCTCATACAGAGTGATTGATCAATTCACATAAATTTAACGTCCCAAAGCGTCACCGGAACTTTGAGAGACGCTGTAGTGGGCCAAGGGCTCCGAATTAATTTTGACAACTAGGAGTCCTTTAACGTGCTCCTAAATTTAAGTAAACAATTGCTTCTTCATTACTGCCCCATCCCCCTTCTTCGCCCCATCTAAATGCGGTCGCCGCAGCAGGGAACCGAGCCGACGACCTCATGCTGGGCAGCAGAACGCTACAGCCATTGAAATATACGTCGCGGTGGGTAATCACACCGAATCCGTTTCACATTTCGAGTGGATTGACTCTTCATTTCGGATGGGCTCCCTCTTGGGGGTTCACGGTATGCAGGTTTGTCTCAAGCCTAATAATTCGCTTTGTGGCATAACATTGCACAGTGTCTCAAAAAAGTGCGCGAGTGTGATCTTAAGGAGTGGCGTAGAGGTGGGAGGCAGGGTAACGGGTGAATGATGGTTGCGGCCGTTGATTTTTAAATCACTTATTGCCTTAAAGTAAATACTTTCATGGCATGCCGACTTCAACGCAACTGAGTGGCAAACATACTGAAGTGCGATATGAGTTCTCGGCGATCCCTCCCTCCAACTTAGCTGCTGAAAGCTCATTCTGCGCGTTTCGTTGTTATCTTCAATTATGGGCCGCTTTATCCGCTCTTTCGTAATCAGTGTGATCCATTTATCCGCTAGCCAACATTTACCCCGAATATTCATAGTTATTTCGGGCTCGTAAGAGAACAAGGCACCCAATATGGTAAGGAACGGTTTGCTTGCGCACCCCGAAACCACAGGTGAAATTAAAGTTTCTTTACCATTTCTTTTCGTCGCCGGGGTGCTTAAACTCAAGGCCCAGGGAGTCTCGTAAGCACAAGCCTGCAACCAACACTTTTCACTTTTTGTCGAGAGCCGTGTCCATTTCCTGACCCTGAGCTTCTACGTAGCCTCAACGCCCTCAAACCATCTCCCTCTCCGGTTTCCTTTCCGGCTTCAAGTCACCAAGTATAACGGTCTTTCAGCTGCGCTCCCGCTTTCCTTCAATCACGGCGGGGCCAGGCGACGGCAGCAATACGCGCGCGAAGCGCCACGAACTCATATTTACGGGAGGCGACCTCCAACAGTCGTTACGCGAACCGAGCGCGCGCGCGCGTTGTAAAGGAAACGTCGGTGACCATAAACGGGGCCAAGCGAAAGGCTGGCAGCAAAAGGCACATAGGAACGGGAAGAGAGAGAGAGAGAGAGAGGGGGGGGGGGCCGAAGTGCGTGCCGCACAACACTCGAAGGATTCTTCGTCCGAAGGCGCGATCGGCCCGGGGCGCTCATGCGAGTCGGCGCCGTGGGCCGTCGCCGACCAAGGTGCGTGAGCTGCAGGCCCGGCGGCGCTTTTGTCGACGCGGGCTTTTTTCGCGAAGCACCTGGACGGCTCGAGTGAGGAACGCCGCGCGGACGCCGCTACTAATTTGCCGGCTCAGCGGCGCGATGGCGGTGGGTGGCTTGTCTACCCATCTGGAAACATCACCACCCCCGCGGGCACGGCCCTGCGGCGGGCTGAGCCGTTGGGCTCGGCGCTGCTTGCGCGGGCCCGTAAGCCGCGTCAGCGTGTTGAGCGCTATATGTGTGTAGTACGCGAGTACATAGGGTCGTGGGGCGCAATGTTCGAGCGCCGGACTGGTGCGCAGCTGAGTGGCTCAACTGGCTTCGTATGTACTTCCCTTGCAGAGGTTGCGTGCGCTTTGCGGTCGCTTGACGTGGCCAGGATATGGGCATGGTTTGGGGACGATTGTCCGCACGTGCACAAACGATTGTCCGTGCACAAACGGCGGGATACGATTGGGAGTGCAAGGCTACAGGCTTACAGAGTATCTGATACACCGTGCCCAGTGCCGGTTTCGAGACACCGCTGCAGTGCGCGAGTCTTGCAAACTGTTCTAGTCGTCCGCAGCATACAGAGTCGAATGTGCCTCCGACCGCCTGATCGGAGCTCGTATTTTCGACCTGTTATCTCTTGTTCATTGCTCGCTGCTGCCCACTGCACCATATATGTGTACGTCCTATAGATATAGGCAAACTGATATAGCGGCATCATTTGACAGCTTTAGCGGTGAGCTTCGCCCTTTCGGCGTCACCGAAATACGGTGTATACAAATTTATGCATTGTGCACTGAATGCGTCTTCCGCTGGCACAATCACTACAGCACAGTGGTCGATGGCATTTCTTTTTGTACAATCATTCTCAGCGCAGCGCTCACGTAACAATCATGACACATGTAGCATAAACTAGGAGGTGCCTACCAAAACAGAGATGCGCATCCGCAGCCGGAAACCCTGCATGGCCGGGAGGATGCGACTGTTCCTCACAGTGTAACCACAGTATGTGATTTCAAGGGCAACAGTCGCAAGCATCACTGGACTCCGATGAAGGGTGCAGTAAGATTAAAAATCAGCTAAACACAAATTAGCAAGAGGTCAAGAAAGACATTAATCAACACGAAAAGGTGCTGGCCTTACTAGATGAAATGGCAATGCAATATCGAGGAGGGCTTCAACACCAGGAAGCTGAGGGAATAAGCTAAAAGAATGACAGGACGCAGAAGGAAAGTAAAAAATAAAAAAAACTTGCGAATAGTATAGAAATCAAGCTTAAATGAATGAATAACTTAGCGTGCACCTTCAAACAGCAGCAACTGACATTTCAGTAACCTCATCTATAGGCGGTGCATAAGAGAAACACACCTATAAAAGAGCCGAAGTTGTTCTCTGAAGCACAAAATTTCCTTATCTCGTAAGTACATGCAGATTGAGCGTTGATGAGTAGCACAGCCAAAGCTATATCAGCGCAAGCAGCTTGCGGAGGGAAACTTCTCGCAGCCGGTCGCTGTACAAACCGTGGGCAACGTTTATAGACGTACAGCCGACTGCAGGTGCGGCCGGTGAGCGCGTGCTGTCCACACGTGGGGCGCGTGCCTGCGCATGCGCTCCTCGCGTGGCCGCCTAGCTACCCGGGGTCACGGCCCACTGACCCCCGAGGGTCAGCCGCGGAGCCATCCCGCAGCGGACGCGCGGGACACATTACGCACGCCCGCCTGAGCACGCAAGCCAAAGGCACACGCACGCATGTTGACCGCGCGCTCAGGTGTGCATTGCGCGCGCTGCGTGCATTGTTGTGCGCAGTTGCTGAAACGGGACGGACGTGCTTGCATAAATTGTGCAGTTCTTCGTCGAGACGGTCTGGGAGGCGCCGTCACGTGGTACGCGATCTAGGGATGAGTATCTTATGACGGCGCCCTGCTATCGGTTGCGTTTTCTCGGGGAACGTGGCACTGTATGTCCTTTGCGTACGACGGGTTTAGTTGAACGTTCTTCACGCTTAGTGGCTGTGGTGTTGGGCTGCTGAGCACGAGGTCGCGGGGTCGAATCCCGGACACGGCGGCCGCATTTCGATGCGGGCGAAATGGGAAAACACGCGTGTACTTAGATTTAGGTGCACGTTAAAGATACCCAGGCGCTCCAAATTAATCCGGAGTCCCCCACTACGGCGTGCCTCATATTCACATACATACATACATACATACATACATACATACATACATACATACATACATACATACATACATACATACATACATACATACATACATACATACATACATACATACATACATACATACATACATACATACATACATACATACATACATACACACACACACATACATACATACATACATACATACATACATACATACATACATACATACATACATACATACATACATACATACATACATACATACATACATACATACATACATACATACATACATACATACATACATACACACATACATACATACATACATACATACACACACACACACATACATACATACATACATACATACATACATACATACATACATACATACATACATACATACATACATACATACATACATACATACATACATACATACATACATACATACATACATACATACATACATACATACACATACATACATACATACATACATACATACATACATACATACATACATACATACATACATACATACATACATACATACAGCAAGTGTGTTTGAGAACCTAAATACAGAGATCTACAGAATGAACGCTTGTGGAGCTTTTGCCCAAAAGCAAGGAATGAAAACGTGCCGTCAGAAGAAGACATGGCAATACCACAGAGACACAAATCTCGGCTCAGATATGGCTACGCCATTCGCGTTTCGAGCATTCCAGCCTAAGCGTACCGCTACTCCACGTGGCACGCGGCCATCCTCCATGGCTCGAAACCAACGTCCCGAAACCGGGAACTTTACATGTGGGCACGCAGCCGAACGGTAAAGCAAACGACGAAAAACGGAGCGCAGGTGAGCTGAATTATAGCCAACAATCTGCGCAGAGGGGCCCCCTTTGCGACGTAAGGCACCCGTCTCTTAATCTCTTGCGCATGCCTTCTCCCCCGAACGCCCTTGCGCCGCCCAGGTGTAACAAAGGGACAACGCGAGGTAATTACACGGGTCGTGCTCTGCTGCCTGCGTGCGGTGTACGTACAGCGCGCCTCGGGGTCAATTCTTTTAACGGCTGATGCTCGTCCGAAAAAGGGAGCGGCTGGGGCTGGAGAAGCCGGCGGAGTTTTGTGAACAACTGCTTGCGACCGCATCAGCTGCTGCAGTTTTCGAAGGCGATGACTAAATGATTGTTCACCACCAGGGGGCAAGGGGGGGGGGGGCGCTGTTGACTATGCCACGCAATCGTCGATTAAGCGCGAAGACCTGTGGTTTCTGCGCGCTTTATTCGTACCGAGACCCCTCCCTCCCCTCCAACCCCCCCAATAAAAAAGAAAAAACGAGAAGAAAAAACTGAGACGTGAAAAAGATGTTAAAGGATGTTGGGCAACCACTGATGTCTAATTTTCGGGTTCCGATTATAATTACGTCGACCACTTAAGACTGTTTGGTCGCAGCTTGGTGTTTCAAGAGCGCCGTGAAAGAACCTCTGACGTAAGCTGTCAGAAAATCAATTTGATGTGACATCCAAACAATGGCAGCACGGGAGCTCACACACGCGCTTCTTACACACGCGCCGTTTCAATTGGTTTACGGCTAAAATAAGATGATGGCGGGAGGTGTTCCTCCTAGACGAACCATTTTCCTCACTCACTCACTCACTCACTCACTCACTCACTCACTCACTCACTCACTCACTCACTCACTCACTCACTCACTCACTCACTCACTCACTCACTCACTCACTCACTCACTCACTCACTCACTCACTCACTCACTCACTCACTCACTCACTCACTCACCAGGCAGCCAGCCAGCCAGTCAGTCATGGTGTTGCTCTGCTAAGCACGAGGTCGCGGGATCGAATCCCGGCCACGGCGGCCGAATTTCGGTGGAGGCGAAATGCGAAAGCAGCCGCGTACTTCAGTTTAGGTGCACGTTAAAGAACCCCAGGTGGTCCAACTTTCCGGAGTGCCCCACTACGGCGTGCCTCATAATCAGAAAGTGGTTTTGGCACGTAAAACCCCATAGTTTTTTAGTCAGTCAGTCAGTCAGTCAGTGCTAGATACAATCATTATATACACGACAAATAACGACACAATAAAATACAAGTTTAGAAGTCTTCATACGTATCCTGTGGCTTTCACCAACATGCTTTTATTTCTCTCTCTCTCTTCAGTTTAGAAGAAGAAAAAAACGCAGTGCAATTCGTTCGCACCCCGCGTTCCTGTGCTCTCGCCCGCGGTGCTTCTCTTCTGTTGACCCACATCTGAGAGGCGGACCCCTCCGTTGACGGGCTGTCGATTTTCCATCGCGGAGGCGAGGCCGCTTGCGCCGTGCACCTGCCCGCACAACGTAATGGTTCGATTAAAGCCTACCTCGAAGCCGCCGCCGCCGACGCACGCAACCCGTTCCGAAATTGAAGTGCGATTTAGTATTGCGCCCCAGGCGCGCGTGCGCTATAGTTCCGGCGCAGGTTTTACACCCGCCATCAGCGGCTTTACACAACCCCCCTCTCAGCCCACCCCTCCCCCTGTCCCCTTTTTCAATTTTTCGAGTGTGCCTCTCTTTCTGCTTTATTCATCTGCGTCGGTGTGACTTACTTGGTACACTTCTAGTTCGTTTTTCTTTTTGCGTGTAGCCTTCTAAAATATGCTTCTATCACGTTAGCACGACACACGGCTTGCGCTGTTTTTACATTCGGTGGAGACATCGACAGTCAGCCCTGGGAATGTATCCCATGCTAGAACACAGTAACTGTGCTGTTGGCCGCTAAGAAAGTGCCGAAGAGCACGCTACTTTATTCTTTTTTTTTTCTCGGAGTGAAGAGTGAGAGAGAAAGAAAGGACGCAATGAGAGGCATGGAGGTTAACCAGAGGTGTAGTTCTATGTGGCTACCCTGCGCGGTGGGGAGGGAGCAGGGGGATAAAAAGAGAGCGGAAGGGGGACAGACAGAGAAAGAGAGACGTGAAAAGTTATGAAAAACTGCACGGGGATGTATGAAAGACTAATAAGCATCTTGATCAGGCCCCTCGATCGGATTTCTACCCCCCCTCCCCCCCCCCCCTCTTGTGCACGGTAGCAAATCGGACAGTTATCCGCTACACCATCCATCTTAGTTTCTCTGTCTTCTCAAAGTGAAATAACAATAAAAAAAGGATTTACCCAAATAACAATCCACCAACACTGTCAAGGACACCATACGTTTACCGTACTTTCACTCCACACCCGTCACTGGCACGAAAAGCGAATCGTGCATTAGTGCAATACTTGAAGTGCACCGGCTTACGAGACCGTTTATAGTGTCCCTGTGCATAGTGTCCCGCCCACACGCACTCAGTGCTCACTTTCTACCCTCTTCCTCTTTCTATTCCCCCTTCCCCCACCCCCAGTGTAGGGTAGCAAACCGGATGCTCTTCTGGTTAAACTCCCTGCCTTTCCTATCCTTGCTCTTTTCTCTCTCTCTCACTCCTCATGACCACGTCCTGTAACTAAACCTCAGTGTAGTTCTAAAGGAAGGCTCAGTGTCTGCAGCGCCCTCGTCCAACCATCTTATTAACAACATTTATTTTTTTTTCTCTTGTCACGCTGTCAATATATCGTGATCTATAGTCCTCACCGAGGCATCGTGCATTCCAACACGCATGGTGACGTGTGACTGCCCTATAACATGACGTGTTATTTGCAGCAGCAAAAACGAGAACCGCAGCAGCAGGCTACAGGACACGCTGGTAATAACAAAATAAAGCTTCTAACATTACCTCTATTCAGCGATCGACAAAAAGAGATATCAACAGAACAGACAAAATAAGTACACAAGCAAGACAACAAACACAATGTCACCTTTTCCACGCACGCTATCGGGGAGAGGAAATGAAGTGTTCAAACGCGGCCGCTTAACCTTAAAGAGGCCATTAACACCTTTCGATGCCCCCGACAATTACGTGTCTAGCGAAAGAAAGGCACGAAGGGGCGTTGCAGCAGGAGAGGGGGCGGAGGGGGGGGGGGTGTTGAGGAACCGGTGTTCTTCGGGAACCATTAGCTAATTACAGCCCCGTGCCTGCCTCGTCCCCGTCGTGTGCACCCCGCCCCGAAATCCTCCCCGCGCTCGTCTCGTGACGACAGACACGCAGATTGCCGCTCCGCTCCGGCCGCGCATCCCTAAGCCTCAGTTCACGCCCGCGGTCTCCAAATCCACCACGCGCCACCAGCACACCGCGAGCTCTTCACTACAAGCGCACGCTGTGTTTATAAACTTACTAGCTTTCTCTCCAGCCCTCCTTACGTGTAGCGCCATTCGTCTGCGCACGCAAACACTCTCACAGACACACACTTCGGTTTGCGTTTCTTAGTATTGTTTCGTTTTCACGTTGGCCCGTCACACTACACGCCGTTTCTGCAGACTTCTGCCGCAAGAGGCGCCCTCGTCGCTCGTGACCGTTTTCTATCTCTCTCTCGCGGATAATGACAGCTGTTCCTTTGTTCTTGTTTCCTTTACTTCGTTGTTATTCTTCGGCACCCCGAATACATTTGAGCCGTACACCGTTCCGTGTTAACTTCTTCGGGGAGCGCACGGTGGCTACTTCGCAGTCCGTGCTTCTGGAGGGTGGGGAAAAAGAAAGCCGTTAGCGCAGATACGCTGCTATATAGCCATGCTCTCACTGTTTCAAGGGAAGCCTTCTCGGTGCTCAAATGTTATCGTGGCCGGCAATCGAGGAAGAAAAAAAAGATGGCAGGTGGGAGCGTCGAGTGCCACGCGCGCAAATGGTATTTTTTTCGGGGGTATAAGATTTTAATTTGTGAGAACAGTTGAGAAGCAGAGGGAGGCATAGAGCAACGTCTGCCAGACGTTTCTCATCTTTCAGTGTTTCTACCAGAGTCGTTGACCGCCGTTACACGCGTGGCAGCGGTTTCGTGTTTACCGCATTTGTGGTTGGCGCTTTTCTCTATGTTTCACTTGTTGTTGCTACTTCATTTTATCATCAGGGCTCCTTGTGTCAGGATGCTAGAAGCGTCGAAACAAAATATAAGGCGTAGGATGAATTGTCTCGCTTGCAGGCACATAAAAACACGATAGCGCACAGTGGCGTTCTATAGTGAAGACCAATCTTGAGCATTGCTTATGTAAACAATCGTTTGGTTGATATGTCTGAGGTTGCTAGGTCGTGTGAAAGTGGTAGGCTGTACGGTGGAGATGCTTAATACAGTCCTCGATTCGGACTTGCTCAATCTGCGTCTTCTTTTTATATCGTGTTTAGACCCCCGAAAGCTGCTCAACGGCACAACCGCTTGTCAAGTCGGTTCTTATTACCGACCTGTACGTTATAAAAATGTTTTAGGAATGTGAGTGTTTGTGTACGTTATGACTATGAAGACCCCCCCCCCCCTCCCTTTTTTTTCAATGCGGCGTTTAGCTGCCAACTGAAGCATCTCCATATGCGTGGACAAAGTAACCGTCTCCACAAATTTGTCATGAGAGTGAACAGATAAATTAGGTCGTTTTATCATGTGGTGGTTCCGATGGCCATGCTGTATCCTCGATATTCACGCCATCTCGTGTTATCTGTAACGGACTTCACGGGCGCTTTCTGTCACTTGTTACAGCACAGTGGTACAGATCAAAATAATTTCCATAATTTCGAAAGTTGACAGCATGAATGTGAATAAACCACGGCGGTGTACCACTGCAGGCGTCTCAAACCACACCCGAAACGAATATTTCACGATAATTGTTTCCGAGTTAACATTGAAAAGGACTGAAGGCAATGTACAATATAACGTGCAAGAAGGATACGGTTACAACACGCTGTTAATGAGATTAACGATTTGTCGAGTATTTGTGTAAACGCAGAAATACGTTTACACAAGAAACTCCACACGCATTTCTGCAAACGAACGAGATGTTCTATAGACATACACCATTCCCGGCGTGATCTTCACAACATCTCGTTCGCTTTCACAAGCGAGTCTCGCTATAGTTTTTTGACGCGCCCCGTTGCATAGCGGAGTTTTAGGTTAGGGAACGCAAGCGGCTCGCGTACGCAAGAACTATAGGGGCCACGGTACAGCGCATGTACATACTCAGACGTAGAGGTATGCGCATGCGCAGTTCCGTGGCCCCTATACTTCTTGCGTACGCAAGCCGCTTGTGCCCCCAATCTAAAACTCTCTATAGTATCACGACACGATACAGGGGGGAAACGCGCCTTCTAGAGTGAGTGAGTGAGTGAAGTAACTTTATTTTGGTCCAGAGAAGACGCAGGGGAGACCCCGCGCCACCCGGCTAGTCCCACGTAGGGACCGTCAAGCCGAGCTTGACGGCCCGATCGCGGGCACTCTGGACGGCCAGGGTTTGGTGATTGAGTTCGGGGCTGCCCAAGAGCGCAGCCCACCTATCCTCGCTGAAGGAGGAGCCGATGGCTTCACACTCCCACAACACATGGTCCAATGTTGCCCTTAGTCCACAGGCAGGGCAGTCCGCACTGGGATATCTTTCGGGGTATATGGCATGAAGAACCGCGAGGTTAGGGTACGCACGGGCTCACAGTGAGCAACAACTGACGTTCCGGCGCGCGTGTGGCTCTTTTCTTTTTTCTCTCTCTCCCTTCCGATGTCCGGTAATGTCGCCCAACGGACGGATCCGTCTTCCGGCGTTCCACTACACTGCGTGCCATGCGTGCGCTCTCTCTAAGCGCCGACGAGCATCGGACTTCGCCGTTGAAGCTCAGGATTCCGTGTTTCGGGCACGCATGAATGACGCCTTCCGGTTTGATAGCGAAACGCCGGAAGCTAGGAAACGCGCCCGTGATTCAGCGAGTACGCGCGCCACCTGAAATTACGCGGGAGAGCTGTGTGGCCTATGTCTTCAGTTTGCTGCAGCGACTAAAGGAAACAACGTAACAGCTCCCACCTATATATATGTGTGTATCTCGGGTGCCCTTCGGTAACGAACCGTTTACCGTGCGGTCGTTTCTCAAGCCGCTGTGGTATACGCATTTTATGTAGTGGAACGCGAGTCCGTCCTCTTTGAGGTAACACTTCCTGTTTAGAAGAGCTCTAAGCTAAAAACATGCTTTAGTTCAGCGTATTTCGGAATCCGTTAGAAATTATAGGCCGCGTTGGCTTCCGTTAATTTGTGCATGCTGACTTGAAACCACTTCCCCGCACGGGAGTGTCTTATAACACTGCTCAGTGGAGTATTGTCGGCACCGCAAGCATCGCTTATCTCTCAATTCGTCGTACCGAACGATAAAGTGGCGCGTCTCAACTCTGCCGCTGAAATAAATACACGCATAGGCTTAAAATCCTTCTCGCGTTTGATTCAAGGTTATCATCGTAATTATATCAAGGCTATTATCGACGATAGCCTTGAATCAAACGCGGGAAGGATTTTAACGTGTATCGAGGAGTCCTCCCGGGATCTCAGGTTCACGTTCGAACTTTGCAAAGAAAACACGTATAGACAAATGGGAGCTGCGCAAGGTCGCAGTCGGCTTCACTTCGTGGAAAGCGGTAAGCGCGAAGGCAGCTTCATCATACGCCAACCCTTCTACACGCCACGCAAGGTTTGAAACGCTACCCCCGCACTTCACTGTCTCGTGCGCCTAATGAAGTAAACTGATAAGCAATTGGACGGCAACTCTTTATATATACGTGTCCAGTTTGAAATAATTGAAGCACAGAACTATACTATTACGACGATTATGACATATTATGACGATATGAACCTGCACCACAAGGTTTCTATTTGAGAAATTAATTAATGTAATTTGTTTCAACCAGTTAAATTGTTGTTTTCTTTCTCCTTATGGATGATGGCTGTTCGGGCAAGTAATTCGTTGGTGGTGAAGCTATTTCGAAGACACTTTGTGGGCTTTCTATTAAGGTACTTAAAGTAAAAAAAAAAGAATAAGGAAAGGTAGAAGAAGACGCTGTATAATTATAATTTTATCGTAAATGTATGCAGCCACGCAGGACGAACATACCACGGGTGCAGACGTATACACATCGCGGAAGCGCCCCAAATAACCTCCATCCAATCCCTTCAGGATTTCTAAGTCGCGAGCTCCGGATAGATTGAAACTGGCAGTGCGTGTATACACACCAAACATTGTAGCCAAAATATCATGCCCGTGGCGCTTCGATGGCGCAGCGACTTCGGCCGCCACTGTGCCCGAGCTGCAAAGCTGCCCAAAGCAAAGCCAAACCAAACGTACGACACCTGCCTCTGGGACTGCACCGCAATCGCCAAGTAAGGCAACGACGTTCCACGTTGCCCGACGCCGACGCCTATCTCGTTAGACCAATGGATATTACAAGGTGTTCCACGTAACCCGAGGCAAACATGAAAAATATGCAAATGCCACGTAGCTGGACCGAACCAAGGTAATGCTGCTTGCCGTCGCTCGGAGATACTCAGATTATTTTTTGCATTAAAAGTGTCAATGAGAAAATAGTAGGGCAACATGAGAAACTGCCGATACAGTTTTCTATTGCTCAATACGTGCTACATAAAATTGTTTTTACCGAGCGTGAAAGAAGCCCGCGAATTCACGCAAAATTGCCGCGCGACTCGCCGCTCGAGGCACTTCGCTTCAGTTATAGCACGCCTATAGATATATGCTCGCGCGTCATGCTCGGACGCGTCAAATATAAATATTTCATGAAGACCAGTTATCGTATCATATATATATATATATATATATATATATATATATATATATATATATATATATATATATATATATATATATATATATATATATATATATATATATATATATATATATATATATATATATATATATATATATATAGTCATATAATGAGAAGCCAAGAAACACTGACACCAAGTACAACATAGTGGAAATTGCATGTGCTTAATAAATGAAATAAAGTAACGATAAATTTATGGAAATTAAAGTGGATGAAAAAACAACAAAAAAGACGTTCCACGTCCGCCGCCAAGGTGTGTGATTGGGGGCGCTGGCTAACACTCCCAGGGTTCTACTAGTACACATAAATACCCAAGAAAGTGGATGGGGAAACGCCGCCGCGGTAGCTCAATTGGTAGAGCATCGCACGCGACATGCGAAGGTTGTGGGTTCGGTTCCCACCTGCGGCAAGTTGTTTTTTCATCCACTTTAATTTCCATAAATTTATCGTTACTTTATTTCATTTATTAAGCACATGCAATTTCCACTATGTTGTACTTGGTGTCAGTGTTTGTTGGCTTCTCATTATATGACTAATAATTATCGGGTCCCTCGGTTAACCCCCTTTCTTCTCGTTTATTACATAACGAGGGTCTCGAATCCGGCAACATTGATGCCTTTAGGTCGCATATGTGGGTTTATTGACCAGTTGCCTTCTCCCGAAAAGATCACGTTCTCGTGACGCCTGCGGCAAAAAAAGACGTTCCACGTCCGCCGCCAAGGTCTGTGAGTGGGGGCGCTGGCTAACACTCCCAGGGTTCTACTAGTACACATAAATACCCAAGAAAGTGGATGGGGAAACGCCGCCGCGGTAGCTCAATTGGTAGAGCATCGCACGCGACATGCGAAGGTTGTGGGTTCGGTTCCCACCTGCGGCAAGTTGTTTTTTCATCCACTTTAATTTCCATAAATTTATCGTTACTTTATTTCATTTATTAAGCACATGCAATTTCCACTATGTTGTACTTGGTGTCAGTGTTTCTTGGCTTCTCATTATATGACTAATAAATATCGGGTCCCTCGGTTAACCCCCTTTCTTCTCGTTTATTACATAACGAGGGTCTCGAATCCGGCAACATTGATGCCTTTAGGTCGCATATGTGGGTTTATTGACCAGTTGCCTTCTCCCGAAAAGATCACGTTCTCGTGACGCCTGCGGCAAAAAAAGACGTTCCACGTCCGCCGCCAAGGTCTGTGAGTGGGGGCGCTGGCTAACACTCCCAGGGTTCTACTAGTACGCATAAATACCCAAGAAAGTGGATGGGGAAACGCCGCCGCGGTAGCTCAATTGGTAGAGCATCGCACGCGACATGCGAAGGTTGTGGGTTCGGTTCCCACGTGCGGCAAGTTGTTTTTTCATCCACTTTAATTTCCATAAATTTATCGTTACTTTATTTCATTTATTAAGCACATGCAATTTCCACTATGTTGTACTTGGTGTCAGTGTTTCTTGACTTCTCATTATATGACTAATAAATATCGGGTCCCTCGGTTAACCCCCTTTCTTCTCGTTTATATATATATATATATATATATATATATATATATATATATATATATATGCATGAGCATTTTTTAGTTAAACTCTGTTCTATGCTCCATGGAGTGACGCGCGTGGCAACCCTGCTCGCCTTCCATCATTAGGCACTGCTAGCAGTTGCTCAATATACTGTCTCGTTATGTCTATAACTTTGTATCCGTGCTGTGTAATTGCGGAGCCTTGTTCAATGAACAACTCAATGGCGCACTTCTTGGCATAAATAAAAATTGCCTTGCCTTTCTGATCCGTGCTCTCGAAATTTCTCTTCTTCCATGGGTGATAGATATTTCAGTGACATACATTGGCAAACCTATTTGTGGCATAGTTTAGTTCAGAAATCAAATACTCCTGAATTTCTAAAACTTATTCTTCCTTCAATAAAAATGTATTGCTTTCCCGCGCTCTTTGTAACTTCTTATATAGCAAGATCCAGTGTTCCATAAAAAAAAAATCAATTTTAAAGCCTTCTCATTATGAGCAACGGCTGTATGAGACAAAAAGCCATACGCTTCCTTCGAAATAGCCTACAATGGTTATTTGCACTTCCCAAGAAAAAAAAACAAGAAAATACTGAAAAAAAAGTCGAAGAAAATCCACGTATTTACGGAGGATACGCGATTACGGAGGCTGCGTGTACAGATAGCAGTTTACGTCATTTAGGCAGTAGACATTTCTTTTTTTTTTTTGTATGCTTGCAGGTCAAAGTGCATGCTCTGCAGGTCCTTGAACATGCATGTATTCCTTTTTTGAGTATGGACGCCAGAAAACAGGTACGTCCTGACAAAATCAAGTAGAAATTTCTCGTGTTTTTTTTTTCGTTTATCCCTGACTTATTGTTTTTAAGGGGTGTCGACTAACCATGCGCGGAACAAAGATGTTTAGTCTCTAAATGCTGTATACGACCCTGCGACCTCACTTCACTGTATTGCGACATTACATCATGTCCTACAATGTTACTAATATTATCACGTTGTACGGTTTCTTATAGCCGCACATATATACGTATATATAGAGTGCCCGAGCTAACGTTAGCCAAGCTGTCCCATAAAAAAAAAAAAGATTTAAAAGTATGGTGCAAGATATACTTTTAAGACCTACCGTGTTCAGTTGCCAGACCTCAGACGGCCTAACACCATAGGCCTTATAATCGTATTTTGCAGCGCGTTTATTCAATTTTTATTTTTTTTTGAACATCATGGCTAACGCTAGCTGGAAAGCAGGCTATATGTATTCGTCGGTTTCGCAAATAAGCATGTCATTTCGCGTGCTTTCTTCTGGCATATAATGAACAAAATAATCTTGCTCACGCGGTGCAACATACATGTTACAATATTTTAATGATATTGCGCCCGCATGCACGCCTCTTTGTAGGTATAATATCAAGTGTTGTGGTGTAATTGAAGAAATTTGTCGAACGGCTTTTCCTCTGACGATAGAACTGCCGTTCTCAAATGCGACAATTTCGGCTATAGAGCCACGAGAGACGAAGGACAGGTCATTGGGGTTTCGCCGTACCTATCTATACATTGGCGCACCATAACACAAAGCCATCCTATACCTGCCTATATATAACTGCAGCCGCGATGTTGTTTAGCCCCGTAGTTAAATGTAGTAAACACTGGAGAGCCTATAATAAATTTCGAGGCACTCACGCCGCTATGGGCAACCTGTCTACGCTACATACAGAGAAACGAACGCCCGTTTAACGTCTTGAAGGCCGAGACACTTCCACTCGGCCCATGCCCGTACACCGCGATCGTTACCGGAAGAAAACCGAAAGCGACTTCAATAAAATGTACGTTCGACGCACCACCGCGGCCGAAGACGACGGGACCAGGTGTGGAAGGCGAGATAAGTCCGCGTCTTCGGGTGCCGCCCTGCCATTCGCCGACGACACTTTCTTCTTTCTTTAGACTTTTTACACTTCGAGGAAACAAAACTTCGACAAAACGCGCACCTACAAACCAGTCAAAGCCCCCAACGGCCCTGCGGCCTTCTACACAAGGCCTTTCAAGTTATAAGCGCATCGATTTCTAGGTTTATATATGTAGAAGTATATATATCTGCGCACTTTATTGTTCTTCTGGTTGCGCATCCGCTAAAATTGCTCCTCTCTATCATTTTTCTTCTTTCTTTCTTATATCTGCTCACACCTCCTGGTGTCACTTCGACTTCGGCGTTTTAAAACGATGTTTCGGCGTCGTTTCTATCTCACCTGGCCGCTCAAGCCGTCGCCCCGTCCTCGCGCACTTTATTTGGATCCGCTGTCGGGCAGCACCAACTTCGATCGCTCAAGGCCCCGCCCATCCTAAACTCCGCGCTCCGGGCGAAAGGGTGGCGAAGGGATCAAAATCGGTAGGAAGAAAAGCGAAGGCGTGGCCAATGTCCTCTCGCTTAAGCCCCCTCCGAAGCCGTAGCGTGCGAGACACAGAAAATTTGGAGCAGGTGCAGCACGCTGCAGGCCCCTTCTTTCGCAGCCCTGCTTCATTCACCTCCCCCCCCCCCCCCGCCTCCCGCTTTCCACCAGATTTGTGTCCGCTCGCTTCCCATGCCAATCCCGAGCGCCAGAGTCGACTTAACGCAGCGGTGCCTGCTACTCCTCAGCTTTTCACATTTTGCAGCGTCAGAAAACATCGACATTCCTTCTGCTTTCTGCACCTACTCTTGCGTCGTATACACCAGAGGAAAAAGAGGCGCTGGACCCAGTTGGAAATGCGGCTCGTCTGACGCACGTCAGTGTTTCAGACGTCGCCTTTACATTTCCGCTGGCTTGCTCTCCCGAACCGTTTTCCTTTTTGCCGTCCGTCGTTCCCAACACTTCCCCCTCTGCCCTTTCCCTCCCGAAATCCCTACAACTAATCCTCGGAGCCAAAAAGGACGTTGACAGTTTCCCGTCTCGGGCGCGCGACGCAGAGAACGAGGAGGTCGCCGCGGTCGCTTAAACATTCATGACGCCGCCGCCGTCAGTCGGCAGCGCCGCGATAGCCTCTCGCTCGCGACGCCGACGCGCGAAGGAAGGAAGGAAGCATGCGCTTCCCGCACCACACCACGGTCGCTCGTTCCATGACCTCCTCCTCCCGTTTTTTTTTCCTTTCTTTTTTCCATCGCGCTCTCCTTCCTTACGGTCCCTCGCGCAGCCTGCTTATTTCCATGGGGGCGCCCGTGAAGCTCCGCCCCTCTACGCACCACGTGACGGCCGCACAGCTCATCTGATTCGGCCCGCTCTCCGGCCAATGCGCACGACCCGCACCAGCCGTGACGTCATGCTTCCGTCGGCGGCGACGGCGGCGGTGCGCTCCGCTTCTGCGTTCGCGCGGAGATTCCGCCCCCTTCTTTCACTTCCTTCCTTCGTTTCCTCCTTACCCGAAACCTTCCCTCAATGCTTGCTTCGATGCAGTTCTCTCTTTATGTTTGTTGTCTTTCATATACGCAGCGAATCTGTAGTTGTTCTGCGTATTAGGTGTTTCGTGCCCCGGCCGCTCCGAGACGGAACTGGGGGAAAGTTTTATGGAACCGCTGGAACCGATTCAGTGGCGCAGTTTCGCATGCGCCGCGCGTCGACGGTGCGGTGACGGACCAGGGACGGAACGGCGGGTGCTGTTTCCACGCTGCCACCGAGCTGTGCGCTCCATCCTTGCAAGACCGACCGGAGCCTACTACGAAATCAGAGGTAAGCGTTAAACAATTTTCGTGTCAGCCACGGCGCTGCTTCTGCGGCGAATGTCAGTGCATTAAGAACCCAAATAGTGATGAAAGCATGTCTCCGCTTTTTGAAGAAAATAAGAAACTCTGTGAGACAAAAATAAAAAAAAGGTGTAGCGCCCCTTCAATAAGATGCAAGCTCGGGCCGGCGTGTGCGGCATACTTGGTTCACATTTTGTACGACCAGCGCTTTCACGAAGCGAAAGATCCCCTGTTAATTGTTCACAGTTGCCAGATTCTTCCATCATCTTCTATTTATATAATTTTTGTTATTGTATGTTGTATGAAAAACCGAGTACTTTTGGAGCAGGAATAACTGTTACGTGTGTTCTCTCCGGGGTTATTGCGACCCACTCTTAGTCTTGGCATCTGGCTGAATTCGAGAAAGATTTCCTCCTTTCGTGGCCCATAACTTTATCATTATCTTGCATATCATTAAACACAACCTTCAGATCAGCTGCTAGAGGCATCCTAAATCAACAATAGCACGTTAGAGGAAAACGTAAGGCCGTATTGCAACACCATGCGTGCTGCTTAAAGCAGGCTTTCCCTCACGATTGTACATTATGCAGAAAAGCCACACTCACCTCCATTACGACGAGGTTTGTTTCGAAAGGTGTTGTGAATGATTCGCTTCATTGACTATCAGATTATTGTGATCCAACGATCCAATTTATATTTCGTACACCTTTTGCGGTCTATTAGATGCGTCATATTACTGAGTGAGTGATACGTACGGCATGCGTTAGCTACCAAACACGAAACTAAATAAAAGCCGCCAACAACCGGTCCCATTGTCAACGCAATCTCTCTCTTTCTCTTTCTTTTTAATTTAAGCAGAACGTCTTGCTTGATTCTGGTTACTTCACAAACGTCTGTGTGTGTGGCACGCGGGTCAAACGTCAAAGCACTCGTTACTTATTACTCGCCGCAGGGCTTTGTAGTAATTAACTCTCTGTGAATGGATCAGGTAACTTGTATACATGACTTAATTTACTGCACTTAATTAACTATTTAAGGTCACTCTTCTCGTGCACACAATCGCTCTTCTTTAATTAATTGGAAACGTTTAATAAGCGCGCAGGTTTTTGTTCAATGCGTGATGAGAACTTTTCTTGCGATCACTAGTGATCAGTAAGCCCAAGGCGCATGGTAGCGAAACGTTGCCGAAGAAGCAGCTACAGCAACAAAAATTTGGTTAAAAAGTGTCTTTCGTTACTACACACAAGGAGATACTTGCGTCCGGTGTTGAGATCTCTTAATTTTCAGAAGCAACGCAGACAGCCTTCAAACACACAGAACAGACCCGTAAAAGCCTTCCTAGCATGTCTTTTTGTCGTCTCTGTACATCATGTAGGGCAGAAGGGGGACTGTGTGACACTTCTACGTATTATGTAATTTCTTTATTACGCTAGTCCGTTCTAAACAAACTGTTCCATCGCGTTTGCTCACTCGAAGTAGAAAAACAATAATTTGTTTCCTCTGAAATTAACCAAACTATTGCATCACCTTAATTGGCTTCAAGTGCTTAAGAGGGAGTCTTGAAGGCGAGTGAATGATGTAATACAGCAAATACACAGACCAGCGTGATCGTCACACTGTCCTTATCTTAGACAAAATGCATTTGAAGAGAGTGACTGCTATACGTGTCGACAACTTTTTCTGTAGTATCTACGTAGATTACTTAGTACTTCTCAGCCTTTTCTTTCAATCGGCCACTGGAATCAAACAGCGTTGTCCCGTACGTGTCCAGTGATTTAGACATCACAGTTATATTGCGTGCATCTACTAGGAGCAGATTAAGAAAGAAAATGGCAACCTTTGCAAACTAACAAACAACTAAACAAACAACTAATGCTGAGAAGCAATGGCCCCAAGGTCCAAGCCTGCAGGACCCAGCAATGTCCTAGCGCATTCCTGGCATTTTCTTGTATTCCTCGTCTGACTTCGATGTCTCACGCTAACAAATAATTGCTTAGGTTACAGTCACCAGTTCTACTTTTTTTCGCGTTAATTTTACCAGTAAGGTGCTCCGCCAGGTGCGCCGACAGAAAAGGTTCCGGTATTATATTCCCTTCCAAATTCTTACCTATCCTTACACTTGGCCAAAAATCCCGCTTGCACAAGTGTTGTCGCATCGAAGTAAGAGCCCATGAGGCCAACGGCAGTTTAACAACAGAAAGGTTCTCGACATATGCGATTCCTTCTTATTCTGTTGATCTTCGGAACATGTCATGCCTTATTAATGCGATAGCGTTAAGGGCCCTTGTCTCAGAAAATCCGGCGTTGCCTTCAAGCGTAGGATGCCGCTTCGGCAAAAAGATTTTCGAACCGCCCATACCCAGGCCCTCCATGTGGCGCAAGGAAGGTACTGAAATAATTGAATTTCTCAAGCTAAAATACGTAAAAAAATCATAAAGTACGACTTACACACAACCTACAGCTATGATAGCGTCGGATTGTAATATGACTATACGAGAAAACATAATTAAACTCTGTTGCTAATTCCAGCGTGTGTAGTTGTCTTTTTCTCTCTTCTTGTGTACGCGTCTTTGAAGGCTGGGTTTCGTCGTTTGTTTGACAAGCTATGTACCAACAGGCCTAGCACCAGACTGTTTAACATAATTATGTTACGCGAAAACTAAAAAAAAACCCTTTTCCAGCGTTTCTACAATCCATAGACCGGCCACGCCGTCCGCCATTTGCGTGCGCCAGCGCTTGAGTATCTCGGACGCCACGGAGAGGTGCGCCCAGTTCCTTGCAATACCTCCAGATGGTGCTCACCTCCGCCGCATCGCGGCCTACGCAAGAGGCCCCGTTTCTACCAGAAAGCCCACCTTCGTGCATAGCATTCGCGGCCAGCGTTTCCCGGCGAAAATTACGGTTACGTACGCTCCAGTTTCCGGAAAGCTTGAGAAACAGTCAGGGATCTTAGAATGCTATCGCGTTCCACTCATAAAGGCGAAGCTTGAGCGTCCTCCATCTTTTAAATAGGGTAATAATACTCAGTATAGACGTTTAATGCTTGTTTCACAAAGCGCCCGTCTTACTTACGACTTTCCCCATTGCAGACTTGCTTTACATCCACAAGGGAGGCGCCGAGGTCGATTCCTATTCAAAGACTAACGCGGTGCTCGGCTATGCAATAGGCCCCATTCTCGGTTTCGAGGCCAACTACACGGCGGCCAATTACGCTGCCTGTGCAGCGCAAGACTGGCGGTACAGCGTCAACTATGTCAATATGTCAACTGCATTTATAATGAGCCTATTTCTGGCCTTCGAATTTGTGGGCACACGAACAGAAGTTTATTCGGCTACTGAACGACGAGAACCGACAACTCAAAGTAGCGCGGTGGTGGAGAAGCCTGGATTGTGACGGTCACCAGCTGGAGTTCTCGAACGGGCATCGGAAGTCCCGTAGAGGACCATCTTTAATGCCTGCACCCCACCTGAGTTCCGGGCGTCGCGAGTCGAACCTGCGACTTCGTGCTTAGCAGCACAACGCCACAACCGCTGAGTCACCGCGGCGGGTAGTTTTGCTTGCGCCAAAGCTTTCAGCTATTATTATTATTATTATTATTATTATTATTATTATTATTATTATTATTATTATTATTATTATTATTATTATTATTATTATTATTATTATGTCGACGACGACGACGCTCCCATACAATGGTACATGACCACTGCGGGAGACTGGCCAGCAAGGAAAGGGCAGTAGAACAATGAGAGAAGAGGCGAAGCTAAGCCATGTAGCAGTTATAGAAATAATGAGAACATAACGCTAGATATTATTGATTATAATTATTATTATTTATTAATTAGGGCAATAAAAAACTCTTCCTTATTCTTGTCATCAAACCTGTGGAAAGTAAATATATAAGGCATTTTCCGGAAACAGGTACTCCAAAACCGAAAGGAAACCAGCAGTATTAGCCCTTCCATTTCTTAATGGGAAAGAAACCCGTAGGTAAATCAAGAGCCATACGATGCGTTCCATGCGCATCCTCCATACCTTGGGTTATCATAATGCGAGAGAGACATACAGCCAGGCGGTCTGGGAAGGGATATAAATTGTCCAAAATGTTTCGTGGTGTTAGTGCAATGCCTTTCGGTTGTGCTTCGTCGTTTGTTCTTTTTTTTTTCTCCGACTAAATAAAAATAACAGATGGAGACTGTCACAACAGATTGATGACTGCAGCTCCTTCTCGTGTGTTTAAAATAGCGACCACAAATACGCCTGACGGGTACAAGAAATCTTAAGACCTTAAGCGCACTTAAGATCTTAAGGGAACTCAACAGTTCCAGAAATGATCTTGTAAACGTATTCAGTAAACCACACCGATGAGCTTATTGGTGCATGACCATGAAGTGTAGCGACCCGAGAGAGAACTGTCGAAGCTACCAAGCTGAGAACTGATGAGAAAGACCCTTATACGCGTTTGCCAATAGACAACAATTTCTCTAAGTCATCACTACAATTTAAACATCTGTATCACATTCGCGTTCTAATATGAATACCATTGTATGCCGCAACGTAAACTTTTCAACAACAAACAATATAGGTCCCAAAGAGAAAGAGTTCCAAAAGGCGCGTGCACTAATACATGCGCTCTTAAGTAAGCGAGACATATTTGCAGAAATGCTCCGCTTACCTAAGGTAACTTATGTGGAACGAGGTGAAGAGAGTAGATATTACACAGCCTTTCCTTCAATCCATGACCCTCCCCACCCTACTTCTTTCTTTTTCTCTATCTCTTTCTCCTTGCCCTTCGTGGCAGCCACGCCAAGAAAGAATCAGGACGCATGCAGCGCGACGAAGCCGCGGTGACTGCGGACATCCATAATTCGCGCTCCGCCGGTCGTTTGCCGTCGCGTGGTCAAGTGTGCGCGCGTGGGGCCCGAGCCCCGGCGTGGTGGTGGTGGTGGCGTGCCCGCGCGTCGCGCCACGCCAGGGCCCCGAGCGAGCGTGCGTACCGCTCGCGCCGCTCATCAAAAATGGAAGGGCCGCGCCGCCGTGCGCTGTGACGTCTCCGCGTCGTTACGGGATTCGGTCGGCGCGTGGCCGGCTCGCGCCATTGGCACGCCACGGCGCGCACGCTCGCAAGCACGCGCGGAGGCACGAAAGAGCGAGCGAACGAACGCACGCACGCACGCACGCATGCGGGGACGCCAAGCTTTCCGCCAGGAAATGGACGGGCCCGCCGTTTCCCTTTCCCCGTCTTCCTGCGCCCTTTCCCGTCGTGCAAGAACTCGTGGGGACCATGTGCCGGCGTGTACGAGAAGTGGGCGACGAACGACGTCGCGATTTGCAATTACCCTGCTGGGAACCCTTATGCATATATATGTTCCTATAGAGGTGTTACGCTAACGTATTATACTATAGAGGTATTACAGCCGTTATTGGCGTTAGACACGTTTACGTCATCAGAGAGAACGTGCGACTATAACAGCACTCTCGAGCCAGTTTTTGCGACCCTCAGCTGCTGCATATACCCGCCGATTGGCAGAGAGCTTTCGATTTACAGGAAGTTCTGCGCTATTCGACGACGATGTCTAACATATATCTCGACGTCAAGCCAGCACGAGTCGACGCCCACGATGGCCAATTCTTCGAGCTCAGGACGCTTGAGTAGGCAGATGACACGCGCCCAAGCACATACGTGCACTTAGGAAAACATTGGAGCGGTATTTGAGCGAGACAACACAGTCAGCTTGGTAAGCTGGCAGGATTGTCTGACTAAACATTGACGCGGTGCAGGAAGGATGCCCCGCAAAGCCGCTAACTCGCTGGTGAACACCGACGCGCAAACCACGCGCATGCGCATACATGTACACAGGCAGTCACGCCTAGTAATCATAATTATCATTTTGCCAGCTCCTAATCCATAATGTTGTAAGTTACTTTGTCAAATGGTGAGCAGCACGCGCGAACAGCAGCTAGAACTTCGCATTAAGCATTCGCTGCGCAGCAACCTCACAGGCCTAAAATTCTACATGACACCTTGCATTCAGTACGGACACAGCAACTATGATTGCGAACGGAAACATGCGCGAATATGGATGATACACTTCTAGTGATAACTGAACAAACTATGATGTCAATTAACGAGCGAGTGAATTCAACGGCAGACTGTTTCTTGCGATTTGTTTTCTCGCCGCTCGCAAGAAAGTTCAAAGACAACTGGACAGCACAAGTGGAGAAACATGTAAGCAGCCGCATAACCTTTGCTAAGAAATTTTAGGGATTCAACCTAATGCTCTCAGCAACGCTTCCGTGTATCGAGAGGTACAAAACTCGAGGACTTAACGTGACTCAGCTGCGCCACCTTTTGGACAACATAGTAGCAAAAACGGGGCCCAATTTTTACAACGATAACAATTCATGATAAATGAATTTCTCAGATATTTGTAGCTTTGCAGAAAAAGAAAGATGTCACTTAAAGATGAGAATAATTTTCTTGACATAAGTAGAGACATATCCGAGAGAAAATCTGATTTGTTTGTGCCGTGAGGCAGACAGTTATACAGGTGAGCGGCCACGCCATTTTTCTTTGACTCAGGAGGAAGGGCTCCGGCAGTACGGACGGTGTTCCTTGAACAAAGCAGGATTTGATTGCGAAAGAAGAAAGAATAAATGCAAGCTGCACGCATTACGTAGTCACCGGACTCATTGCGTACATTAAAGCCGCATACTTAATGTTCGACCGATCAGAGTAACAATTAAAAAGAGTCCAAAAACTATTCATAGTCTAAATTGAATCAGCACGGCAAGCCGAGTTTGACGGACACAGGTGCTAAAGCATAACTGTTTTCAGCGCCTCTCTCTGGGAGACAAAGAAGATAGGTGCACGATTTTGCAGGTTATAAAATAACAGCTTGAAGGAAAAGCACTAGCTTACTTCGCGATCGCCTACCGTACAGGAACGAAGATTCGATCGCGCGCAGCCTACTTCAAGACCACATAATTAACCGTTACGGTGCAATTCTAGGTAAGAAGCAGTTCATTATTTGCAGCCTCGTTTTCTGTTTTTCTGTGGCTATATGGGTTAGCAGTACTTATCGATTCGAAAAAAGCGTTTAAGTGTCAAATGGTGGGATCGAGCCTCGGTTTCTCAGAACAGGTCTGGATTGGCCCAGGTTTTCTAAAATTTTTTCGCAGGAGTATCAAAGTAATAATAATTAAAGAATCAGTGATCGTGCCTTCGCCGTCGTACTGTCGTCGTCCCTGCCATCTTGCTGCTGTCGTCAGACAGACACGATCGCGTAACACACACAATTGCTTGCCTGACAAAAACACGTTGGTGCATCTCGTAACTCTTTGCAGAGACACTAACTGTATGCTGGATAGCCAGCAGCCTACAATATGATTCGCATAACGTCCATCCATACAGAGCGTGGGTTCTGCATAGCGTTTAATTTGGTCGAATGTTCGTGTGTCCCAACCTTGTGACTTAGTATAGCAGCCCTAGGCTATTTGTTTCCCACGGAAGTCTGGATTATTAAATTATCGGTCATATAAAGGATGTCTGACCGATATTATAGACTGCATGGAAGCACGTTCTCGCAGCTTTCACCCTTCATGTAAAGACTAAAATAAATAAGTGTAGTGTATGTCATACCACATATACCATGTCGCATGTATCAGACGTGCCATATGATATACGTGAGCGCGTGACGAATCTTCGAGGATGTGAGCTCGTTTTCTAATATTATTTCATTGGAGTGTGTACGAGGAGGGCAAATCAGACAAACTATAACGTGCTGAACACTGAGCCAGGTTTCTTGAGCCGTCACGCACGCCGATTTAGCACGTTCCGCGGCTTCACGGTGTGCAAGTTACAACTTAGTTTCTTCCACCTGCGGCGCGGGCTCTGTTTCCTCTTTACAGCACAGAGTTTTCGAGATAGTATAGCAACCGTGAACTAAATGTGAACCAACCTGCATGATTGAGGTAGCTAAGGCTTAGACAGAAAATGGTCTGGTCAGGTAAAATCACAGTTAGAAATGACGAATGTTGTCAGTGACCAAACAACGACGAAACTGACGTTCCTGTGCCCCGTACGGGCTCCTTTTCACTGCGCTGACTGGTCACCACCCCTGAAATGGCTTTACTACTGTTGAATATGTGACCAAGTGACTTCGTATAGACGGGGCGAAGACTGCCACTCGTTCTGGTAAGAGCGCTGTCCGTGTTTTGAATGCTGACACATTTTGGTCTGTCGGAAGAATGCTTGCGCCACTCCCATTCACGGCATCTCCAGACAGTTGAACAGGTTTTTAAGACAGCATGAGAAGAGAAGCACATCGACAAACGCCTTAGCGAAGCACGTCGAAGTATTTGGATGGGCCATGGTCTGGGACGCCGCAAGCATCTTGAGCGACAGACTGAAATGTGTCATTACGGATTCATATGGAATCTATTCATCTGGAAACTATATACTTCCAACACCATCAACAGAATAGTTGGCGAAACTCACCCCATCTATGCGAAGTAACTTCGGCCTTATATTCAGGAGCACTCAGGCTATTTCAGTGGTCACCCTCCTTGATTATGAACAAAATGCCCGTACGGACACAGAAACATCCATTTCGTCGTTGTGTGGTCAGTGACCATATTAATAATTGCTATAATATGCATGCATGATTGTTCCAGCAGCTAGGGATAATCGTTCACAATGTAGCTGTCGTACGCCAGCTTAGGGCACTAATCTATTCCTAAAAAACGGTAACGTACGCTACCTCTATCATTCCTGTTTATCACGAACATTCCTATTTTTTCTGATTACAGGTGGCGACACTGATGCCGCACACTGGTAAGTGCTGCGTCTCTTCAATACGCTTTCCCGCCGCTGCAGCTAAACAACCTTTCATTAACTGCTCGCTCACTTAAAATATTGCCGTGGGTGCGATCGTGTGCACATGCGTGTGTTATAATTAGAACGCAATAAAAAAAGAAAAAAACAATATGGCAAGTAAACTGCTTACAAAGAACACGGTGAAATCCGATAGCCCACTTCTCGCCATATACGTGGTATATGAAAGCTTCCGTTGGGATTGATAACGCCCCTCAACACTTGTACGTTCGTAAACGCTCTAAGTAATGGGGCCGCTTTTGTAACGTTGCGGGCGAGCTGCTGCTTTTACGCGCCCACCTTCTCCGCTAGCACAAAAGAAGTCTTTATTTTTCATTCGCATATCGATGTATAGTGCGAGTTTTAATAAACGACGTATTTATAGCACGCTTTATGATCTGCGCGCACAAGTGTTAACGACTACAATCCGTGGCTCTTCTGTAAGCTTTCATGCCTCCATAACCAGCCCTAGTCCTACACTTCAAAATATTGTTTTTTTTTCCTATACTCTCTATCCTTTAAGGGCCAGCGCGCGACACTAGATAGAATTTCGGTCACATTGCGAGCTGTAACCTGGCTTATTCAAGATAATCTTTAGACACCATTGTTCGCATGACACGAAGCAAGTTTTTTCGTAGTGATTCCAAGTTCGTCACGCGTTCCAGCTCTGAGCCGTTGTAATCATTTAGCTCAAACGCGAACAAGTTCAAACAAATGAGATCAAACCTTCGTACATTTTAATGCGATAAGCATCCTCTGTCGACTTCAGGCGTTTTGAGTCTATCTATACAGCCTCTTGCGCCTACAACGTGACCCAAGTTGTCACCGGCTTGAGCCACTGCGTATTTGCTCGTGGTCGGGGTGCCATCACCAGTCCTTCCATCCTCGTCATTCCAGCTTCATCATCTGACTCTCGTCATCCTGTCATCGTCACGCCTGCTACGCCGACCCAGTGATCCAAGTTGTCCAATAACTTGGAACACTAGGTACGTACGTACTCGTGGTCGTGATGCCTTCGTAGTCGAAGCACCGTCTTCATTCGAGCTTTGACATCCGACTCTCATCATGCCCTCGTCCTCACCCCATCGTTGTCCACAGTCATGCATTCGTTGTTGTACCATCCTCGTGAGACTGCCGTGGTAGTTACATCGTTATTTGTCACTCCAGCTTCGTCATTCGACTCACGTCATGCCGTCCTTGTCATGTAATGTCACGTCATGCCTGTCCTTGTCCTGGTCGTCGCCACACAGTCATCGTCATACTTTTGTTATCATACCGTCATTGTCATGCTGTCGTTCAACCAGCGTCATCACTTAAGAACGCCATCCCATAGTCATCATGCCGACGTCATTAGACCCATTTCGTCGTTCTATCACGACGTTATACCACTGTCATGCTATCGTCATTCAACTGCACTTATGACGCCGTTGACATGCCCGTTTCGTAATTGCGTCGCCGTCGCAGTCGCTGTTATGTTTCCGTTGTCATACGATTGTCATTATTCTAGCTCCGCCAAACCGTCCTCGTCAACGCCATCGTCGTCTTACAGTCACCGTTATCGCATTGTCCCCATTCCGTCGTGGTCACGCCCCTGTCGTTGTTATAGCATCGTCATAATCTCAGAATTGTCATCTCGTCGTCGCAAAACCGCATTCGCCGTTCCAGTGACGTCGTTTCTTTTTCGTCATTCCATCGTCATCACTGTACCGTCTTCATAAGTCTTCATCACTCACTCCTTTTGGAAGCCAGTTCCGCATTGTTCAATGAACAGTGGCCGTGTGCACTACCGGAGCCCTTCCTCCTGACTCAAAGAAGAATGACGCGGCAGCTCACCTATATAGCGTTGTGCCACACAGCAGATACATTGCTCGAATGCTAACCAAGGTCGATTCAAATAGGTCGCGAAGCTTCAGGCGAAAAGCGGTTCAGTACAGATTGTCACCGACATCAGCATGGGGGGTTATGGGAGCAGCGATTGAAGCGCGACTATGTTTGGAGGGAACAAACATTGGGAAAGAAAAACGCGTTTTTTAATTCAAACGAGACACAGTTAGATTCATTCAACGAAAACCAAATTCCTAGTCAATTTTATATATTCGTGACGAGTTAAGAAAATACGTTGAATTTTATTATTATTAATAAATGCATTTCTTTTCAGCGCCCATCGCTACAGGGGGCGTTGACGCCACTATCACTCGCAATGCAATGCACGTCTTGAAATGGGCAGAAAGGCGCACTCGTATCACCTGTTGAAATACGCCCCCCTCACAATTTGTGCTTTCTTGCTTGTCGAAGTTTGTCTGAATTTGATGACGCGGGTAGCTTCATTGCTTCTTAATCTGTTCAGTCAAAAGTAGTGAGTTACGACCACCAGGTAATTGTGTAGTTGTTTTCGCGTGACTGCGCTGGCCGACGGGCTTGGCATCCGACAATAGGATCAGCACTCTACACCTAAAGCTTTCGTCGGCCTCCAAAGAAAGTATGTTCTGTGCAGGGATGCGATTTCGACAACCGTACGGCTGGCCTTTTCCTGCATCGCTTTCCACGCTGAAAGCTCGAAACGGCCATCAAGTCGTATGGCGGGGCATTTGAATATATAGCTCCAAAGGAAGAACAACAAAACAAATTTCGCGCCTTCGAAAACAAAATGACGTCACTTTTGCTTTTAACGGACATGGTGTCACGTTATTTTTTTTTCCGCCGGAAGTGTTCCCAACACATACAGATGGCGCTAAGCCCCATGAACCGGCGATGGACCGCCATGTTTCGAACGTATGGGCTCCTATGGAAGCTTCGCTACCAGGTATATTTACCTTGTGCTAACTGCGCTACCGTCGACAGTCATTGTGAGGTGGGTTCTGCCGTAATTTATTTTAACGTTCGCCAGTGCATGTTTCCCCAATGCGATTTAGCCAGCGTTACAAGTTGCCTTGGCTAAATTCTTCAGGTGACTTTGGCGATAGGTTGAATGCCTTGCTCCCAATTAAATCCCAAGAGGGATATATGAGCCTCCATTTGTCCAGTTCTAAAGACATACCAAAGTGCTTAAAGCCACTTCGGTGCGTCAAAGCTACATTTGTAGGCGAAACAGTACCTTGAGATATGTTACCCCTTTATAAAATCGTCTGACGTTTCACAAACCAACGGGCTGTTGGCTCGCCAGGGCTGTAAGCAATGTAAAGTTAAGTTTAAAATATACTACCAAGTTATCATCATCATCACTTCGCTACTTTTGCATAAAGAATAGAGCGTTTTAGACCGCGACATGGATCATTATCCAAAATAAAGTTAACCTTTAAAGTACTGGTTTTAGCACAGTTTGCCCTTCATGCTTAGCTGAGTGCTCCCAACAAACTGAAAGCGCAGATGCACTGCGCCAATGCTACGCTAAAGCTCGCTTTAACACGTTGCGACCTATGACGTCCATGGTGCACTGCAATGAAGTGCACGTGGTCCCCGTGCGTTGTTGCACACACATATATCCTTTAGTGGCACAGCATGCGCATCGTAGTACCATACAGATTTGACAGCCAGCGTGCGGAACAACGCAAATACAGCGATGACTTCACAGTTACACTGGTGCATGGCCCGGCACATAACGACAAATTCTCTAGAGCAAAGGGTCGTCGTGCCCTCGAGCGATATAACACTCGCCGGCAAGCTTGCTCTTCGTCTTTTCAGTTCACACGTTTATTAGCCGCCGTGTGGTTGGCCACGAGGGGTGCGCGGCGAAGCGTGCTCCCCCTGGCGGCTATGTGCGCTCCCCCTGACGGCAGCCACTGTCACTAGCTCCAGCGGTTCGGTGACGACAGAAGCCGCGATGACAGCCGGTCGCTCGTTCCGCGCCATTGTTTTCTATCACGCTCCCCACCCGACGGCCGGTCCACTGCCTTCCTGTTCTTTTTTTTTCTGTTTTGAGAACCCAGTAATATTTTGACGTGTTTACGACACAACAGGGGGATCAGGTGCAGGCTCTCCGATTTAGGTCTCACTTCAATTGAAACGGGAACTTTCTCCCTTACGATGTTGCTTTCCCTTGTGTGTGAGTACGTTGCAAAACAAAGAGCTAAGAACGGACGCTTCTCTTTTGTCCTTTTATTACGAGTAGTAATCGTCAATTCTCGTTTATCTGAAAGCTCCACACAGAAACTGCGTTCTCAGACTTTCATCCTTCCTTTTCCTCTCTTTTTTTCTTTTTTGTTCTGCTTATGGATTTGCTCAAGAACAACGCAAAGAAACACGAAAAGTGAAAAAAAAAATACATCTTGCAGTAGTGGCTAAAGGCATACTTCGCGTTTCGGTTTTACAACACTATAATATCATGAGTTACTGCGTTAAGTTAGACGCTCACTAACTAGGCAGCAGCGCTTGCCCGAGGGAGGTTACTTGCTCCCTTGTCGTACGTACGCATGCGCAAGACTCCTGCTCAAATTTCTTGAAATGAATCTAATTGTTCATTTCTCTGTCACTTACCCACTACTTTCTGCTTTAGGCAAGCCACAGATGCTAAAGGACCAACTCGCTTTCTAGTAACCTCCTCTGTGGTGTTCTTTCTTTACTTATCTATTCTGTTACTTTAGCTGATCAAGACACTTAACGGCAAGCAAAACAAAAGGAAGAAACGAAAAAGAAGGTCCACTCGGTGCGAGGTCGCCGTCTCTCACAAGCGTCGCGTGCGGCTGCCGCGATTCGACCGAGTAGTGCGCGCCGCGCCGTGTTTTATAGCCCGCGGGGTACAGACCGCAG